>NC_059159.1:114495941-114804512 GCF_019923935.1 Bubalus bubalis | reverse complement strand
CATTGTCTGTGTGTACTACATCTTCTTTATCCATTCCTCTGCTGATGGACATTTAGGTATCTTTCTCCTACTTATTTTAGGAGCATAAAGGACTTTATACACCCATATGCCCTCTGCATGTTAAGGCAGCTGGATTTCAGCCTGGCTCTACCACTTACATGTTTTAATTAACCCTAGATTTAAGTTTCCTCATCCATAAAATTGGTGGGTTGGGCTGGAGGATCTCAAGTCTTCCTTCAATACTGAATCCTGCAACTTTAATTTGTGTATCAATAGAAAATGTCCAGAGAACTTTGACATTCACATTTCTCCATGAAAGGAACAGAGAAATCAGAAAGAACAGTGGAGGAATGTTGAAGGTTAGCAAAGTGCTATCAAGAGTTAAAAGCTGTGCCCTGTTCAAGTGCAGCTTCATAAATCCAGACATTTTCAGTTGGCCTAATCTTTCTTTCTTCCTGTCAAGCTGTTTCCTTCCAGAGAGACCTAAGATCCCGTTATCAGAAAGAGAGTAGCAGATGGATCCCAGCGGCCCTGCTGGCATTGTTATAGATTGAGCTCAGAACACAGGCAGCCTTGAGTTGGCTGAGCTATTGTTTGGCTTCTTGTCTGCATTTTGCACATGCTGCTGAAATCCAGCAGATGATAGTGTTCAGTGGTGCCACTTTCCCCTTTTAATGAGATTTCTTTGCTCATCTCTTTCTGCTCAGCCCCTGCAGGAATGAACATTTTCTCACAATTGGGGAAGGGGACAGATTTTCCCACTGGCATTTGTTTCCCCTTTTACCTAAATAATTTACTCTGAAGTATTTGAAAGCTTTTCTCTGTGCTAGATTTTGGAAGGATGTAGAATTATCTACAACAGTGGTTTTCTAAATGGGGCCCTAAAACCAGCAGGCCCTAGCATCATCTAGTACTTGCTAGGAAGGTATATTACCTCCTCAATCAGGAACTTCACTCCTCTGTCTCAATACCTCCTCCAGGGCATTCTGATGTACAGTAGTTTGAGAACTGCTGGTCTGAAACTTAGTCACATCCCTCTAGGAGTTATTTGATAAAAGAGTCCAACATAAATGAAAAGGTAGATAATAGTGTGATATTTAAATCAAGATAGTTGATGGCCAGTGTCTGTTTAAATATAATTAGCTACCAGTTATGGATATTTGCCCTGGACCAGGTTCTAAGGATTGTATATGCAGAGTCACATGTTACCATGGCAACTGCATGAGGTAAGGATTACACAAGGGAGGAAACTGATGTTTAGGAAGTTTGAATTGCTTTTCTGGTTTATAGTTAAAAAGTGAAGAAGCAAGGATTTGAAAGAGCCTCTTTATGTCTGGAGTATGTGTTAATGCTAGTAAATTAAGAGAGAGGCATTTGTGTAGATACTTTTTTTTTAATTGGAGGATAATTTATTTACAGTGTTGTGATACAACGTGAATCAGCTATATGTGTACATAAATCCCCTCCCGCTTGAGCCTCCCTCACAGCCCCCTCAACCCATCCCATCTGTCTAGGTCATCACAGAGCGCAGAGCTGAGCCCCCTGTGCTGTGCAGCTCTTCCCACTAGCTAGCTGTTTTACACATGGTAGTGTATTAATGTCAGTGCTCCTCTCTCCATGGGCGCCACCCTCTCCTTCCCCCACTGGGTCCACAAGTCTTTTCTCTACATCTGCATCTCCAGGTTTATCAGTACTATTTTTTAGACTTCATATATATATATGTGTTAATTGTGTAGAATACTTTTATGGGGGAGGAAAAAGGATGGCTTATTATCCAGCTACATCAGGAGGCAGGGTGCCCAGGACTCATGACACTTTAAAAGGCCCATGAGAAGTTTTTAACTTTCTTTTCAAATCAAAAGAAAAAGTGATTGTATTCCTATGTGATTTATATTCTGGTGTGGATTATATTTCTTTATACAAATGCAGTTGTGAAACAAAGTTTTAGGGTTTTGTTTTGTTTTAGTAAGAGAAGGAGCCCATGGAAGCAAAATGCAAAAGACCTGCAGAAGTCATGTTGCAGTCACAATTTGAGACAGGCATTAAAGGAAGGTCATAGTCTGAAAGGGTGAAGAAATGGGTGAGAGGCTACTGAGTTAACTGGGGGAGAGCAGCATAAAGGAAATCTGGAGACTGGAAGGCGATCACAGAAACAATGAGAAGATAGCCATATTTTTCACACCAAAAACCTGGAGATGTCTGATGCATCATCTAATCATAGGCCAAAACCAAGACTATCTAGAAAAAAATTTATTAAAACCTGATCTTCAAAAATAAAAGTAGGCTGATAGTATACGTAAGATGATATACCAACTGCAAACTGACTTCTTGCCCTCACATCACCCAGCCACACCCTCTCTGAGCTCCCACACTGTTTGGAGAGCAGTAAACCATATTTTCAGAATCTGAGGGAGCATTGGAAAGATACGTTTTCTCATCATACCCCACCTACTGTCTCTTGTTAACAAAACTTATTGTGAGTGCTGGGAAATAAAAGTCTCCCTTGATATCTTCACCATTGTGTTCTAGTCCCTAGGATTCATTTTCCCAGAGGCGTTTGCCAACAGCTTGGTCATCTTCCAGCTGTAGACCCACCCAGGATTGCACGCCAGTTCCCCTGAGAGTGAGGCATATGCCTGATCTTTCCTGTGTGGCCACACAGAGCATCTGCAGAGTAATCTGTGGCACACGGGCTTTTCTTAAAGAAAAGAACCATGTATATGTTTATTTTAAGGAAGGTGTGGTTGCAAGAATGTCATGTGAAGAAAGGGTAAATGGTATTAGTGTTCTCCAGAGAAACAGAACCTATAGGAGCAATATATATGTATGAGAAAGGGAGAAGAGAGGGAGGGGAAATTGTTTTAAGGAATTGGAATTGGTTCATACTGTTTTAGAGGCTGACAAGTCTGAATTCTGTAGGTCAGGCTAACAGGCTAGAAATTCAGGCAAGAGTTGTTGCAGTCTTGAGTCAGAATTCTGTAGGCCAGCAGGTTGGAAACTTAGGCAGAGTCTCTTTGTGGTAGATCTGAAGAGCGTTCCTCTTTTTTTAGGAAACTTCAGACTTTGCTCTTAAGGCCTTCAACTGATTAGATGAGGCCCACCCCCATTCCAGAGGGTAATCTCCCTTACTCAAAGTCTACTGACTTCAGTGTTGATCATATCTAAAAAATATCTTCACAGCAACATCTGGACTGGTGTTTGACCAAACAACTGGGCACTGTAGCCTGTCCAACTTGCCACCTAGCATTATCAGAGGTTATATTCAGGAATCTGAACTATATACTAAGAGCATGGAACTAAGGATGGAACGTTTGTAAATTCACCATTGGAATTATGTAAAAATGGGATGATTGTTATACAACTCTGTTGGCTTTCTATAGGTGTGGGGCAAGGATATAGCTGTGTGGGATGATAAAAGGAAATAATTTTCAAGAAGACTAGGAAAGCTGGTAATACTTGCTGAGTCTTTTGTAGATTAATGCAGCAGAGGGCAGTGGGTGAGAAAGCGGGGAGAGGGATGGAAAAGAGAGGGAGCTGTTGTCAGGTGTCCTTTTGAAACAGTGTTTAGAAGTAACCTAATCCTTATATTTATGGAGCTGTATCTTTCAGTTTGGGGTATAGTTGGTTTACAGTGTTAATGTTAGTTTCAGGTGTATAGCAAAGTGAATCAATTATACATGTATCCATGCTTTAGATTCTTTTCCCCATATATAACAGAGTATTGAGTAGAGATCCCTCCGTTGTGTAGTAGGTTCTTATTATCTATTTATATTAATACATAGTAGTGTGTTTGTCAATCCCATTGTCTCCTAGTCCTGCGAGGTGAGTTATTTGATACTCCCTAAAATAAGAAAAGGACTTCCCTGATAGCTCAGTTGGTAAAGAATCTGCCTGCAATTCAGGAGACCGTGGTTTGATTCCTGGGTCAGGAAGATCCACTGGAGAAGGGAGAGGCCACCCACTTCAGTATTCTTTGGCTTCTCTTGTGGCTCAGCTGATAAAGAATCTGTCTGCAATGTGGGAGACCTGGTTTGATCCCTGGGTTGGGAAGATCCCCTGGTGAAGGGAAAGGCAACCCACTCCAGTATTCTGGCCTGGAGAATTCCATGGACTCTATAGTCCATGGGGTCGCAAAGAGTCAGACACGACTGAGCGACTTTCACTTTTTAAAATAAAGACCTTTTAAATACAATATATTTCATATTCCCCATGACCTGCTTCTTACGGTGATCTCTGTGCTTTCTTTTTTCTTTTTAAACTAGTGATTTGGGGCCCTTTTTTCCCTAACAAGACTATGGGAAAGAATTTGTCTTTCTCCTTTTAAGTGACACCATTAGATCTTTTTACATTTTTTTCATGAGACCTTCTGAAATCAACATTTTCTGTCTATGACTTCTGGTTGAGAAGTTAGTACATTGGGTCTTACACCCATGTAAATGTTGAAAATGAAAAACGGGAAAAGGAATAATCCGTCCACTCTCTCTCAAGGCTGGTTAATGATCTGTTTGGGCTTTCAGAAGAATCAGGCTCTTTGAGCGCATACTGCCTCCTCTCTAGGTCTTGCTGTTTGAATGGGCTCTATCCCAGTTCTAAACATTTGCCTTTTCTCCAAGGTAAATTGATACTCTGTAAACTACAGTGTTCCCTTGTTTATTCACTGTTTTCTGGTTTTGCCCTGAACCAAACCTGGAAGACCAAACTTGGCACTGACTCTGTTCATTTATTTTTGTAATTATATTTTATCATTTGGTGTGTTATATTTGGTGACCTGGTGGTGATAATTACGTGTCATTTAATGTCATTCAAATTGGCACTTCATTCAGGCCTTAGTCTCTCTCTCTCTCTTTTTTTTTTTTTTTTTTTAGTTATTTTGGTGTCTCCCCCACCTCCATTCCACTTCTGCCCCAGCCACCTCTGCACTTCTGGCCAGCCCTTCCCAGAGTAGACTTCCAATAAGTGCTGGCAGATAAACAAATATATTTTCTTTAGTCCATCCAGTTTCCATTTGCAATAGACATGGCAAGTTTTATTATCCCAATTTCATAGACAAAAAAAAACTGATTCAATAAGTGAGCTGTTTAATGTCATCCAGAAATGAGAAAATGGTAAAGTTGAGACTTGAACTTAAGTCTTCTCCCTTCTAGCTCAGTGCTTGTCAAATGAAACAGAGAGTAACCTTTTTCTATAGATTCAATTTCTATAGATTGATGTATTTATTCCTATTCTCCTGTTGTCCCATGGAAAGGTTCAAGTTCAAGAGCCAAAGTTTCCAAAGGGAGATTTTGAGGATAACTGAGTCAGAACTCACCTCTGACTTTTTACACTGTCATGTGACCAGTTACTGGGCTCTTTTCACACTTGAGCACTTATTTCCTGCCTCAGCAAATCCATCATGGCCACTGTCGTGTCAGTGAGCTGCTTCTCATCTGTGAGGTGTGGCACCAACTCCAGTGGCTGGAGGCCAGAGGGAGGCGAGAGAATCAGACCCCTTGGTGTAAATATCTGTATCTGTACATACATACATACATATATATATATATATATATATATTTAATATTCTATTTATTTGGCTGCACTGGATCTTAGTTGTGGAACACAGGATCTTTAGTTGTGACATGCTAATAACTCTTAGTAGCTGGCATGTAGAATCTAATTCCCTGACCAGGGATCAAACTTGGGCCCCCTGCATTAGGGGCGAGGAGTCTTAGCCACTGGACCACTAGGTAAGTCCCAGATGTGGTATTTTGTGGTGAGCAATTTTATAGTGAGAGAAAACCACGAGCACTAAGATGAGGTGATACAACCCAGCTGTCTCGTGGGAGAAACACCCACAGAGGAGCCCTTTTGTGCTGTGTTGGCTTCTAACTTGAGGAGAAATCCAAGGATCCAAGGTACTTCTCTGGCTGAAATGGGCAAAAGGTCAAACCTGAGGTCAGAAAGAAAGACCTCCATGATAATTGATGGCTTTGAGGAAGACAAGAAGTCATGTCTTTTGAAAGCAAAATGTGCTAGTGTTTCAGGGACTCAGCAGGAAAGAGATGACACATTCAAATAAAGATAATTGAAGAAATATTTAATAAAGGGAGTATTTACAAAGACAGTGGCAACTTTTGAGGAACTCACAAGGAATCGTGGGGTAACCCAGGAATAGTAACAGAACAGCTGTTGTTGTTCCTGGGCCTCAGGAGTGAGGGGAAGCGGTGAGTCCCAGACCCAGAATGAGAACTTTGGGTAGAAAGGGCCATTCTACAAGGAGCAGGGCATGGTCAGCCTGAGGCATTCTGTAGAAAGGGCCATTCTACAAGGAGCAGGGCATGGTCAGCCTGAGGCATTCTGGAAGAAGGAGGCCTCCTTCCTTCCTCCTCTGATCTCCCTCCAGTGGCCCTCATGGGTCAAAACCAAGTGGAATTTAGAGAGTGAAGGGAGGGAGCCTTCCAGGGAGAAAAGCAAGGTAGAACACGTTGGAAAGTGGACCTGAAGAAGCAAAGAGAACCTAGGCAACATAACTGGCTTAATTGGAGAGTGATGGAAGCTTAGGTTCTGAAAAGTGGGCTGAGTTATATATACGTACAGAATCAGTTTGGTATGCCTCCAGTGCATTGGAGGATTTGTTTTCAAGATACTTATGAGAGTTCCTTTAAGATAAAGGCTTTCAAAAAGTCACTCTAGGATTAGGTCACCCTTTGTAGAAATCCAGGCTATATCAATGGAGGAAATTAAAATATTTTCCCTTCATTTTAACTGTTGGCTAAAGGATGTGGCTTTTTTAAATTGTTGACATAGAGAGTTTGGTTCTAGGTAATGGCTGGGAGTGGTTTTTTTTTTTTAAATTTTAAATTTATTTTATTGAAATATAGTTAATTGATAGGGTTGATTTATAGTGTTAACTACTGTATAGTAGAGTGATTCAGTTATACATGTATATACATTCTTTTTTGTATTTTCTATTATGGTTTATCATGGGATATTGAATACAGTTCCCTGTGTTACAGTAGGCCCTTCTTGTTTATCCATTCTGTATATAAGAGTTTGCATCTGCTAATCCAAAACTCCCAATCCATCCCTCCTACACCCTCTCTCCCCCTTGGCAACGACTGGTCTGTTCTCTATATTCATGAGTCTGTTTCTGTTTCATAGATAGGTTCGTTTGTGTCAAATTTAAATTATACATATACGTGATAACATATCATATTTGTCTTTCTCTTTCTGACTTGGCTTAATACGATAGTCTCTAGGTCCATCCATGTTGCTGTAAGTGGCATTATTTCATTGTTTTTTCATGGCTGAGTAGTACTCCATTATATATATGTATCACATCTTTATCCATCCATCGATGGACATTTAGATTGTTTCCATGTCTTGACTACTGTGAATAGTACTGCTATTAACATAGAGGTGCATGTATCTTTGCAAGTTGTAGTTTTGTCCAGATGTATGCCCAGGAGTAGGATTGCTGGATCATATGGCAACCCTATTTTTGTTTGTTTGAGGAAGCTTTGCACTGTTTTCCATGATGACTGTACCAGTTCACACTCCCACCAATAGTGTAGGAGGGTTCCTACATCCTCTCTAGAGCTTGGTATTTGAAGACTTTTTAATGATGGCCATTTTGACTGGTGTGAGGTGGCACTTCATTGCAGTGTTGATTTGCATCTCTCTAGTAATTAGCAGGAGAAGGCAATGGCACCCCACTCCAGTACTCCTGCCTGGAAAATCCCATTGATGGAGGAACCTGGTAGGCTGCAGTCCATGGGGTCGCTGAGAGTTGGGCACGACTGAGCAACTTCACTTTCACTTTTCACTTTTGTGCATTGGAGGAGGAAATGGCAACCTACTCCAGTATTCTTGCCTGGAGAATCCCAGGGACAGAGGAGCCTGGTGGGCTGCCGTCTGTGGGGTTGCACAGAGTCGGACATGACTGAAGCGACCTAGAAGCAGCAGCAGCAGTAATTAGCAATGATGAGCATCTTTTCATGTGCCTATTGACCATCTGTATGTCTTCTTTGGAGAAAGGTCTATTTAGGTCTTTTGCTCATTTTTAGATTGATTTGTTTATTTTTTTGTTTTTGAGTTGTATAAACTGTTTGTACATTTTGGAAATTAAGCCCTTGTTGGGAACACCATTGGCAAATATTTTCTTTCAGTCCATAGGTTGTCTTTCATTTTGTTCATGGTTTCTAGTGCTGTGAAAAAGCTTATAAGTTTACGTTCCTTTTGTTTATTTTGCTTTCATTTCTATTGCCATGGGAGACAGATCTAAGAAAACATTGGTATGATTTATGTCAGAGAATGTTTTACTTGTGTTCTCTTCTAGGAGTTTTATGGTGTCGTGTTTTATATTTAAGACTTTAGGCCACTTTGAGTTTATTTTTATGCATGATGTGAGGGTGTGTTTTAACTTCACTGATTTATATGTGGCTGTTCAGCTTCCAGGGAGTAAAATTTTTAATTCACTTACTTAAACTATTTGAAATGTTGATCAAGTGAGAATTAGAATTTATGTTAGACTGAGTGAAAAATATGTCATGCATATGGTCCTTTACGTGTTCCAAACCGTACCCTGGATTAAGCCCAGCCAGCTGAGAACTATGTACCTTATCGTATTTCAGAGGATCACACACAGTTTCTTTATCCTGTTTTTTTAAATTGGAATATAATTGCTTTACAATGCTATGATACTTTCTGCTGTACAACAAAGTGAATCAGCTATATGTATACATATATCCCCTCTCTCAGACCTCCCTCTCACCTACTCAACCCCCATCATCCACCTAGGTCATCACAGAGCACTGAGCAGAGCTCCCTGTGCTTTATAGCAAGTTCCTACTAGCTATCTGTCTTACACATAGTAGTGTATTTATGTCAAACCTAACCTTCCAGTTGTCCCACCCTCCACTTCCCCCCTGTATCTATATGTTCATTCATTCGTTCTCTATGTCTGTGTCTCTGTTCCTGCTCTGGAACCAGGTTCATCTGTACCACTTTTTATAGATTCCACATGCGTGCATTAATAAGTCTCCCAGTTACTGCTTACATCTCTGATCACCAAGACCACTCCCTCCATCAGCCCTCAGTCCTTCACATCACACTCTTCCAGTGACTTTGTGCCAGCCCTACTCTCAATCTAGAACTCTCCTAACATGGCTGGCTTATTCTCGTCATTTGTGGTTCTCCAGAGAAACCTCCTATAACTGCTCCATCTAGAGTAGTAATAACTGTATACAACCAAGTTATTCTAGTTCTCAACCAGGGGCACTTTTGCCCCTCGCACCTAGGGGACATCTAGCAATATCTGGAGACATGTTCGGTTGCCACAACTGGGGCCGGTACTACTGTCATCTAATGAGTAGAGGTCACACATGCTGCTAACATCCTACAGTGGACAAGAGAGCCCCCGACAACAAAGGGTTATCCAACCCCAAGGGCCAGCAGTGCCCGGGTTGAGAGCCATGCTCTATCCCACCACCCTGCTCTGTTTTCTTCCTACCACTGTTCCTTATCTGGAAAGGTCTTCTGTTTAGCTAATTGATTTTGCTGTGTCTGTCCCCACCTTGAGAATGGACCCTCTAGAAAAGCACACATTTGATTTGCTTGTTCATTACTATACCCCTGGTGCTTAGAACAGCACTTGCCACATATTTAGGGGCCCCATAAATACAGCCAATGAAGGAATGGAAAAGAAAGTCAAGTCTGTCCAACATAATTTGCTGTTAATGAAGATGATAATTACTAGTGTTTGCTGCTTCCCTTTCCAAAGGAGACATGCTCAATTTAGTTTGGCAGTGACGTAGTTCAGGTTGCCATAATAAATTACCATAGATTGACTGGGTGGCTTATAAACAACGCAAATTTCTTTCTCAAAGTCCTAGAGGCTGGAAATTCAAAGTCAGAATGCCAGCGTAGTTGTGTTCTGGTGAGAGCCCTCTTCCAGGTTTCGTACTTCCAACTTCTCATTGAATCCTCACATACTAGAAACAGTGAGAGAGCTCCTACTCATGAGTGTCAGTCTCATGACCTCACCTAATCCTAATTACTTTCTGAAGGTCCCATCTCCTAAAACCATCATATAGGGGGAAGGTTTAGGATTTCAACTCAAGAATTCTAGGAGGACATATTCAGTTCATAATAGGAATATGCATCTTTTCTAATGTTGCAAAAATCCATCTTTGTTTTGAGACCATAGTTACCTATTTTTGATGTTCTCATACTTTTTATTATAGTTCTTCCAAGATTCTTAGAGCTTTTCTGTTTGCTTAGAGTCCTGTTATCCATTTCACTCAGCCTCATGGGAGAAAAATAGGCATGCCTGTTGAGTTTTTTTTTTTGTTTCTGCTTTTGTTATCCATTGCCTATACCAGTTTAAATCTCCGGGGGGGGGGGAAATTAGTCTATTTACTTAGTCATCTGTTACATCATCAACTCAAGTAGTACTTGGCAATATATAATCTTCAAAGACCTTTCATATTATTGCTTTTTCAAACTTCAATTCATTAAATAATAATTTGAAAGTGTTAGGCTCTCAAAAAATAACTAAAAGTCCCCAGGATTGACATCTAAACATGTCCTTTTTATCTATATAATAATCAGGAAGCTACTTATTACATTTAAGCAGCAATTATTTTTTTAAAAAATAATTGTAACTGCTCCAGTGAAATGAACAGGACAGTATATATCCTCAGATGCCCAGCTGTCACTGAGCTAGGGCTGTTTTGCCTTGACACAGTCTGAGAGAAGATCCTGCAAGACAAGAGGAGACGCTGTTTTTTGTAACAGATGTCCCATACTTCCCCATTTAATGAAGTGCTACTTAATATTTTAAAGGTATCTATGATGGACCTGATAACAATAACTTAATCATTTTCCATGTCAACTGTTGACTTTTTTAAAATTTATTTTTAATTGGAGAATAATTGCTTTACAATGTTGTGTTGTTTTCTGCCATACAACAACGTGAATCAGCTATATGTGTATATATAGCTCTTGAGACTCCCTCTTGAGACTCCCTCCCACTCCCCATCCCACCCCTTCAGGTTGTCACACAGCACCCAGCTAGCTCCGTGTGCTATACAGCAGCTTCCCACTACTATCTAGCTACACATTGTAGTGTATATTGTTAGATATTGAGGACAGGTTCACTTTACAGTGTCTGTTCTACAACATGTAACTCCTCTTTCTGCAGCTCCAACCACTATGTTTTTTCACCTGAGGAGGGACCCCCTAATGAGCCAGCACTTACAAAGCAGAGACCCCATTTTTAGGCTTCATCCTGGACACCCAGGGTACAGCCAGTTCTGGAGCCATCTCTTCTCTGATGACTTCTAGCTCAGCTTGACTTTGGAAACGCGCTGAGTTTTCACTGAACCTTGCAAAGTCATCACCCTCTAGGGGCCCCACCTCCAATTCTCCATAACTAAACGATAGAAAGCATATGAGAAATTATTTTCATAATTGCTTATCACTTGGGAGAATTTTTATAGGCTTTTAGTTTAAGTAGAGGTATATAAATTCACTTCTTCCTCTTCTGCCTTCCCTACTGCCCTCTTACCGCCCCCAGCAGCTGTGGAAAGACATGAAATGTCCTTCATTTTTAAGACTAGAAGCTAACATTTCTTAAATATTTACTATGGCCAGGTCCTCCATTGAGTAATTCACTTTCCTCTTTTATTGGAGTTAGCTTAATTGGAGAGGACCCCAAACTGACCTATTCTACCATAGCACCCTCCGCAACTCACCTACCCACCATCTCCCACAAGAAACAAAAAGATGATGTAACATGGGACTTCTGACAGCCTAGTTCTGAAGGTGGTGCTTGTAGTTACTTTGCACATTGATATGTCGCCTGATTGTGATCAGGAGTCTTTGTTTGATTTGTCTGACAATATGTTTCCTTTGGAGATGATACTAATGAATGTATGCTTTTCTGTTATGTAAGCTTTTCATTCATATTTCATTTGACATAACTCCATCAAATATTTCTGTTGGCATTTTTAGAATTAATAAATTATTAGTAGCTAATAAGTTCTTTTAACCCAGGCTCTCTAAAATCTCTACCTAGATTATCTTGCTTTAAAGTAACAGTGTTGTTATTATCCATTTGTGAGTCAGCAGTCTGTAGTTTAGTAACTACTGGTCCAAAGTTGCTAATAAGTAGTGGAAATTAGATTTCAAACTCAGGCCCTCTGACTCCAGGGTCTAAGCGCTTACTGGTCACGTGCCTTTGTTTCTCAATAGCCAAAGCTGTATTGATCTGGGCAAACATCCTAACTTTCTCTAGAACCTCCAGTTGGATTTCTTTATGTATCTCACTATGCCTCCATAGTCCATTTTTATTATGGTTTTGACCACTGTCTGTGAAATGAAAATAACGACATTATTATCTTACTGTATGTGCTGTGTAGCTGAAGGATTTTTTTATTTTTTATTTTTTATTTTTTAAAGAGGTTTCAGGGGAACTGTATTGCTTCCAGTCTGTGCTCTGAGCCCTTTCACATTCAGTCTTATTTAGGAACAGGAGCGACAACAGTGTTTCTGAGCAGACACAAAAATCAAGAGAGGGGCATTTCTGACTCCATACCCTGATTGAAGTAGTCTATATTCCCAAATGAAACTCATCACAGCCCCAGCTCCTTCCCCTCGCAGAAGCAGGCATCGGTGGTGAGGGCTCACTGGGAGATCTGGCAGACGGGTGATCCTCCGTATTTAGATGAGCCCATGATCACGTGACCAGAAAATGGAGGCGACTCTGTATTCCCAGTTAACTGCTCCAGACAGGGGATGCTGAGGAGCCTTAACCGAGCATCCTTCTCACTCTGCAGCCTCCTCTGTCCTCAGAAGGTAGGTGTGGGTCCTGATGCGGCTTTAGGAGGGTCATTGAAGGAGGTCGGGTTGCATTGGAGAGTGATACTCTCACAGACTGGGCTATTGCAGCTTGGAAGTTGGAGGGGCAAGAAGGGAGGGAGTGACAGGATGCAGAGCTCTGCCCAGTCCCTTGCAAGTGACAGCTGGCAGCTGCGTTTCATTCCATATCAACTCATACTGGAAGGGCTTATGGTCCTGCACGCTATCTCCTACCCCTCCCTTGACAATCAGGTAATTAGGTAAATAGACTCTGCACAGCTATAAAGATTTTTTATTCGTGTCTGTGATGAAAATGGAGATAGAAAATCAAAAGAAATGACAGTTTGGAAACTGTTTAGGACTCTTACCTAATGGGTATTGAAATGTTATTTGGATTATTTGACAAGCAGAGTGGCCCTGATATGATGGCATTTTAATTTTTTACATAATTACTAATAGTTATTGAAGCTAGTAACATACACTTCTCTTTATTTCTGATAGATCTTGTAACCTTTAAATCTTACCCAAGTTCTAAGCTGCAGAAATAGGTCATCTTTAAAAATGGGCTTATGTTGTTCTCTATTGCTTTTTTTCAAGATCAAGACAGAAAATGATACTTAGAGAATATCAGTATTTCACTGAAAAGCTAAGTTATGTTAGAAACTAAAAAAGTTATCTGGTTAATTTCAAACAAGAAATGCATAGGTTATGAATTTCCTATGTGGAAACCAAAAAACTAGACTCCCATCTAAAAGGAGTGGTTTAAAGTGTGATTCTGCCTGAGATCAGAATACTGGTCATAGTGACTTAAAGGGTGGAGGACATGATTTCTATAAACTGCCACCCCGCCATACCTCGCTTCTTTCATAGGAGCTGTTAATGTTGTGTGGATCTTATGTAAATTGCTATTTGGGCACAGCTTCTGGGCTCATTTCCCGCCAGATGGTCCCCCCCACCCCAACCCCCTCCTAGAGAGAAAAATAGAAGGCATCACTGAATGAGTCCATTTCAAAATGTTCATTTGAGAGTTTTCTTAAAATCATGATTGATCACATTCACACATTGTAAAAACTGGAATCATTAGATTAAACTTCCTTGTAATAAAAAAACATGACCCATGATCTTTCTCTTAATTTAAAGAGACAGGTTATCTGGCAGACAGAAAGTGCCTTTCTGGAAGTGTCTGTATCAGTAAATTACACTTATGCAGGCCAGTAGAAGCTCTGTAGTTAAAAGCAGCTTGGACTTCACTCTGCAACTCAAAGACAAATAAATAATATGAGGCTGTTGGCTGTTGTTATTCACAGTCAGCAACACTTGAAACATCCTCAGGAGATTTAGCTTTGTAATGCAAAGTTACCCTTTGCGTCCTAAATAAGATCTGAAGCTTTGTAGGTGCTTAAGGGTAATGAGCCAGTTTCTCCTTCCTATTAACAAGAAGTCAAATTAACTTTTTCCCAATGGTTAGGGCTGTCTTTGGTACTTTCCAGTGAATTTCCATTTGGATTTTCATTCTTGAATATGCTTGTACTCAGGGAAGGATTTATCTCATATTAAATAAAGGATCACAGTACTTTTTTTGACCTTTAGACTTCATATTTTCTAGCTAGCTAGAAGACAGTGGAGGGTTAGTACATAAGTTCAGGTACTCAATATAGGTTATGACAGGAAAGCTTGAGTTCACCTATAGCAAATAAAAGCTTGTTTTTTCTTATTACCTAGCCTGGAATTGCTTTGCCTTGCCAAGATTTTGCAGACAGAGGCTTTACTCGAATCAGCTTCCTGCTAGAGTGGTATTTGAATTTGGGATGGGTTCTCAATTCCTCATCCAGTCTAGTCAGTAGGGTAGCTGGGGGAGAGGGGAAGGGATAAGAGGGGGCAGACGGAAAAGTAGTGAAGGACAGACTCTGTCCCTGGTATCCTGCCTGCATCAGAATTGACAAACAATATTTGGTTGCTGCTTTGTTTCTGGATTAATAATGGCAGGAATCATAGGGTATGGTGGATAGGTATACAAAGCAGAAGAGGCAGGAGTGGACTCCCCCGTCTGAACATGATGATCATGTGAGGGCTCAGTTAAGCCAATTTGCCTGTGATTTTTGATGCGTGATTCTCCATATTATTCTTCCCTCCTGAGTTTCTATTGCTAAGATAATATGAGCTGAAAAAAATCATAGAATTCATTTTTTACTCACTTCCTCACTTTATAAGCAAGCATGTGAGCTCTAGTTGGAGTGAGGGACTGGCTCAAGATCACAGTCAGTGACTGTGCCAGGATCAGAACTCAGGTGACCTAGCTCTTTTAAATATTCTATTTATTTGGCTGTGCCAGCTGTGGCACTCAGGATCTTTAGTTGCAGCATGCGAAGTCCCAGCTGTGACATGCTGGATCTAGTTCCCTGACCTGGGATGGATCCCGGGCCCCCTGGATTGGGGGTGTGGAGTCTTAGCTACTGGACCATCAGGGAAGTTCCCCAGGGGGGCCGGCTCTTGATCTAGTCCATTTCCTTTCATCCCAGGGCCTTTGAGAAGCCCTTAGTTAGATCTGAGTTTACCTGGTAGCTCAGATGGTGAAGAATCTGCCTGCAGTGTAGGAGACCCGTGTTCAATCCCTGGGTTAGGAATATCCCTTAGAGAAGGAAATGGCAACCCACTCCAGTATTATTGCCTGGAGAATCCCATGGACAGAGAAGTCTGGCGGGCTACAGTCCATGGGGTGGCAAAGAGTCGGACACAACAAAGTGACTAACACTGCTAAATCTCGTCCTTGTATTTACATTTCTCAGAATTAAAAAACAAAACAAAAACAAAAAAAATCTACTGCTCTTCTATTTTAAGGGTAAGGTGGCATTTCCTAATTCCTTTACAACCCTTAGAAATTTGGGAGAAAGGAGACTGAACTCTCTTCTCAGAGCTTGTGCATTTTTTATGAACAAGATGCCATCTACCCCTAAAGACTCCATGTGATGCAAAAGCAAAACCAATGGCTCTCAAAGGCTAGTGAATGAATGAGAGCTAAGTCACTTCAGTCATGTCCAACTCTGTGTGACCCCATGGCCTGTAGCCCACCTTAAAGTCCATTCCCTCACAGGTGGAGCTGAGGGGCCCTGGGCCCTCAAATGAGGGAGAGCCTCACTCCTTCTCTTTGGTTGTGGAGGAACAGATACAGGATTCATGGTGGCTTAGTTGGGGGAAGAAGCATTTCAGCAGAAGGGAATATAAACCATGACAGTTTATATAAATCAAGACAGTTCTTGAGAACTGTCTATAAGACCTGGGAACCTAGAAGCTCATGTCATCCGAAAGGTAGAACATCTGGAGATGCTAATGGGGGGTTAATCTAAATGGTGGAAAGTCCTGAGGGTCAAAGAAATTTGCATCAAATTGGGAAGCCAGTGCTTTTTTTCTTTTTGAGTAGGGAGTTGTGATTGGCAATAGACTGGCAGTGGTGTGGAAGAGATGGGAGGCAAGATGGGAAGTTGGTAGTCCATGTGAAATAGAATGGACTGAAACTGCCTAGGATGGAAAGAAGAGAGGCAATTATAGAACTGCAGACATGGAAGAAAGGCATCGTACTTGAAAACGGAGGAAGATATGAACCTTCTGGTGAGGTGCCTCATGAAGAGCCAGCATACCCTGTGATAGGTCATCACGTCATTCCTCATGATTGAGAATCTGCAGCCTTGCTGCCCTCAGTACAAGTTAATAAAAGTGAGCTGAAGAAAGCATGAGGCTCTCTCATCTGAACAGTATAGAGTCAACTCTGGCAGAAGCACTTTCAGAAAGCTAAATCTACATCTGATTAGTCAGCCTTAGGTCATGGTCCCAATATTGGGCCGTGGTTTCTATGACAACACTTCCACTGTTACCAAGAGCAAGCGTCTATCTAGATCTACAAAGGTGGACCGGTTGGAGTGGGATGTAAGGAAGATGGTGCCTTTTTCTTCCAGTTGTCCCCTTCCTTCTTGGGCAGTGGCAGTTTGAAGACAGGGATCAGGCCAAATGGTGCTCCTCACAAGCTCCAAGTAGATTCTGACTCCTAGAGTAGAACAGAATAAGTCTTGATAGTGGGCATGGAGGTTGGGGACAAAGAAGGGAGGAAAGAAACAGGAGAGCTCAAATGTCACCTATCACCATTCCATCTCCAGCCTATCCACAAGATCCAGTCCCAATATCTCTTGTGGAGACCTCTAGGTTCATCTACTCGGCCCACATGTGGAGGAACTACTCCTGTCTCTGAAATTCCATGATTATTGTGCATGGATTTTACCCTACTGTTTTGTGTGAACTTGCATGTCTTTTCCTCCTTAGTCTCCTAGATTTTAAATTCTTAGACACACACAGAATGTGTGTCTGAATCATTCTCTTTGTAATATACCCTCCTCCAGACTAACACTTTCCACGTGGTTCTAGGACTGAAACATGTGTTAAATTCCTACCCTGAAAGAATAATAGCCTGAGAAACAAACAGTGAGGACCAGAGAAGCTATTGTACATCCATCAAGGGTTATGGGAAATTGGCTTGGAAGCCCTAGGTGGATAGTCAGATTTGGTTAGGGGTAGTTATGCCTTGAGACAGAGATCTTTCCAAGTCCCTCCAATCCAAAAATTCAGAACTGAACATAGGCTTCCTATATGGTGGCCTGTAAAACAGGTTTTAGTGTTGTCCAAATCTAATATGGAAACCCCATTCATAAAGCTACCATTGCCCATGAAGTAAGAGAAGAATACAAATTTTGCCACTTAAGCAGTTACATTTTTCTATGTTCAACTCCCAAAAATACCCAGGAAAGGTTGATGAAGTTGAAAGTTTATAAATAGCTCTTTCTAAAATAGGAGTAACACCTGTGATCTCAGGAGAGCAGCTGTGCACCAGATCTGTTAGGAGGGCAGGTAAAATGGAGATGAGAGGAGAGCTAGAGAGATTATTGAGTATGGAAATGTCAGTATCAATAACTGAAAGAAGGATAGCTTGGCATAGAGTAAAGCCCCACTCCCGGGCTGAGCGAGGGGAAGTTTTCTTTGTTGATTAGAGTAAGTTCAGGGGTGATCAAAGGCCTTTATATAAGGCCCGAGACTGAATTCCCAGGAGAAGCCTCTCATCAAAATTTCATGCACTTAACACTTCATAGACTCGAGGCTTGTTTTTGACTTGCTTGGTCAGAAGTGGCTGGTCTTAAGCTCTTAATTTTATTTCCCAGCACTAACTTATTTATCAGCAGGGACTTGGTAATTAGAAACTGTGAGTCATATACCAGACAGAGTCTTGGAATCCTGTATACTGCTATAAATCTGTGAACAACAATTATTTAAAACATAAGCACATTTTTTCCTCTAAATGGGTATCTATATGTATACAATGAAGACATACCCATGTTAAAAAAAATAGCTAAAAGAATCAGCTCTCCCCGTGACATTGGCATAGCTATATGATTACTAAATATATCCCTCAGGAGAGTAGGAAATTAATCAAGTCTCATAAATTAGCTTCACAGAATGTGATTATACTGTACAGTGGGACATGTGTAAGTAAAGGTGATGGCTTTTTTCTCTCAGCCATGAGGGACCTCACGTGGGCTTCTCTCCTCACCTCTAGATCTGTCAGATAGCAGTAGAAGGGCTTTCTAGTTACAGGAAGGACAGAAGGACTGATACACCCCTCCTTGAAACCCATGCTAATAAAGATCAGATACTGTATTCATTTGCTTGAGCTGCCATAACAAACTACCACAGACTTGTTCAGTCACTCAGTCATGTCCAACTGTTTGTGACCCCATGGACTGCAGCACGCCAGACTTCCCTGTCCTTCACCATTTCTCAGAGCTTGCTCAAACTCATGTCCATTGAATCAGTGATGCCATCCAGCCATCTTATTCTCTGTTGTCCCCTTCTCCTCCTGCCTTCAATCTTTCCCAGCATCAGGGTCTTTTCTAATGAGTCAGTTCTTCACATCAGATGGCCAAAATATTGGAGCTTCAGTTTCAGCATCAGTCCTTCCAATGAATATTCATGGTTGATTTCCTTTAGGATGGACTGGTTTGATCTCCCTGCTGTTCAAGTGACTCAAGAATCTGCTCCAATCTGTTCAAAAGCATCAATTCTTCTGTGCTCAGCCTTCTTTATGGTCCAACTCTCACATACGTACATGGCTACTGGAAAAACCATAGCTTTGACTAGCCAGTCCTTTGTTGGCAAAGTTATTTCTCTGCTTTTTAAAACCCTGTCTAGGTTTGTCATAGCTTTTCTTCCAAGGAGCAAGAGTCTTTTAATTTCATGGCTGCAGTCACCATCTGCAGTGACTTTGGAGGCCAAGAAAATAAAGTCTGTCACTGTTTCCATTGTTTCCCCATCTATTTACCATGAAGTGATGGGACTGGATGCCATGATCTTCGTTTTTGAATGTCGAGTTTTAAGCCAACTTTTTTACTCTCCTCTTTCACCTTCATCAAAAGGCTCTTTGGTTCCTCTTCACTTTCTGCCATAAGGGTGGTGGCATCTGCATATCTGAGGTTATTGATATTTATCCCAGAAATCTTGATTCCAGCTTGTGCTTCATCCAGCCCGGCATTTTGCATGATGTACTCTCATATAAGTTAAATAAGCAGGGTGACAATATACAGCCTTGATGTACTCCTTTCCCAATTTGGAACCAGTCCCTCTTTCCATATCCAGTTCTAACTGTTGCTTCTTGACCTGAATACAGGTTTTGTAGGAGGCAGGTATGGTGGTCTGGTATTCCCATCTCTTTAAGAATTTTCCACAGTTTTTTGTGATCCACACAGTCAAAAGCTTTGGCATAGTCAATGAAGCAGAAGTAGACACATTCCTGGAATTCTCTTGCTTTTTCTGTGATCCAGTGGATGTTGGCAATTTGATCTCTGGTTCCTTGGACTTTTCTAAATCCAGCTTGAGCATCTGGAAGTTCTCGGTTCACATACTGTTGAAGCATAGCTTGGAGAATTTTGAGCATTACTTTGCTAGTGTATGAGATGAGTACAATGGTGCGGTAGTTTGAACATTCCTTGGTATTGCCTTTCTTTGGGATTGGAATGAAAATTGACTTTTTCCAGTCCTGTGGCCACTGCTGAGTTTTCCAAATTTCCTGGCATATTGAGTGCAGCACTTTCACAGCATCATCTTTTAGGATTTGAAATAGCTCAGCTGGAATTCTATCACCCCCACTAGCTTTGTTTGTAGTAATACTTCCTAAGACCCACTTGACTTCATGCTCCAGGATGTCTGGTTCTAGGTAAGTGACCACACCATCCTGCTTGTCTGGGTCATTATGATCTTTTTTTATAGTTCTTCTGTGTATTCTTGCCTCTTCTTAATATCTTCTGTTTCTGTTAGGTCCATAGTATTTCTATCCTTTATTGTGCCCATCTTTGCATGAAATGTTCCCTTGATATCTCTAATTTTCTTGAAGATATCTCTAGTATTTTCCATTCTATTGTTTTCACAGACTGGATAGCTTAAATAGCAGAAATGTATTTTTTTCCCAAATTCGGAAAGCTAAAATTCTGCAATCAAGGTGTTGGCAGGATTGACTTCCTCTGAGACCTCTTTATTTGGTTCATAGATGGCTGTCTTTACCTGTGTCTTTATGTGGTCTTTCGGTGGGTGTCTCTCTCCTAATCTCCTCTTAGAAAGACACTAGTCGTATCAGATTAGGGCACACCTCAATGACCTCACTTTAACTTAATCACCTCTTTAAAGATCTTATCTCCAGTTATGCTCACATTCTGAGGTTAGGATTTCAACACATGAATTTGAGAGAGGGGTGGGAATTCAGCCCATAATGGTTACCTTAGGAACATGGCAGCAGATGGGCCGGGAGTTCCTGCTGGTTCTGTGATTTGTGACTGACCACACACTTGATTTGTCATTCTTCAATGTTGAGTCAAGGGTCACTTCAGGGGTTCCATAACCACCTTGAAGATTCAGTGAATGTGGCAGACTTAGTTAAGCCCCAAATCTTCTAATAATAATAAGCATAGTATTCAACAATATAATAGAACTTTTACCAAATTCCTTATTCATTATCTCTGAGATCTCACACTAATTCTCCTATCATACTCATTTGGCAGATGAAGAAACTAAGTCTTAGAGTGGTCAATTAACTACCACAGTGACACGGTTATTAAGAGGTGGGCGTGGAGTGTGTTGATCGTATTAACTCTCCATGATAGATAGCCTCTCTGTTTGTGAGCACTGGTTTTTCTGAGTTGTCTGTGGGCTGAGAGCCTAAAAAGGAACTCCTTGTAGGAGAATAACTCTGGGGACAGAGGTATGAAGGATCTTCTTTACAGCTTTGAATTGGGGATCTAAAGTAAGGGAGGCCATAGTCCTCAAAGAAAACTGAAACTGTAAGTGTGATTCAGAACTCTCCCACTGCCAAGAGATCAGCTAACCTAGATCTGTTACACCCTAACCACTAGGAAGATGGAGGAAATGAGAACCAGAGGCAGGAATGGGAATTAGGGACTTTGGATGCTGGAGCTCAACCCTGGGGTTGAGCGTGTGTCAGTTTCTCCTCCAATTTGATGTTGTCCTATTTATCTGGTTTCGCTTTTGTTGTCTGTGATTTTGGTGTCACATTCAAGAGATCATGGCCAAATCCAGTGTCATGACGCCTTCCCCCTATGTTTTTTTTCTAGGAATTTTATAGTTTTAGGTCTTACTTTTAGGTGTTTAATCCATTTTGAGTTAATTTTTATATATGGTGTAAGGTAAACATCCACCCTTGTTCTTTTGCATGTAGCTATCTTGTTTTCCCAGTGCCTGTTTGTTGAAGAAACTGTCCTTGCCCCACTGAATGGTCTTGGTATCTTTGTCAAAAGTCATTTGACCATTTATGTGTGGGTTTATTTTTGGTTTCTGTATTCCGTTGGTCTGTGCTTCTGCCTTTACGCTGGTACCACTCTGTATTGATTTCTATAGCTTTGTAATAAGTTTTGAAGTGAAGAAGTATGAGATTTTAAACTTTGTCCTTTCAAGAATTGTTTGGGTTATTTGAGATTCCTTGACATTCCATATGATTTTAGGATGGATTTTTCTATTTCTGCAAAAAATACTCGTGATCTGAAGCACCTGCCTTTGTAAACCACTTTTCCATTCTAATTTTTAGCAAAATTACTGCAATAATAACAGCAGCAATGTCTAACTCTTCTGCAGCATCACCTAAGTTGTGCCAGGCAGTGTTCTCTATCCTTACTTAAATCAACTCATTTAATCCTTACAACAGCCCTTGACATAAGTATTGATAATTTCCCCATTTGCAGATGAGAAAACTGAAACACAAAGGGGAATTCTGCATCTTAACTGAGGTCACACATTTAAAAAGTTCAGAGTAGGAGTGAAGTGCAGGTGGTCTGACTCCAGAGTCTCAGGTGTTAGTCGCTGTTCTGTACTTTCTCTGGAAGAAGAAAAAATAGCATACAGGAGTTCAGGCTGTGTTGGCTAGACTCTTGGCAGGTGTAGTCCAATTCGTGCAGATGTATTGAGAGGCCCACACATCTCACTGGGTTATGTCTCACAGCTGTGCTTTCCAAATTTTGTTCTGCATTAACACATTATGAAAAGGTGGAGGCGGGGAAGAGAGGAACAGAGGGAAGAAGGAGGAAAGGAAGGGAGAGGGAAACAAGAGAAAAGAAAAAAGGTTCCTTGGTTAAAAATCAAGTAAGCAAAATCAAACATTTTATTTTCTATAGAACAGCTCAGAGTCTATGAAAGGGATCACATGCATTAAAAGTCCCCGAAGTGTTAGTCGCTCAGTCATGTCCCACTCTTTGCAACCCCTTGGACTGTGGCTCACTAGGTTCCTCTGTCCATGGGATTCTCCAGATAAGAATACTGGAGTCAGTTGCCATTTCCTTCTCCAGGGCATCTTCCTGTACCAGGGATCAAACCCGGGTCTCCTGCATTGCAGGCAGATTAGTTACCATCTGAGCTACCAGGGAAGCCCAGCATCCCCAAAGGAGGCTATAATAGATGGTGTTTCCCAAACTAACTGGGCATAGAGCCCTATGGCAGGGATCTGTAGAACCCCTCCTCTGGGACAGGCTTTGGGAAACGCTGGCTTAAACAAATGTCTGGACACACCCCTTCTGTGTCTTTTGCCAGCAGGACTGTTTGGAAAACTCAGACACAAGTCCTCCTCATGTGTCTGTTTCTGTGTTTGTCCCTGTCAGTCACAAGCCTCAGTACATGGGGAGCTGATGGAGAGAGTAGATTTCAGAAATCTGCCCATATCTTGCAGCAGCCTGCTTCCTGGGGTCCCAGGGGTCTGATAGGTGACTCCATTTTCAACCATAGCTAGTGACTCTGTGAGAATAAAAAGATGAAGGAACTTTATACTAGAGGAAAGCAAGGAACAGTTGGGCCACTAGGAAGGAAATATCAAAAATAAAAATAGGGTGGTATTACCAAAGGCATAGAGTGCTCAAGCTTCCACCATGTGTGTGTTCAACAAAAGCTCACTGGATACTGGCTGCCAGACATTGCTGCCAGGCCCCCAGGGTCTCTGTGGGGCACAGGATGCCAGCGGACTCTTTAGGACCCAACCATTGGCCCATCCAGATGGAAGTGTTTTTATTTTCTGCCCCAATTTCTTCATCTGGCAAACAAAACAGACAATGATACCCTAAAAGGATGTTATCAAAAAAGTTTGAATTTTAATTATATAAAATATAAAGACAGAGAGATACTACATAAAACCAAGGAGTTGTTTTTTTCTTTAAAGAAAAAAAGAATAGTAAAATTTTCAAAATCCAGAAAAAAAAAATTTAAGAACAAAATTCAAAACTGAAAAACAAAAAGCAGCAAATCTAAAAAAATAAGGAGATAGTAAGAGGAACCAAAATGAAAAGAACAGATAATTGGAAAAGAGAAACTGTTATGAGATAGAGTGCAGCTATAGACTGCAAAACAGAATTAGATAAATTTTAAAACAACCCACTGCAAAAGAGAATCAGCAGTCACCATGTGGAGCAGATAGTGGCTGTGGCTTATTTACTTTAATATCCCCACTGGCTTGCAGAGATCAGACCTTCAGACAATACTGGTGAGGATGAATGGATATGATAGACAAGTGGCCAGGGGGGCAGCAGGCCCTCTGCCAAGATCAGCTTATCAAAGGCTTGACTTCTCTGCCTTTTTTCAGCATGTTAATATTCAGTTTTATACGCACTTTCTGGGCCTGCTGCGTCCTACTTTAATTTGGAAAACATCAAAACCCTGATAATACGACAGTGGGCTGTGACAGTCTACTATTGATACTAAGACAACTGAAATTACTGCTATCTAAGCACTTATTTCTAATATCAATGACTTTGTTCAAGTGAGAATTTCTAGAAACTCTTAGGGAATCTTATTATATTTAAATTCATCTTTAACGTGTTGCCCATGTTGGTGTTTCAAAAATTGAAGCAACACAGAAAAGTAAAGAAATAAAAATAAGAAGTCCTTTTCTCCCTGTATTACTCCATGTGCATGCTGCTGCTGCTAAGTCACTTCAGTCGCATCCGACTCTGTGCGACCCCATAGACAGCAGCCCACCAGGCTCCCCCATCCCTGGGATTCTCCAGGCAAGAACACTGGAGTGGGTTGCCATTTCCTTCTCCAATGCATGAAAGTGAAAAGTGAAAGTGAAGTCGCTCAGTCGTGTCCGACTCTTAGTGACCCCAAGGACTGCAGCCCACCAGGCTCCTCTGCCTATGGGATTTTCCAGGCAAGAGTACTGCAGTGGGGTGCCATCGCCTTCTCCGACTCCATGTGCATAGCCACTACTAATGGTATATTTTTATTTATTCTAGATATTGTCTATGCCTAAAAATATGTATAAATGTGCATGACTTTATATAAATTATATCATTCTAAACAAATACCACCTTGTGATTTATTTATTAAATATATCTTAGTTACCATTTCTGTCAGTACATTTAGAAAGTTTTTGCATTGATTTGTAGTGATGACTTTCATGCTATATTTAATCACTCACCTGTTAAATGTTTAGATTATCCTTTATATGTTTTCAAAAAGAACTGAGTAGAAAAATTCCTTTAGTGAAGTACTCATTAGACTATGGGCTTCCCAGGCGGTGCAGTGGTAAAGCATCTGCCTGTCAATGCAGGAGATGCAAGAGATGCGGGATTGATCCCTGGGTCAGGAAGATCCCCTCGAGAAGGAAATGACAACCCACCCCAGTATTCTTGCCTGGAAAATCCCATGGACAGAGGAAGCTTGGCAGCCTACAATCAATGAGGTCACAAAGGGTTGGACACGACTATATTTAGACTTTATTTCCTTCAGTCTATTTGGTGGAAAAGACAACTCAGGTTCAAAGCTGAGGGCAAAATGGTACAAAGTACTCAATCTCTCTGCGACAGAAATGGCAAGAAACTCTCCGTGACTGGATTAGATACTTCTCTCAAGGTGCCTGTGTGTTTTTTTTTAGTTGAGGTATAGTTGATTTACAATGTCGTGTTTGCTTCACGTGTATAGCAGAGTGACTCATATGTGTGTGTTAGTCGCGCTCAGTTGTGTCCGACTCTTTGCAATCTCATGGCTTGTCCATGGAATCCTCTAGGCAAGAATACTGGAGTTGGTTGCCATTCCCTTCTCTGGGGGGACCTTCCCAACCAAGGGATAGAACTGGGTCTCCTGCATTGCAGGCAGATTCTTTACCATCTGAGCTACCAGGGAGGCCCAAGAGAAGGAAAATGAATATTCCTTATCAGATTCTTTCCTATTATAGATTATTATAAGATATTGAATATAGTTTGCTGTGCTTCCTATACAGTAGGTCCTTGTTACTTATCTATTTCATATATAGTAATAAGTATCTGTTAACCCGAATTCCTAATTTACCCCAATCCCCTTCCTTTCCTTTTTGGTAACCATAAGTCTGTTTTCTATGTCTATTAGGCTGTCTCTGTTTTGAAAGTAAGTTCATTTGTATCATTTTTTAAGATTCCACATATAAATTATATCGTATGATATTTTTCCTTCTATGACTGTCTTCACTTAGTATGATAATCTCTAGCTGCATCCATATTGCTGCAAATGACATTACTTCACTCATTTTTAGTGCTAAGATTCCATTGTTTATATTTACCACATCTTCTTTATCCATTCATCTTTTGATGGACATTTGAATTGTTTCCATGTCTTAGCATTGTAAACGGTGCTGCTATGAACAGTGGGGTTCATGTATCTTTTTAAATAAGAGTTTCTGTCTTTTCTGGATATATCCCAGGAGTGGGATTGCTGGATCATATGCTAACTCTATTTTAGTTGTTTTTTGGAAATTGAGGTACAGTTTATTTACAGTGTTGTGTTTGTTAGTTACTGCTGCTGCTGCTAAGTCACTTCAGTCGTGTCCAACTCTGTGCAGCCCCACAGACAGCAGCCCACCAGGCTCCTCTGTCCCTGGGATTCTCCAGGCAAGAGTACTGGAGTGGGTTGCCATTTCCTTCTCCTTGTTAGTTACTACTGTATAGCAAATGATTCCATTTTACACTTACATTCAATTTATACATTCTCTTTTATATTCTTTTCATTACGGTTTATCATAGAATGTTGAATATAGTTTTGTACTATACAATAGGACCTTGTTGTTTATCCACTTTACATGTAAAAGCATACATCTGCTAACCCCAACCTCCAATTCCACCCCTTCCTCCCCCTTGAAGACTACCAATCTGTTCTCTGTCTGTGATTCTATTTCTCTTTTACAGATATGTTCATTTGTGTAATTATTTGAGATTCCACATATAAATGATATCACACATTATTTGTCTTTTTCTTTCTGACTTACTTTATTCAGTATGATAATCTCTAGTTGCATCTATGTTACTACAAATGTTATTATTTCGTCCTGTTTATGGCTGAGTAGTATTCCATTATATGTGTGTACCACATCTTCTTTATCCCTTCATCTGTTGATGGGCATTTAGATTGTTTCCATGTCTCAGCTATTGTGAATAGTGCATCTATGAACATAGAAGTGCATGTATCTTTTTGAGTTATAGTTTTGTGTGGATACATGCCCAGGAGTGAGATTGTTGGATCAAGTGGTAATTCTATTTTTAGTTTTTTGAAGAATCTCCATACTTGTTTCCACAGTGGCTGCACCAACTTACCTTCTCACCAACAGTGTCGAGTTCCCTTTTCCCCACACCCTCTCTAGCATTTGTTATCTGTAGACTTTTTAATGATGGCCATTCTGACTGGTGTGAGGTGGTACTTCATGGTAGTTTTGATTTGCATTTCTCTAGTAATTAGTGCGGAGAAGGCAATGGCACCCCACTCCAGTACTCTTGCCTGGAAAATCCCATGGATGGAGGAGCCTGGTGGGCTACAGTCCATGGGGTCGCTAAGAGTCAGACATGACTGAGCAACTTCACTTTCACTTTCCACTTTCATGCATTGGAGGAGGAAATGCCAACCCACTCCAGTGTTCTTGCCTGGAGAATCCCAGGGACGGGGGAGCCTGGTGGACTGCCATCTATGGGGTTGCACAGAGTTGGACATGATTGAAGCGACTTAGCAGCAGCAGCAGCAGTAGTAATTAGTGATGATGAGCATCTTTTCATATGCCTTTTGGCCATCTGTAGAAATGTTATTCTTAGTTTTTAAGAAACCTTCATGCTGTTCTCCCTAGTGGCTGCATCGGTTTACATTCCCACCAACAGTGTAGGAGTGTTCCCTTTTGAGAAATGAAATTTTATTCAAGTTGTGTTCATATAGAATGAGGGTCAGCAAACTATGGCCTCCAGGCCAATCTAGTTAAGCACCTATTTTTCTACCTAGTTTTATTGGAACACAGCCACGCCCCTTCATTTGCATGTTTTATGGCTGCTTTTGTGCTACAGCACAGTTGAGTAGTTGTGACACAGACTGTATGACCTGCAAAACCTAACAAATTTAGTATCTGGACCTTGACAGAAATTTTGCTGACCCTAGCTCTGGAGAAGTCAAAGACTTAATTCCCCTGCCACACCCTAGGGATCAACAAATATAACTGCTTGAGCAGCAGTTGAAGGAGTCTCTCTCTGGGCTCCTGTTGTTCATATTTCTGGGGCAGACTGTCCACACTCCTGAGTGACTAAGGGGAAGTAAAACCACGGCAGTGAGGCCATTGCATTGCACTGCTGGGGAGAGGAATCCTTGTGAACAGGCCTCCTCAAGCGGGAGGGCAGCGTGGGGGAGGCATTTACAGACTCATTTGCACAAACCAGAAATCCCAGGTGGTGCCGAGCTGCTGCTGAGGAGGACGGGCAGGGTTTCTGGAGTCAGTGCTCAGACTCTGGACACTTACTTGGTCAACCTCCAGAAGCTGCTGACTGCATTTCTGAAGACAAACAGAAATTTCCATTTCTCTTCCTCTTCATTTCACAAAAACCTCATCCTTATTTAGCATGCCCGCCCCCCCGCCCCAACCTTCCCCCTACCCCAGGGTGCTCCTAATAGCATCAGAGAGGTATTTTTATCACTGTGGGAGAAAGCACTGTAAACTGTACACTGGCTGAACTTCACCTGATTATGTTTAGAGCAATTGCTCTTCTGTGATAATCACTTTTGTAAGAATCACCCACATTTCTGAGTTGTGTTTTTGTGTTTAAATTTTTTAAAAATTGCTTTATAATATTGTGTGTTTCCATTGTACTAGCTATCTAGAGGGGTGAGATGGGGTGGGAGGAAGGCTTAAGAGGGAGGGGATATACATATACATTTGTCTGAATTATGTTTTGAAGAAAGTTTAACTTGGTATGGAAGGTGATTTGTTGGTAGAGAATTTTGGTGGTCAAGTTCCATTATGTGATAAGACCTTATGAGGAACTCTTTGCTAGAAGAGCAGGGCATCCTCACATCTCTAAATAAGGGTGTTTATTCAGCAGCTAGTTATTCACCTCCACCACATGCTAGGCCCTTTGCCAATTACACATGCTAAGCACTGGGAGAACCTGCCCTCACAGACCTCTGTGTGTAAGTGTGGAGGTGGGGAACAAGAGTGGTCATGAGTGTGGGAGGTAGGGCAGACAAGCTAGGAACAGATTGTTGTAAATCATGAAAAATATCCATTTGATGTGAGCTCAGGGTACTGTGGAACTTGACCTAACTGTGCAGGTTGGGGATGAGCTCTGTGGCCGAGATGTCTAAGCTGAGTTGTAGATTGTACTTGGCCCTAAGCGAGGGCCAAGTAGGGAATGGGCACTGGCCAAGGTAGGGAGTGTCTGAGGGGAGAGGAAGCTTGGGTGTATCCTGGGAAGCCAGACCGTGAAGCCTGGTGAGCCACACTCTGGAGCCAGGACCCTTCCCTTGGGGCAATGGGGATGTGAAAGGACTGAAACAAGGTTAGATTGAGAAGGTTGTGGAGGCAATGTGGAGGGATGGGGACTGAAAACAGAAACAGGTTTCTGCTAGGAAGAAAATGAACTAAGATCGTAGCAGTGAAAGTAAAGAGGAGAAGATGAGGCCAGTGTATAAGACTGGATTGTCAGGATGGTCAATTGGATTGGGAAGAAATGGTAGAAAAAGAAGGAAAAGAAGAATGAATGCTCATTTTGGGGATTGGGAGCTCAGGGACATTCACTGGGATGGGAAGATGTTAGCTGACTATTACCATGTAATAAATTGTCTTAAAATTTACCTTAAAACAACAAACATTTAGACTCTCATGGTTTCTGTATCAGGAATTAAAGAGCAGATTAGATAGTGGTTCTGACTCGGGGTCTCTTACGAAGTTGCTGTTGAGACATCAGTCGTCTGAAGACTTGACTGGGGCTGGAAGACCTGCTTCCAAGGTGAGCCCCTCACATGGCTGTTGGCAGGAGGCCTCAGTTTCTGCCTGGATTTTTATAGGAAGCCTCAGTTCCTCACTACATGCTTGAGCATCCTCTGGATGTGGCGGCAGCAGGCTTCTCCCAGGGTGAGTAATCCGAGAGAGACCAAAGAGGAAGCAAGGCACGTGCTTCTTGGGACCTAGTCTTAGAAGTCACACACTGTCACTTCTACCTCATTCTATTCTTTAAAAGCAAGTCACTAAGTTTGGTCCATGCTTAAGGAAAGGAGGATTAGGCTCCAACTTCTGAGAGGAATGTCAGAGAATTCATGGGCATTTTTTAAAACCATCACAGGGAATGTAGGCTGTAGCAGACCTGTGTAAAAGAAAGCGCTGAATTTAGTCTTATGCATGTTGAATTCAAAGTGCTTATGAGTCATCCAAGTTGTGAACTGTAGATTGGCTTCAGAAACAAGTATATGCCCCTCTGCAATGTGATATTACATCATTTAATTTAATCTTCTTAACAACAAATACATTATTGATGTCTTAAGGTTTTAGAAAAAAATGTGGGACTAATATATACCCTGCAGGCAAGAGGTAGAATTCTCCATGCAGCCCCGTTCACAGCCAAGGATCTAATTATTATCTGAAAAGCAAAGGGTTTAAATGATATTTAGGCTTTCCTTCTATCCCTCCTCAGTGTTCCTTAAATGGTAGTGCTCATAAGGCTACTACAAAGGATTTTATACAGAACGACATATGCTATCATTCAAGGGTCGTTTGGATGACAAGTGATTTTTGCTACTTGGCTATTCTGAGAATTCATCTCTGAGTAAGGAGACTATATTATGTCTCTCGCCTCTGAGAATTGGAGAACAGATGGCTGTGGTTTGTGGGGTTTTGCAAAATCCCTAGAGAAGGTAGTAACTGGATGAGTGCCAAGTGCTTATCTTCCATTTGTTTTCTGTCTTCTCCTTTCCCTGTTCTCCCTTCCTTATCTGCCCTCAGCTGACCGGCTTATAGGAGTCACCACACTTGTGTGTTCTGGGGTGAGTGAGGTCCCATGGGGTAGCCAGTTGTTGGCAACAACCTCATTTCATGAGCTCAAACTCAGCATCCTAAGCTCCCATCCTTTCCTGAGTATCAGCTTGATTAAGCTGTGTGTGATCCCCAGTGCAGCGTGTCTTACCCCAGTTGAGTAATGTGATAAGAGCTCTGGAGCTTACAGAGTAGCATGTACCCTTACCTTAAATTGTGCTGCCCACTCTATCAGACTTCCCTGATAATTCAGTTGGTAAAGAATCCGCCTGCAATGGAGGAGACTCTGTTTTGATTCCTGGGTTGGGAAGATTCCCCTGGAGAAGGAATAGGCTACCCGCTCCAGTATTCCTGGGCTTCCCTTGGCTCTCAGTTGGTAAAGAATCTGCCTACAATGCAGGAGACCTGGGTTCGATCCCTGGGTTGGGAAGATCCCCTGGAGAAGGGAAAGGCTACCCACTCCAATATTCTGGCATGGAGAATTCCATGAACCATATAGTCCATGGGGGCACAAGAGTTGGACACGACTGAACAACTTTCACTTCACTTCACTTTATCAGACAGGGATCCTAAAATGGAAACTCTCCAACCCTTGGTCTTTAAAGGGCTAATTTATGTATTTAACAAAGGCAGGCAAGAACCTGGTGAAAGGTTTTCTTCTTTTTTCATTTTATCTCCATGCCTAGAGAAATCAACCTTACCAGCCCAGTGTGTCTTATTTGACTAGAAGAAAATCAGGAGAATTTTAGGAACTCTGTCACGAAAGAATTTTCTCTTTATGTAATCATTTCCCCAAATAAATAAGCATAACTATCCAGTATTTTTCTTAAGAACAATTAACATGCTTAGCCTGCTACCCTATTTCTGTGGAGCTGTATTTCTTAATTGTCAGTCTTATAAAAATGATTATTCCCTGGAAACGGTGTTGTCTGCTGCTGAGTGTGCACACCTGTCAGGAAACATGAGCATCTAGAAGTGCTGTGTGTGTGTGTGTCTTGGTTCACTGCTCATTTGCTGTTAAGAAGACCCTGATCTTGGACAGGGCTAATCCTACAACAATTAAATCCCTCCAGCTTCAGAAATGCTGGAAGGATATACAATGTAGAACGGGCTTTCCTTTGTACCTGGTCTAAAGGCAAAAGGGTGGATTTAACCAGGTACCAAAGTTTTGCTGTTGTGATTAGTCTTTTACTCTGTGGTGTCAGGACTGCCATGCTACAGCATTCTGGTTTCTTTATGAAGACACGTAAGTACCAGAAACACAAAATCTGGTAATAGAAATTCTTCTAATAGAAATGAGATCCATTCTCAGATGAAAGAATTCCATTTATGTCACTGGCCCCCACTTGGTGGTGTTTGTGATGAGATAGGTGCCCACATTTAGTATAAATAGCATGAAGTTACCTAAGAGCATGGTTCTTTTTCTAACTTCCTGGATTGAGTTGAGCCCTTAGCTAATTCATTCATTTTATTTTCTAATATTTGAGTTCAAGGCTATTTATTTTACTCTAGGAATTTCTTTAGCTACTTTCACAAGTTTTGATATGTCATGCTTTATTGTTCAACAACTTACAAATATGTTTTCCAGTTTCCAGTCTTTTTATGATTGATTTCTTATATGTCCTCCTGAAGTCAGAAAATAAAGAACATGCAGTATAGTGGCTCAGATGGTAAAGAATCCGCCTGCAATGCGGGAGGCCTGGGTTTGATCCCTAGGTCAGGAAGATCCCCTGGAGAAGGGAATGGCTACCCACTCCAGTATACTTGCCTGGAGAATTGCATGGGAAGAGGAGCCTGGTGGGCTATAGCCAATGGGGTCACAAAGAGTCAGACATGACTGAGTGACTAACACTAAGATTGACTTTTGGTATTTTACATGACATTTTATACAATTTTCATGAGTTAAAAAAAAAATGTGTAATTTTCTTGAATGTAGATCTCTCCATTAGATTAAGTTGTGTTAGTACTTTGTTCAGATCTTCTGTATCTTTATGCATTTTTTTCAGATTTATAAATTCTTGAGACATATTCAAGTTCCCCCCCATGAAATCAATTTCTCCTTATAATTGACTTTTTTCCGCTTATGTTGTTAAAAGCATATTGACTCTGGATCAGTATACCTTCTGAGAAATTCCTCCTTTTATCATAAAGTATTAACTTTCTTAATCCTTAATAATGCTTTTCTGCCCAAAGTCTATTTTGTTTGATACTAATTTTGTGACACTTGCTTCCTGTGGCTAATGTTTTTCTGATATTTCTTTTTGTAACACTTTATCATAAACACTTTTGCATTATTTTTAGATGTTCCTTTTTTAAGCAGCATGGCTTCTCAGGGTAAATGACATTACCTGCTATGACAGACAACCCCAAATCTCAGTGCTTCAACACCATGAAGATTTTAATTCAGTTCAGTTCAGTCACTCAGTCATGTCCGACTCTTTGTGACCCCATGAATTGCAGCACGCCAGGCCTCCCTGTCCATCACCAACTCCCGGAGTTCACCCAGACTCACATCCATTGAGTCAGTGATGCCATCCAGCCATCTCATCCTCTGTCGTCCCCTTCTCCTCCTGCCCCCAATCCCTACCAGCATCAGGGTCTTTTCCAATGAGTCAGCTCTTCACATGAGGTGACCAAAGTACTGGAGTTTCAGCTTTAGCATCAGTCCTTCCAAAGAAATCCCAGGACTGATCACCTTTAGAATGGACTAGTTGGATCTCCTTGCAGTCCAAGGGACTCTCAAGAGTCTTCTCCAACACCACAGTTCAAAGCATCAGTTCTTTGGCACTCAGCTTTCTTCATAGTCCAACTCTCACATCCATACATGACTACTGGAAAAACCATAAGCTTGACTAGACGGACCTTTGTTGGCAAAGTAATGTCTCTGCTTTTGAATATGCTATCTAGGTTGGTCATAACTTTCCTTCCAAGGAATAAGCATCTCTTAATTTCATGCCTGCAGTCACCATCTGCAGTGATTTTGGAGCCCAGAAAAATAAAGTCTGCCACTGTTTCCACTGTTTCCCCATCTATTTCCCATGAAGTGATGGGACCAGATGCCATGATCTTCGTTTTCTGAATGTTGAGCTTTAAGCCAACTTTTTCCCTCTCCTCTTTCACTTACCTCAAGAGGCTTTTTAGTTCCTCTTCACTTTCTGCCATAAGGGTGGTGTCATCTGCATATCTAAGGTTATTGATATTTCTCCCGCAATCTTGATTCCAGCTTATGCTTCTTCCAGTAGTGTTTCTCATGATGTATGCTGCATATAAGTTAAATAAGCAGGGTGACAATATACAGCCTTGACGTACTCCTTTTCCTATTTGGAACCAGTCTGTTGTTCCATGCCCAGTTCTAACTGTTGCTTCCTGACCTGCATATAGGTTTCTCAAGAGGCAGATCAGGTGGTCTGGTCTTCCCATCTCTTTCAGAATTTTCCACAGTTTATTGTGATCCACACAGTCAAAGGCTTTGGCATAGTCAATAAAGCAGTAGATGTTTTTTTGGAACTCTCTTTTTCGATGATCCAGCAGATGTTGGCAATTTGATCTCTGGTTCCTCTGCCTTTTCTAAAACCAGCTTGAACATCTGGAAGTTCATGGTTCATGCATTGCTGAAGCCTGGCTTGGAGAATTTTGAGCATTACTTTCTAGCATGTGAGATGAGTGCAATTGTGCGGTAGTTTGAGCATTCTTTGGCATTACCTTTCTTGGTGATTGGAATGGAAACTGACCTTTTCCAGTCCTGTGGCCACTGCTGAGTTTTCCAAATTCACTGGCATATTAATTAAGTGCACTTTCACAGCATCATATTCTAGGATTTGAAATAGCTCAACTGGAATTCCATCACCTCCACTAGCTTTGTTCGTAGTGATGCTTTCTAGGGCCCATTTGACTTCACATTCCAGGATGTCTGTCTCTGGGTGATTATTATAATCTCTTTCATATTATTCATTTATTAAATGACTTATTGCTAGTTCTTCTGTTTACAGCATCTGCTGTCAATTTTTCATAATGTTTTTCCCTAGTGTAATTTGTAGCTTAGGGGGTGTGGGTTGGGGGTGTTGGTGTGAGGTCATCTTTTAGAGGGTTTTTAACGTTCTCCTAAGTGGATTTCCAGTGAATCCTAGTTAGTGCAAGTAGCACTGCCAAGTGGTTTCATATTTGCTTCTTCTGGAACCCTGGGGATCTTGGCTTTTAATGGTCCTAGGTGAATTTTAGTTTTAATTTCTTGACTTGGGTTTGCTACATCATTCAGGTAACAGAGATCAGACATACTTGGCATACAAATAGAGTGTCTAATTCTCACTGGTTGCTTTTTATTTCCCACCCAAGATTCCAGGCAGACTATGCTTTCTGAGGCCAGAGGATAGAGTTTGTTCTCACTCTGTTTTCATTAAGAGGGCCGTTCTTTAGGGACCATGGCCTTATGTGGAAGTTCAGATCTAGGTCTTTCTTCTAGCACCTGGAGGTCACTTCTCCTGTGGGGCCCTAAGGCCTATGTCCAGTCAAGAATGCTGCAGACTACCTTTTATCAGCTTTCTAGAATAACTGTTCATTTCTGGCACCTGGAATTTCCCTTGGTCTCTTTCAAGTTTGGAAATGTATTCATTACTTTTAGGGTGTTCTGTCTTACATAGCATTTCTTTGCATTTATAACGATAAATGACATTACACATTGTCAGACACTTTCTACTCACTTCTTTTTAGCAAATAAAGTCTCACAGTGACAGCTCAAGGGTTTCTACCTTGAATGTAATAGCATTGCTTTATTTTGATTAAACTTATGCAACTATTTCTTTTAGGCAAGTGATTCTAAGTTTCCATGTATAGTGATACAAATCTTTCTTTGAGAGCAACCTGAATAAAATAAGTCAATTGAAATACAAGTATTAAGTAAACTGACAAGGGCTAGGTGAGTGTGACAAACCCATAAAGGTAGTATATTAATATTCAAGTTTATAAATACTTGAAAGCCTTTGATGCTCTTCTGAGCTTTGTCCTCATCTTTTAAAGTGTTCTTTTATGTTTTAACAACCTAGACAGGAAGATGTGTACATCAGCCTGAGCCTGGGCTGAGAGTGTAGGAAATCAGGGCATAGTGTGAGTCAGATACTCCCTTCAAAACAAGCAATAAAGATCAGAATATACAGTAGTACTACTTAGAACGGGTTGGATTAGCATGTTTGAACAAAGAAAGCCAATATCTCTGGGTAAGACAAAACAAAAAATTCTTTCTTGCTCATATATCCAGTGAGCTTTGTTTAGAAGGCAATGGCACCCCACTCCAGTACTCTTGCCTGGAAAATCCCATGGATGGAGGAGCCTGGAAGGCTGCAGTCCATGGGGTCGCTGAGGGTTGGACACGACAGAGCGACTTCACTTTCCCTTTTCACTCTCATGCATTAGAGAAGGAAATGGCAACCCACTCCAGTGTTCTTGCCTGGAGAATCCCAGGGACAGGAGAGCCTGGTGGGCTGCCATCTATGGGGTCGCACAGAGTCAGACACGACTGAAGTGACTTAGCAGCTGCTCCTCGTAGCTGTTGGGCTGAGCTCCTCCATAGGCACCAAGGTGGGGAACAACACATGGCACCCATGCTTTCTCCTAATTCTTCTTCCCAGAAGTGAAACCTGCCACTTCAGCCACCATTTCATTTGTCAAAGCAAGTTGCATGCCCACCTTAATTTCAGAGGAGGACAGAGAGGTACACTTCCACCACGTGTGCAAAAAGTGGAGAGCCAGAACTGTTTGGGGAAGATCAGTGATGTTTATAAAACCGCCCAGCAAACAAACAATTCCAGATCCATCCTCTAGATGGAGATGTGGAGCTAAGCATCTTTTGGAGAGGATGGCCACAGTAGAGTCAGTCTTGTGTTTACAACTCCCCCCAACCTGTTTGGTACCTCCGTGCTGTATACAGAAAACCCCAAATTAAGTAGTGACTACCGATGGATATGGTAAAATACTTACCTTCACGATGGATTGATTAGTTACCCAACCGGTCCTGAGAGGCGTCCATTACTGATGTAAAACTCCATGCTATTTCCTTGCCAATTATTCTGTTTGGCTGCTTTATTTCTACAAATATTTATCGGCCTAATGTATGAATGTGGTAGTATTGACAATGGCCGCAACTTGGGTTTCTCCCAGGTTTGCCTCTGGTCTATTCTGGTTCAGTGTTCCTTCTCTCTTTCCTGGGGTTTCCTGAAAAAGTCCACATGGCCTTCTGTAATATCCGTGGGTTTGTGGGTCCCTCGCTTCTGATCACTGCCTGATCACAGCTTCAGTTTTTCTCTTCCCTCAGGTATGTCACTTTTGGTTTTCTAGCACCTCCTTAACAGGGTCTCTGCTCTGTGTTGCAAAAAGACATTGAGAGACAAAGGCTCAATTTACTAACTTGAGTGCATCCGGGGCACTTACAGTCTCTACGGAGATCTGTTTAGCACTGAAACTTACCCTTACCTGGGCTAATACTCAAATTTTAGGAAACTTAATTATGTTTTGTCTAACCACAACACATACTTCGGTTAAATCACTGATCCTGCATTATGTTTAAAGTGAGGGGACATAATACCTTCAAGTTACTTAGTCAGTGCTTTATAATTTTCAGAGCACTTCCTTATTCTATTTATTCTCCACAGTCCCTGTAATGTTGAGTATTTATTATCTTCCTTTAAAATCACAAAGATAATTAATTTTCTCAAGGTTAATCAGCTTGTCAGTACTAACAGTAGAACTATAACCCATAACTAGATCCTCATATCTAGGACTCTTTGAATTACTCCATGATGTTGCCCATAGCTTAGAAACATCAACAAAACCTGCAAAAATTTAAGATGGATACTATCTATTTTTAAACTTCGTATTGGGCCTATGGCCAGCACCCTTATGTGCCCTCTGAAGCAAGTAGATATGATGTCTTTTTTTTTAAGGTTGACTCATAGGCAACTAGGGAAAATCATGTACGTGTGCATTTCGGGAAGTTAAAGTTCAGTAATTCAATCCAACACATATTTATCGAGTGTTTATACCAGGTGCTGGAGATGTAATAGTGAAGAAGACAGACATGGTTTCTGTCCTCAGGAAGCTTCAAGGCTAATGGAGAAAGCAGTTACAATAGACAGCAAAAGGAACTTCAATAAAGGAGACAAGCATTTTTTTCTCTCAATATTAGTTTTAGGCATTGCAGAGTCTTTTTTATTGGTGAGGGAATGGAGACACAGAAAGATGAGATAATTTGCCATATGACACAGTAAGGGATGGAGCTAGGATCTGAATGAAATGCTCTCAGCATTTCGCTCTGTCACAGGTACTACAGGGTTGATGTCAAGGAGAACACAGCCAGATGACAAGGCATCACTGCAGGGAGATCTGAAAAACTGCAGCAGTACAGGAAACCCAGACAACTATCCCTCTGGGTCCCAGGTCTTTCAAAACTGGGGCCGCTGGAAGGCCTTCTCTTTGCCCACCACTCCCACCTCCACTGCTGGCCAGTTCAGTTCGCTGCCTCCCAATGCAGTGTGTCTCTGGCAGGAGTTATTCCTGCCATTACATTATTGTCTTTGGCTCATACGCTGAGCCCTCGCTCTTGTTGACTAAGCTGCAGGACTCATTTCAGAGAACATACACGGCAGGAGCCATAGCAAGTGTATGGAGAAACACACTCCTTATGTTTTTGAAGAGGTGTGTAGGGTTGACAGGTAAGGATGAATGCATTTACTTCTCTCAGGAGCAGCTCTGATTTGTTGGTAACAGTCATTATGATTTTAACTCCATCATTCCATTTTCACGACAAGAATGAGGCTGGTCTATTTCAGTCTTCTGTATCCTTAGCACAGAGCAGACACACAGTACGTATTTGTTGAATAAGTGAAGCAAGTTGTTATCACTAGGGACATAGGATTTTGTTTACATAATAGGCTTTATTGACAGTAAGGAGTTTAACTTGGATCCTGAAAAAATTGATCATCCAGGTAAGCAAACTTCAAATGTTTGGTAGACCTGGATTGAGGTGGAGAGGAGTCGCAATAAGAGAGGGAGGGAGAGAGGGAGGGATTAAATTTAGGACTTTAACACAAAGGTTTATCATGTTTAAATTTAGAAGGGTGCCTACATCAGAGGTATTTACCCTAGATGAGAGAAATTACATGAAAGCGCCCAAGAATAAAAATATATAATTGTGACAAATGGGGATGTACTGAATGAAGGTCAGGAGATAAAAATAAGTCAAGGGGAATTTATTGTGAACAGTGGTTCAATTCAGTTCAGTTGCTCAGTCATGTCTGACTCTTTGCAACCCCATGGACTGCAGCATGCCAGGCCTCTATCACCAACTCCCCAAGTTTACTCAAACTCATGTCCATCAAGTTGGTGATGCCATCCAACCATCTCATCCTCTGTTGTCTCCTTTTCCTCCTGCCTTCCATCTTTCCAAGCATCAGGGTCTTTTCATATGAGTCAGTTCTTCGCATCAGGTGGCCAAAGTATTGGAGTTTCAACTTCAGCATCAGTCCTTCCAATGAATATTCAGGACTGATTTCCTTTAGGATGGACTGGTTGGAACTCCTAGCTGTCCAAGGTTCTCTCAAGAGTCTTGTCCACCACCACAGAACAGTGGTTAGCTTCCTACAAAAGCACGTACATTTGCCACAGTTTCCTCAGTATTTGTTCCCTTCCACTAGTCTTACCAAGTGGGCTAATATAAACAGTCCCAGGTTCAAAACTGATTAGAAAAGATAGTAACTCATGACCAAAACCATCTTCACCAATGTGTAATTCACAATGAATTTTTAAATATTCAAAGGAAAGAAAATATTAATAGTTGGTACTTCCTCAGGGATGTCAGGCACTTTACATTCATTGCTTAATCTTTCAGCAGCTCAGTGAGGCAGGTGGTATATCCCTATTTTACAGAGAGAGACCAGCAGAGTATGCTTTCCTGTACCCATAGTTTAGGTAGTATGCTCAAATTTACACGGAGGAAGAGATACATACAAAGTCAGCTCTGTCCTTACTCCAGAGCATGTGTTACATCTCTTGTTGGAAAGAAACAAAGTTACATGTCTCCTTAAATATATTTTATTAGTTATTTACTTTTCCTGTTTTTGAATTTCACAAGGTGTGTTTACTTGTGTGAGCTGACAGAAGTGACTGTCTGTGTGCACAGAATAAAAGCTGTGTCTGTGGTTCTCATTCACAGTAACTGCAGAAAGTCTGTTTTCTAAGTTGGGGCCACTTCCAGTGAATTCAGTACGTGTACTAGGTTTATTGAAAATACTATCCTGGAATCTTGGGGTTTCCTTTTCAAAGAAAATGAAATCCCAAGCAGTGTTTTACACCATTTGCTTTTTTTCTTTTTTCCAGACTGCTGTCAGAGGATGTGGGAATGGACATCCACTCTGAGGAGGGGATGCTGAGTCCCACTGCTGCAGACATGAGGCCAGGTGAGAGAGTGTTCGTTCATTTCTTTCAGCTGTGTTCTATATCCAAACGTGTTCATTATTCAGTGAGAGAACCATTTCCTGTGCATCCAACTTGTGATTTCAGTGATAGAGGCGAAGAGAGTGAAAAAAAAAATGTGTGAGGAAGGTGTTAGGCTTGATGTAGTTAATTACAGAGTTGAATTGAATAACCAACGAACGCAGGCTACCCTTTGTCTCCCAAGCCATGCCTAGATCTGCCAAAATGTTTTCAGTTCCTGTGATAATGGTTGCTTTTTATCATAATACCAAATTCTAACCAACATCTAAGTTCACCAAATTTATACTTAAGTGTGAAAATATTTAAAATTAGTGATTTACAGAGAAATGCAAATCAAAATCACGAGGTACCATCTCACGCTGGTCAGAATGGCTGCTATCCAAAAGTCTACAAACAATAAATGCTGGAGAGGGTGTGGAGAAAAGGGAACCTTCTTACACTGTTGGTGGGAATGCAAACTAGTACAGCCACTGTGGAGAACAGTGTGGAGATTCCTTAAAAAACTGGAAACAGAACTGCCATACGACCCAGAAATCCCACTGCTGGAAACCAGAATTGAAAGAGACACGTGTACCCCAATGTTCATCGCAGCATTGTTTACAATAGCCAGGACATGGAAGCAACCTAGATGTCCATTGGCAGGTGAATGGATAAGAAAGCTGTGGTACATATACACAATGGAGTATTACTCAGCCATTAAAAGAATACATTTGAATCAGTTCTAATGAGGTGGATGAAACTGGAGCCTATTATACAGAGTGAAGTAAGCCAGAAAGAAAAACACCAATACAGTATACTAACGCATGTATACTGTATACTGTATTGGTGTTTTTCTTTCTGGCTCACTTCACTCTGTATAATAGGCTCATTTCATCCACTTCATTAGAACTGATTGGGAGAAGGCAATGGCACCCTACTCCAGTACTGTTGCCCGGAAAATCCCATGGATGGAGGAGCCTGGTAGGCTGCAGTCCATGGGGTCGCTAAGAGTCAGACATGACTGAGCAACTTCACTTTCACTTTCCACTTTCATGCATTGGAGAAGGAAATGGCAACCCACTCCAGTGTTCTTGCCTGGAGAATCCCAGGGACGGGGGAGCCTGGTAGGCTGCAGTCCATGGGGTTGCACAGAGTCAGACACGACTGAAGCGACTTGGCAGCAGCAACACATGTATAATGGAATTTAGAAACATGGTAACGATGACCCTGTATGCAAGACAGCAAAAGAGACACAGATGTGTAGAACAGTCTTTTGGACTCTGTGGGAGAAGGCGAGGGTGGGATGACTTGAGAGAATAGCATTGAAACATGTATATTATCCTATGTGAAATAGATATCCAGTCCAGGTTTGATGCATGAGAGAGGGTGCTCAGGGCTGGTGCAGTGGGATGACCCTGAGGGATGGGATGGGGAGGGAAGAGGGGGGGGGTTTAGGATGGGGAACACATGTACACCCATGGCTGATTCGTGTCAATGTATGGCAAAAACCACTACAATATTGTAAAGTAATTAGCCTCCAATTAAAATAAATTAATTAATTAAATAATAAAATTAGTGATTTAATATTAAGAATGCTTAGTATCCTGATTATTAAAGAAAAACCCTAAACTACACTCTAAGAATTTATGACCCAAGGCGTACACAAAATGGAATTTAAAGTTTTTAGTTGCAACCTGTATCACTCCCACTTTGTACTAGGCTCTCTCCTTTGCACTGTACCAGCTATAGGATCTTACCTAGATCCTGAACTCTTGAGATTATTAGTCGAGCCTAGATTTGAAAAAGAAGGGAGTCAACTTTTTTTTTCTGTCCAGGTATTTAAAGTATATTCTTTTTTTTTTTTTTTTTTTCTTTAAGTTTTTTTTTTTTTTATTTTTTTTATTTTTAAACTTTACATAACTGTATTAGATTTGCCAAATATCAAAATGAATCCGCCACAGGTATACATGTGTTCCCCATCCTGAACCCTCCTCCCTCCTCCCTCCCCATCCATCCCTCTGGGTCGTCCCAGTGCACCAGCCCCAAGCATCCAGTATCGTGCATCGAACCTGGACTGGCAACTCATTTCATACATGATATTTTACATGTTTCAATGCCATTCTCCCAAATCTTCCCACCCTCTCCCTCTCCCACAGAGTCCATAAGACTGTTCTATACATCAGTGTCTCTTCTGCTGTCTCGTACACAGGGTTATTGTTACCATCTTTCTAAATTCCAAAAACTCGGCCGCCCGCCCGGCCTGCTCGCGTGCCGCTACGGTGTGGGGGAGGGAGCTAAAGTATATTCTTCAAAGTACTAATCACGTGACATAACTATTCTTAAGTGTTCTATGGCAGAGTAAGCATGGTAGCCACTGCTCCACTCTACTCCACTCTTCAGATTCACAGTTCTCTCTCTTTTCTCTTTTTTTAAATTTTGGCCATGCTGTGTGGCTTGTGGGATCTTAGTTCCCTTACCAGGGATCAAATCCTGGTCTCCTTCGGTGGAGGTGCAGAGCCCTAACCACTGGACCATCAAGGAATTCCCACAATTCGCTTTTTAAATTTAATTTTTATTTTATATTAGAGTGTAGTTGATTTACAATGTTGTGTTTCAGGTATATAACAAAGTGATTGTTATGCATAAACATAATCCATTCTTTTTCAGATTCTTTTCCCACGTAAGTTATTCAGAATATTGAATAGAATCCTCTGTGCTATATAGTAGATCTTTGTTAATTACCTGTTTTATATATAGTAGTGTGTACATGTTAATCTCAATCCCACAATTCACTTTTGAATAATAAAGGTGCTAAAGCTTTCATTGTCCTGTAGGGTAGCTGTTAGCCATATGTGGCTATTAAAGTTAATTAAAATCAACTTGAAATGTACAGTTTGTCAATTGCACTAACTTCATTTCAAGTGCCTAGAAGCCACATATATAACATTTCTATCATCATAAAAAATTTTTTTTGGACAGCACACCTATGAGAATCCCTGTGGAATCCCAATGTTTTACAAACTTACTAGTCAACAACTGTGTTAATCAGTCAGTCATGTCCGACTAGCTTGTCAGGCTCCTCTGTCCATAGAATTCTTTAGGCAAGAATACTGGAGTGGGTTGCCATTTCCTTCTCCAGGGGATCTTCCCGACCTCGGGATCAAATGCTGTCTCCTGCATTGCAGGCATATTCTTTACCATCTGAGCCACCAGGGAAGCCCCTCAATGTTTTACAAACTTACTGGTCAATAGAAACTTTTTTCCCAAGTAATACATAAAGATAGTACATGGAACACAGTTTAGGTGTTGTTCTATACAGAAAAAAATCTCAATGACAAAGAAACAGTGTTAGCTTCCTTGGGACAAGACCAGAGTTAGAACTGCAGAATTGATGGGTATACTACATGGCCTTCAAACCTTTTGTTACAGGGAATCCTGAAATGTTTACTGTTACTGTGTCTCTGTACCATTGTTTAGCTGGGATCAACTTGGTTAAAGATTACTTCTCCAGCTCTGCTTCTGATAAGTGAAAGGCACTTGAGCAACAAGATGCATATTACAGGGAGCTAATTCCATGAGCCTTACATGAGGACACTATCACTATGGTACAAGAACCAGTGTCAGGCAGTATTGGCATAAGAAGTAATGACTGCTTGACCAAGGAATGTAATCTGGGAGGATGCCTCAGTTTTTTTGAAAATACAAAGAATGCCAGCCAAGGAAAGTTCATAACAGAGTTGTCAAGAACTAAAGAGATGTATGTGGGGAGTATCTGTAAACATAACAGATAAAGTTCATATCCTCTCACAGGAATAAAGTCTACTTGAATCATTATGATAAGTTATGTGTAAAGCTTAATTGTATCTCTTAATATGCATCATAAAAAATGTAATCCAATATTGTCAGTGTCATGTTTTCAAACCCGAACAGGGCAGTTCTAAAGACTAGATCTCTGCCCATTTAGCAATGACTCCCACTTCCTATTTCTGCATGACCAGAACTGATGTGGCTGGAGCAAGCCAGTACTGAGGCCTACTAGTCAAGAAGGGGTCCAAACCCTAAGTAAGGACTTTTAGCAGGTGGAGCCTTTGCTGAAAGGGCCTTAAAATTGTTTTCCACTGGGGCCACACCCACTGTTGGCAGTCCTGTGTATGATGGTCTAACACTTACTGCTGCTCTTTATCTTCTTTAGAACCGCCTAATTCTCTGGATCTTGATAGCACTCATCCTCGGAAAATCAAACTCACAGCCCCAAATATCAATCTGTCTCTGGATCAAAGTGAAGGGTCTGTTCTCTCTGATGATAACTTGGACAGTCCAGATGAGATTGATATCAATGTGGACGAACTTGAGACTCCCGATGAAGCAGATTCTTTTGAGTACACTGGCCATGGTAAGTTGCCAAGTTGGCAGGCGGAAGTTAAGTGAAAGATTATCTAATCATATCTAATGGCATCTAAGTGGCATTAGGAACAAACCTCCCATTGTGTTGCTGCTGGCTGCTTTCTTGTGCTTTCTAGAAGCTTCTGTTTGTATCTCAGGTCATAAGTGGTCATGATTGATGGTTTAGATCTGGACAGAACAGGTATGGTTCACAGAGGTCATACACGACCATCACGCCTTTGTCAAACCCCTACACTATGCCAGGCCTTGTGTTTGGCTGAGATTGGAAGAAAACTGTTACATGCTGTGTCATAAGAAAATTGGGACTGGGTTTGCAGAGAAAGAGAATTTAATCTGGATAAAACTTGAAGTGGAAAAATTAGAGCTTACCAATTTCTCTGTACAACCTCTCATGGTCTGGAATGTTCTTTCCCACACATTCTACATGGGTGGTTCCTTGTTTTTATTCAGATCTTTATCAGATGTCATCTCCTCAGAGAGGCCTTCCTTGACCTCTGTAATCAAAGGTATCCACGCCACCCCCACCATCTAGTCACACTCTCCCTCAGTATTAATTTTATTTTCCATGTGTCACACTAATTGAAATCATATAATTTAACTGTTTGCATCTCACTTATCTTTCTCTTCCCATTAGAATGTCTGTTCCATAAGGCCAGAGACTTTCTTATGCTTGGTGCTATATCAGCAATAAAGTAGGAAGGAAGGAGGGATGGGGTAGGATGTAGTGGAGGGAGAATAAAAAATCAGAAGATTAAAAACTTGCTTATCAAACCTGGACATTCCTGATATGATTACCAGTCTTATTATATGATTTAATATATTATATCATATGATTACCAGTTCTTTCTCTTGCTCAATAAAATTGCTTTTGTTAAGAAATATATACACAGTATTTGCTTTAAAAAATGGCATCATGTAGTTTCAGCTTTACAGGGTGGCATTCTTTGACTTCATAAGTTTGAATTTGAAAGTAAGAGAATCCTGGCTATATCTACTGCTTTGATATATTGTGAAAATTAGTAAAAAGAGAAATACCACAATTGAACAGATGCCCTGACTTTTAGAGCCATACTGATTCCAGCAGTTTCCTTCATAGAAAAACGTAACTAGGAAATTAGGAGAGTAACATCAAATTACTTAATTAACTCAACCAATGGTCATTGAGCAACCAGGGCTACAGCCACAACCAGCCCTAGACTCAGACCCTGCTTTCACAGTGTGGAAAGCTTTATTTCCTCAAGCTAAGAGAACAGGATGTAGCTAAACTACTTGTATTGTAGTTTATTATGTTTAAGTAGAGATTTGATATTGCTTTTTTTCATGTTCTTAGATTCATATAGTTATCAGGATATTTGTCCCTGTGAGTTGAACTACACAAATAGGAGGTGAAAGGTCTTGACTTCATATTCTTTTCTGCCATCTCAGACACTCTTCCTCAGCCACTCCATCCTTTCCAGCTGCTCCCAGCTGTCCCAGTCCCTTTCCTGCTAATAAACCTTCAAGTGTAAAAATCATGCATTGACTTAAAATCTCAGAGAAGACAGCTGTGGCATGACCCTGCAGGTCCCTCCCTCTCCTCCCCCTGTACTTCTCTGTTGCCCTGGAGAACCGTGTCACCCCACATCTGAACCTTTTATTTTTATAAATAGTAAAACTGTCAAGCCAAGTGGTGGTGGCTGAGCGAACTGGTAATTAGAGCTGCCACTTGCTGACATAGTTCTTTTTATTTAGTTGACATAGTTATGTTGAAAGAACCAGTTTAACAGCCACAACCCTGCTTTTAGGTCTTAAGAGAATTTTAGTGTAAGTTGAATTTTAAAGTCCACCTTGATTTTCACATGAAAGGAGTATGTTCAGTCACCATTTTAAGTAAACAACAGCATTAAATGTTGAAAACACTAAGTATATCTGAATAGCTATATTTTATAATGCAGACATAGATAACTTTCTATAAAAGAGTCTAATGTATAGTACAGTCTCAAAGTATGAAAGTAATGCTTGAAAGCTGCACAGTTTTGTTGTTTTTGTTTCTTATGTGAGTGTTCTAACTAGGCATATACATTCTAAACAAAACTGGCGTTTTTAAGTCACAGGGTTTTAAAAGTGTTTGGTCAGTAATTAATTTTATTTAATGAACACTTCGTAGTGCTTGCTGTGTATCAAGGATCTGTGCTAGCTGCTTTATAAATATTAACTGTATTAATCCTCATGTCAACTCTGTGAACAGGCATCATGTTACCCCCAGAGGTTTAGTGAGTCACCTCAAGTCACATAGCTGGTCAATGTCACGTAGCTGGTCAATGTCACATAGCTGGTCAATGTCACGTAGCTGGTCAATGTCACATAGCTGGTCAATGTCAGAGCCAGCACAAACCCAAGCTGTCGTCTGCAGCTCCTGGGCCATGCTCCTTTTCTACAAATACACTGACCGTGAACAGGAGGGTCTTTTTCTGCGTTAGGATAGCATACCTGAAGTCAAGCCTAATGACCCACCTTCACATTTACATGCTCTTTTAATCCCACCATTCTGGGATGACTTGAGGGCCCTTAGTTTCCCAAGTACTTGAAGGATGTTCACACCATTTGCCTGTTTTAGTCAGTAGCTCATGACCAAGCACGGATGCCAGATTATTTGTCCATGGTGTAATTTTGCTTATGGAAAAAATTCTGAAGCTCATTATGAAAAGATGTTAAGTCGGTCATCCCTTCCAAGCAACGTTCTTTAATAATTGTGTCCGAACTGTTGGAAAATACATTTCAAAGGATGATATAATGGAGGCTTGATGTCCTTTGATATGTATAAATGCCAAAGGTATCAGAAATATGTAGATAGTGAAGGATTTAACAGATTAGTCTTTTTTTTTTTTTTTTTTTTACTAAGGGAGCTCAGATTTTTTAAAGATACTTTATTTAACTAATTCTATAAACTTAAAAATATCCAAAGGTCATCAAAAATTATGATGACCTATTTCTGTTTTCAAACTGACCACAGAATTATTTTTACCATAATTCAGATCTTAGCAAAGGCATTTTGTAAGGGAAATGGAAAAATGATAAAGAATTTTAGCCTGAATATTTCTGGTAAGAACGCTGTAAGAAGCATTTATGTGCTCGTGTATGTTTTCTTCCTAGGCTCCTAGCAATGTTTAGTGACCTTGTTTATCTTTTCTAAAACTAACCCCTAATGAAGGACAGTTTCCTATGTGAATAAGGTAGCCTCACATTTTTTCCAGATAATCAGGTAGTCACTTCATATAACTTCCATTTCTGTGATCATTATTTTCACAGCCTGTAGGCAACCAGCTTATGAAATCAACTCCCTGTTTTAACTCTGCTTATAAACCAGTCAAGTGTGGAGCTTATTCTGTTTTACCCATAAGCAGCCTTACATGATAATGGTGATGTGGTCTGAAAAGATGATTTTTACTTATATTTTTGTGTGCTGAGTTTTCACATTCCAATTAACTACATCCTGTTGTAAAGAACTTTAAAGACTTTCTTAATTGTGTATAGGATGTCTTTCCTCTAACAAAAAGTTCAAATGGAGTGGGGGGCAGGGGGTGGAGTATGAAAAGATGAAAGTGGGAAGACCATCAGAAAGTTACTCTTGTCACCTGGGAAAAAGATGTGCCTAGGACTCTAGCCGGAGAAGGCAATGGCATCCCACTCCAGTAGTCTTGCCTGGAAAATCCCATGGACGGAGGAGCCTGGTAGGCTGTGGTCCATGGGGTCGCTAAGAGTTGGACACCACTGAGCAACTTCACTTTCACAACTCGAGCAATAGCAAGGAGACTGGAGAAAGCCCATTTGAATCCCAGCTCTGCTCTTTCCAACTGGACTGAACCATACTTTGACAGGAAAAAAGTATTTTCTCAGTTTGTGATACTGACAGAAGATGAAGCTTCATTCTGTCAGGAAAAGTCTGTAGAGATATGTTCATATGCTTTTGAACAATTTGGGAAAAAAAAAAAAAAAAGATTATTTTCCTTAAAAAGCTCCTTCCCCCTAAAATTATATACGCTTCTAACTCAACAAAACCTGGGTACACATTGGATACTAAGTAGCAATAAAAGGGAGAGATGAAAGGTATATTAAGAATGAAAATTAAAAACCAGTTAATAAATCTCCTTGGGTATTTAGCATAATATTAAACATGTCTGGAATGATGAAAGTGCTTCATTTAGGAAGCACTCCTACAAATTAAATGAGTAACATTCAACCTATTCTCTAGGTCAGTAGTCTAGATTAATACATACTATGTTCAAGATTTATATATTAATAACTATGCCTATGTTAGTGATCAAATATGTCATGAATAATAATATCTAAACTCATTTTCTTCCTGGGAGTGATTTCTAAAGATAATACATTTGGGGAGGGGGGTGCTCTTTGGCTTAAAAAAATTAGAAGTTCAAACATAATGAATGTCTTTGAAGGCATTTTCAGATTATTCCCATTGTCAGTGCAAGGGCACAGCATAGAGACCAAGTCCCCTTTACAGATCGATGTCCCTACTGGAGGCCACAGCTGACTTCATCTTCCAATGGTTCATATGATCATCGACGGTAGATTCCTCACTGTGATCTTTCAGCACAGGATATTTAGAGCCTGTGTAGTAAATCATCTCATCAAAGACAAAAGAAAATCTTCAAGTTGACTTCTCCCTTGTGTACCAGCACTAATTGACTTCAACAGCAAGCAGCAAGGGAGAAAAGCTTGTTATTCAGAAAAGAAGACAAAGAAAATCAAGCATTTCTTAGTGATGAGAGCATGAGACCGAACATTAAATTTGGAGGGCCTAGGGACAGAGATTTAAATGAGACCTGAAACTTTTGCAAATAGTGAGAAAAATGATGGCAGGGGGAAAGATGGTAATTTATAGTTGTAGAAAAAGAATTATTAAGATCAGGAAGATACTGTTAATTCAAGGGAGTAGAACAACTTACCTTTACTTCCTACTAGCTTATATTGTTGACTTCTAGAATTCAACACCTTAAGAGAGTGTACTGTACTCCTAGGTATTATAGAACTCTTTATTTAATTTACATCAATCAAAAGAGGTGGGGAAAGGAGGTCCCAAACAGGGTAAAGGGGTGTTGGCGATGATGCCTACAATGTAGATAAGAGCAGGTGTATACTGGAACCTCAGAAGACAAACCCACATCTGAGCCCAGAGGTGTGAGAGAACAGAGACAAGTGGGAAAACAGGGTCCTGGGAAGAGCAGCTGTGTGGGGCATCCAAGGGCCCTAACTTGAGTGGGAGGGGGAGAGCTGGAAGGGATCTCAGATAGGGAGTCCAGAGCAGATGGATGGATTTGGACAAGTGACACAGTGCTTAATCTGAAGCCAAGATTGCTAGTTTCCTGTCCTGAGTAAGCAGCGAGCGGGGGTGGGGATGCAGAGAAAGCCAGAGTGAGGCCAGGCTCTGTAGGCGGTGGTAGCTACTGGTGTTGGCAGAAGCGGCTAGGACTGCTTCCCAGCTGGGCTTCACTTTGCTATTCTAAGTCACAGGTAATTAGACATGTTTGAATCTGTCTTGTGACATCTTCTGGAGCATAATAGTCCTGTTGTGGGTCCCTTACAGATTACCTATATTTCCAGGAACTTGTCCAAGCTTTATTTACTCACTCACCTTCCCAAGTTCTACTGAAAACTCTGTGCAGGTTTCCAAGCTAAGTGTGAAGTGGGTTGGTGGAGGCAGATATTAAAGATGAAATTGGCATGATTCCTTAGCCCAAGGAACTCACTGCATTATAGTAAAATAAATGAGACCGAGACAATTACACATTCAGGTTGCAGTATGATAGCTTAGAAGAGTAGAAAAGGTAAGGGTTTGATTATATTTCCTTCCTGATTCTGTGATCTGAGGTAGTTACTTCAGAGTTTTTGCATTGGTATCACGTCTTCCACTACATCTTCTCTGCCTGCTAATTTGGTAGATGCTTAATAAATATTGATGTTACTGTTATCAAAGTGCCATTAAAAGAATGCAAGCGTGGTGTAAATCAAAGGCAATTTCTTATGAAATGGAAAGTTAAGAATGATAACACCTCACAGAATTATTGTGAAAACTATAAATAAGCCTTTATTACCAAATTACATAAACATACAAAGAATAACCATTGTGAAATTCTACTAGTACTTGAAGTAAAAAGGGAAACAATTATTGCTTATTATTTAAAAAAACTAAATATAGTTGCCTTTTTTTTTTTTTTTTGATGCACAAGAGTGAGTAGTAAATTTTTCCCCAAGAATGCTCAGTGGGCTTTTCATTACCTGGGGCACCCACAAGTAAGAGTCCTGTGAATTTGGGGGCTTGGAGCACTTCTGGTTTATAAGGTTGTTTCTCACTTACTGTAAAATCTTTGTGTAGCATGTTTTGAAAAACTTATAAGAAGTTATATCAAATTAATCTCCAGATGTGCTCCCAATAGAGGAGGTTCAAGCCCATTGTTAAGAGTCTTGGAGTACAGGTCTAGGCTGGCAGTATCATCAAGCTACCGAGCTGAGGGGCCCCAGAACACTCTGGGCACTCAGGTTACACGGATAAATGTGGCACAAGGAAAATAAGGCCTGATGAATAATAGCTTTTCACACCATCAGGAAGACCACAGGCCACAACCTGTATGATCAAGGGAGGAGTTAGCACGCAGTCTATCCCCATCTTGGACCACTACAGACACAAGATAGCTCCAGCCCTTTTCCTATCCCCACCCTCAGCTTAGCCTTACCAATGGATTGGTCATTCAGTCTGTCAATCAGGAAGACCTCACTGAGTGTCCTCGATGAAGTCAGGATGGTGTCAAGCTCGCTCCAAGCTGTACAGAACAAGGAGTTCATCAGGTTGAGCCTGCCGGGAGGTAGCCAGTTGTTGAACTGCCTTACCTGTGGAGGTCCTGCCCATTCATCCTTGCTCTGTGCTTCATTTACAGAGGATTCCACAGGCAACAAAGATTCTGGCCAAGAGTCGGAGTCTATTCCAGAATATACGGCAGAAGAGGAGAGGGAGGACAACCGGCTGTGGAGGACCGTGGTGATCGGAGAACAGGAGCAGCGGATTGACATGAAGGTCATCGAGCCCTATAGGAGAGTCATTTCTCACGGAGGTAGTGGAGCTCTGCAAATCTGGGAAGCCAGGAGCCCATATTCTGTGTTTTTTTTTTAATTAGAAAACCAAACTAGGGTTCTCTGCAGCATGACATACCTATCAATGCTGATGCTACTAGACAGTCAACATTCAGGGCACTGTAGAGCTGCGTGTATTATTCATATGCAATTCAGTGAACACTGGAAAGCCTACTACACAAAAGTAACTTTCCAAGGTGAAAGATGCCTTTCACACCACATATGATAGCTGTCATCTGTGCAAATTTCTTGAAAGCCACAGTGGTCAATTCAATAGCATCTGTATGGAATTCCTATGGATTTCTTGTAGGGTTTTAACTGAATTGTTTTCAAGTCTGTTTTCAACATGGCCTGCAGTAAGAGGTGCTTTTAATTCCAGAACAATCTTTTGAATCCTCTTCAGAAGCTTTAGGAAATCTTTTAGACTCAGGCTGGTCCCTTCCCCACCCCAACCCCACTTAAAGTTTGCTTTTCTATAAACTCCATTACCTCTGTGCCTGACAGTAGCTCGCTCTAGCCACAGCCTCCACCTGCTTCATGAGGGACAAGGGAGACAAAAAGCTCTGTTTTATATTTTCACTGCTGTCTTGGAACTACAGGAACCTGAATTTTGGATTCACAAAAAAATAAATAACATGAGCACAAATGACACATTGAACATTGTCAACTTCAGAAAATATAAGTGGCTTTGGGGGCTTTTTTTTTTTTTTTGCTGCTGCATGCACAACTCTTCTGCAGCCCTAAGGCACCACCCTAACTGTTCTAGGAAAAGTATAAGCTGAAAAGGCAATTGTTCTGTCTTCCTTAACAAGGACAGGGGAATAAGTGTCTTGGCACTGCATTAAACCTCAAGCTTTGGTTTCCTATCAAGCAGAAGGATGTTTTGCTTTTTCCTTCCAAGTCCCCTTCACCACAGATTTCCTACTTTCTGCCCCCTGCATTGCTCCCTCCATGTAAGTATCAAGACCACCTAGGGCTCCCACCCATGACAGAGAAGGGAAACGCCTATGGGTGTTCCTGGCCCCGACCTTCCTTTTTCCCTATTTGAGCTGAAATGGTAACATGGCCCAGTGAGAGCTCCTCTAAGATCTTTCCCACAGGCCTTTGGAATGAGAACAGGCTTAATCTTGCTGAAAATGACAGGCAGCTGGCCATAGAGTCAATCCTGTTGTTGTTCTAATGAAAACAACAATCCGAATTTACCTAGATTTTCCCAGAAGATCCTTTACACCACCCGTCAGGTATTTTTGATTTGTTTGCTTTTTAGAAAAAAAAAAAAAAAGAAAACAAAGGCTAATATAAACTAGCCTGTGTACATTCTAAAAAGTACAAGAAATGTAGAAAAGTCTGTCAAAGTAAATCGAAGTCGCCCAGTGACATTCCCTGTACATTTTTACCATTCAGGTAATAAATTAGTAGTCCCTTTGTTGTAAAGAAGGCAGGCTCATGGCTCCTGTGCTTTTATAAGGCCAAGTTCTCATTAGCTCAGCATACTGGCCTGCTTATTCCCTCAACCACAGTGAGGTTGGGTGGATGGAGCCCATGGTTCTATTCCCTGAATCAGGATAGAGTGATTATCGTCAGCACACTGGAGTCCAAAAAAGCGACTGCTTCTGCCCATCATGTTCTTTGCAGAGACACCTGCTAGCTCAGGGATAACCTGGTTTGCTGTGCCCTTCCTCCCTGCCACCCCTCCCACGGGCACTGCCCCTCTCCGTTCCGTGTTGTGAGCTCCTTATCTGTCTGTGTGACCGTCTGGTTTGTTGGAGAGAGAAGGCTGCCTTCCCTCTCTGCCTGGCTCTGCCTCGGCCTCCTCTAGGCGCCGGCCTGCATGATGTGCCTCTGGCTGCACCCAGCAGATCATGAGCGAGATGCCACCTCTTCCTCCACCCTGACCAGCCTTTTGCTCTGTAGGTAAAGACAGTTCACACGTTACTTCTGAATTTGCCAAAGCTTTGCTGTCTTGGAAACTCATATCACTCTCTCAGACCTTAATGATGACACTCCCTAGTTCTCAGTCTATTGGGTTTGTCACCCTGGCTTCTGATGAGCATTTAAAAAGCAGCGCCCAGAGCGAACAGAGATGTCATTTTGGTGTCTGGCACTTTGCTATGAGAACGTTTTCTCACTCAGGCCAGAAAGAAAGTGCCAGCTGTCTGGTGCTCTGGACAGCTAGCTGGGAGTGATTAAAAGCACTGCTGAGGTCTGCTGCAAAGCCAGGCCCTGCAAGTGTCTATACCAGTTGGGAACATCTGTGTGTGAGAGCAGTATTTGAACAAATAACTCAGCCTCCAGCTTTGGTGACTTCATATGAGCTGTGGCTGGAGTCCCTGTACACAGTGTAGAAGAACAGAGTTCAAGACCCATCTTGACCACCACTCACACTGTGACATCACACCGTGGTCATCACTTGACTCTCTTGGGCCTTGGTTGCTTCCTCAGTAAGAAAAGGGTGAGCTCCCAGCCGGTGTCACCTCCTGCGAGCCCACAAGTAACATTCCTGCTATCTGCTTATACAGAAAAGCAAGGAGAGGTCTGGGTGGTTTGGATTAGCCCACAGTGTGGGGTCACTTTGAGGCTAGAACTGGCATGTTGGAACCTGAAGCAGGGAACACAATGAAATAGCCAAGGGCACTCATGCCAACGCGTTGTAACGAGGAGTCTCCTGTCTTGTGTTTTTACTTCTCATTTCATTATAGGAGACTCAGGTAACCCTCTGCAGTGTTGCTGGACAAATGACCCTGGAAAGGCTGAGGAGAAGAGTTGCAGGCTGATGTGTGTGTGTGTATGTTTTGGTTGCGCCTGTGGCATCTTTCCTTCTCTCTCCATTCCATTTGCTGGCCAGCAAACTTGTGTTCCGTCCCTTTCATGCCTCTCTGTCCTGCCTCAGGTAAGGTTTGCATCGTTGCTTCCGAGGGTCCCAGGAGACACCACGGTGGGATAGATCACACAGCTCAGCACATACACTATGAACTCAGTTACTGAGAAGAGAGTCTGATAAAATACATGGTCTAAAGAGCCAAACTTCACTTGAACTCCGCACTCGCTGACGGGGAACTTCACTTGAGTAAGCTGCATATTTAGCACAGAAACTGGGTTAGCTGACCTCCTTGGAGGCATTGGCAAAGAACAAAATTCAAATGGTCCTATTCATTCACATTACTACGCTTTGCCAGCACTTGCTGTCTGGAATAGCTCCAAAGCCTGACGGTGATGGCATGGCTCTTGATTTAGAAAGAAGACTTTCATGACAAAATCTTTCTTTTTCTCTTTCCTTCCTTACACACTACCTCTCCTTATTGCCTTCTCTTTCTTTTGCCTCTTCTCTTCCTACAAATCCTCTGCCCACAAATGCAAAATCTATCATTTGTCAATTTCAGTGATTTCTATAGAAAGAGCCATTCCCAACTTAGTCACTGATCAGGACATGGTAAGTTGACCATTCAATATTCCTTTGGCTAAATAAACTCAAGCAAATGCATTACTACAATATTCCAAGGACAGACAGCAGTGACACAAAGAAATGAATTGACATTTAAGATGACTTCTGAAGTAGTTTATAAACCTCAGTCTTTCCTTAAAAAACAAAACAAAACAAAAAACAGACATTCTTAGAAATTCTCTAGAAATAGAAAAAGAAATCAAACAAACTGAGCAGTCATGATCTTGAAATTATCCTGACACTCTGGAGCCTGACATCTACATTTAAAGTTTTTAAATTTAATTTTTATTTTTATTAGAGTATAGTTGATTTACAATGTTGTGTTAATTTCAGGTGTATAGCAAAGTGATTCAGTTATACATATTCTTTTTCAGATTCTTTTCCCATATGGGTTATTACAGAATATTGAGTAGAGTTCCCTGTGCCAGACAGTAGGTCTTCGTTGGTTGTCTGTTTTAAATATAGCAGTGTGTACATGTCAATTTCTCCTTTTATGGCTGTTGGCATTTGCCTTATATATTGAGTTGCTCATGCATTTGGTGTATATATAGTTACAACTGTTATATCTTCTTCTTGGATTGATCCCTTGATCATTATGTATTGTCCTTCTTTCTCTCATAACAGTCTATTTTGTCTATCAGTATTGCCACTCTAGCTTTCTTTTGATTTTCATTTGCATAGAATACCTTTTTCTATCCCCTCATTTTCAGTCTGTATGTGTCCTCAAGAGCTGAAGTAGGTCTGTTGTAGACAGCATTTATACATGTTTTGCTTTTGTATACATTCAGCCAGTCTATGTCTTTGGGTTGGAGCATTTAATCCATTTACATCTAAAATTATTATTGATATGTATGTTTTTATTGCCATCTTGTTAATTGCTTTGGATTTGTTTTTGTAGGTTTTCTTTCCTTTTTTGTTCTCTTGTGATTAGATTACTATCTTTAGTATTGTATTTGGATTACTTTTTATTTTTTGTGTGTTAATCTATTGTAGATTTTTGGTTTGCAGTTACTATGAGGTTTTGATATAGCAGTCTCTCTCTCTATATATACATACATACACAAGATTGGTTTAAGTTGCTAGTCTCTTAATTTCAAATGCATTTCCAATATCCTGCATTTGTACTCTCCTTACAATTGCTGATTTTGTTATATTATTTGTGTGTGGATCATTTCATACCTTTACTGTATGTTTGCCTTTACCAGTGAGCTTTTCCATTTGTAATTTTCTTGTTTCTTGTATTGACTTTTTCTTTACTGCCTGGAGAAGCTCCATTAGCATTTATTGTAACATGGGTTTGGTGGTGGTGAATTTTCTCAACTTTTGCTTGTCTATAAAACTTCTTATTTCTCTACTCAATCTGAACAAGCCTTGCTGGGTATATTCTTTGTTGTAGATTTTGCCTTATACCACTGTAAATAATCCTGCCAGTTCCTTCTGGATTGTAGTTTCTGCTGAAAGATCAGCTGATAACCTTATGGGGATTCCCTTGTATTTTATTTATTGCTTTTCCCTTGTTGCTTTTAATATTTTCTCTATCTTTAATTTTTGTCAATTGGATTAATGTCTTTGAGTGTTCCTTCTTGGGTTTATCATGTATGAGACTCTCTGCACGTCCTGGACTCTGAGTGTTTCCTTTTTCATATTAGGGAAATTTTGGGTTATTTTCTCTTCAAATATTTTCTCAGGCTTGCTCGCTCGCTCGCTTGCTCGCTCCCTCCCTCCCTCTCTCTCTCTCTCTCTCCCCCCACCTCCCTCTCTCTCTCCCTCCCTGCCCCTCTTCTGGGACCCCTGTCATGTGAAAAGTGTTTGTCACTCAATCGTGTCCAACACTTTGCAACCCCATGGACTGTAGCCTGCTAGGCTTCTCTGTCCATGGAATTCTCTAGGTGAGAATACTGGATTGGGTAGCCATTCCCCCCTTCTCTAGGGAATTTTTCTGAACCAGGGATCAAACCTGGGTCTCCTGCATTGTAGGCAGATTCTTTACCATCTGAGCCACCAGGGACGCCTAATAATATGAATGTTGGTGTGTTTAATGAATGGCAACCCACTCCAGTATTCTTGCTTGGAGAATTCCATGGACAAAGGAACCAGGTGGGCTACTGTCCTCATTTCTTTTCATTCTTCTTTCTTTCTTATGTTCCATGGCAGTGATGTCTACCATTCTGTCTTCCAGCTTGCTTATGCATTCCTCATTTACTCTGCTGTTGATTCCTTCTAGTGAACTTTTCATTTCACTTATTGTTCATCTGTGTTTGTTCTTTAAAGCTTCTAGCTCTTTATTAAACATTTCTTGTATCCTCTCTGTACCTCCATTCTTTTTCTGAGATCTTGAATCATCTTTACTATTACTATTTCAAATTCTTTTTCAAGTAGACTGCCTATCTCCACTTCATTTAGTTGTTCTGGTGTTTTATCTTGTTCCTTTGTTTGGAAGGTATTTGTCTGTTTTTGTAGTCATCGCCATTCCTCCATCTGAGCCACCAGGGACTTGTGCAGGCTTCCTGGTGGGAGGGATTGGTGCCTGCCCACTGGTGGGTGGAGTTGGGTTTTGTCCCTCTGGTGGGCAGGGCCATGTTAAGGGGTACATTTTTAGCTCACTACTTGCTGGTGGGAGGGGCTATGTTTCCACTCTGTTGGTTGTTTGGCCTGAGCATGCAGGTTGCTGAGTGGGCCCAGGTCTCAGTTCCAAAATGGTGACCTCCAGGAGCGCTCATACCAATGGGTATTCCCTGGGATGTCCACCACCAGTGTCCTTGCCCCACAGTGAGCTACTTCCAACCATGCCTCCTCAGGAGACCCTCCAAGACCTGTAGGTAGGTGCTTTGCCCTGGGCCCCAATGCACATTAAACCATGTGTGTCCTCCCGGAGTGGAGTCTCTGTGTCCCCTAGTACTATGGAACTGCTGTACTGAAGCGCCACTGGCCTTCCAAGCCAAATGCTCTGAAGGCTCCTCCTCCCAATACCAGACCCCAAGCTGGGGAGTCTGATGTGAGGCTCCCACAGGCTACTCTTACTCCTGTGGGAGAACCTCTGCAATATAATTATTTTCTAGTATGTGGTTCACACACCCAGGAGGTCTGACATTTGATTATATTGTGAAAGAGTCCCTTCTACTGTTTCTTGAGGCTTCTTCTTTGTCTTTGGGTATAAAATATATTTTTTTTGGGGGGGGGGAGGGTGTAGATAGGCCCTGCTCCAGTACTCTTCGCTGGAAAATCCCATGGACGGAGGAGCCTGGTAGGCTGTAGTCCAAGGGGTCGCGAAGAGTCAGACACGACTGAGCGACTTCACTTTCACTTTTCTCTTTCATGCATTGGAGAAGGAAATGGCAACCCACTCCAGTGTTCTTGCCTGGAGAATCCCAGGGATGGGGGAGCCTGGTGGGCTGCCGTCTATGGGGTCGCACAGAGTCGGACACGACTGAAGCGACTTAGCAGCAGCAGCAGCAGCAGTAGATAGGACTGAGTCTTTTTTGTTGATGGTTGTTCAGCAGTTAGTTGTGATTCTGGTGTTTTCATTGAGACGAGGTGAACTCAAGTCCTTCTACTCTGCTATCTTGTCTTTGCCTCTCCTGATGTCTTCAAAAGGATGCTTTTGTACTTGTATTTAAGATGGATTCATTATGTCTATTTTCTCTTTTAATGAACTCTCTTTTTCATTGCACTGAGCCTTAATTGCATATTTTAGTGGAGTTAGGATTAATGTCATTAAGCCACCCTTTGTGGATTTCTATTCAGTTATGAATCTTCCTAAGTGAAATTATTTGTGGAACAAACACTTCTTGTATGAAAATATATATCTCCTTATGCCATTTTCCTTCATACCACCTTCTTTAAAAAGTTGGCAAAATACCTACATATTGGAAAAGATGGGACTAAAGCAAAAAATCCAGAGGGAAGCTACTGCGGTCCTGTTTTGCAAACGTGTTGCATCAGGTATACACTTACATAGGTACCATCTTCTAAGATATGTAGCATTATCTGCAGCAGCCTCAAATTAGTAATATACACAAACCCATAATTTGATGTATTTTTAGTTGGTATCACTTTCTTCCCCCACCTCTTTTGTGGCACAGTCATACTCTCTATCCTTGTAGAAAACATCTCATTAAACTGCTTTTCGCGTGTTAAGCCCATCCAAATCTATATCTAGCCAGTATTTTACTGCCTTGTAATCACCAGAGGGGTATTTAGAGTTCTGAAAAAGTGAAACACGCCAAATTCTGATCAGGCTTGAGGGTGTGTTCTGTCCTCCTACTCAAAGCTTTGAGGAAATCTCTAATGTTTCTAAAGCCTAGAACTATGTTATATGATACAATCACAAATATTTTTAAATGGATGTTAAAAAATAAAAGTAAAGTGCATTGCTTCCATTCTTAAGTCTGGAAGACACATGCAATTCTATAGACAAATCTGTAGAGACTTGACCAACATCTGCCACATGTTTCAAAGATGAGTTTTCAAGGAACACAGAGTTGACTACAACTAGGAAATACTAAAAAGGATCAAATAGAACCTCTCTCTTAGCAATTAAAGGAAAGAGTGTTATACAGATTAGCTTTTTTATTATATAAATTAGAAGCCCTTAAGTCAAAAAGTGTTGCCTCACCATCCTTTGTTTTTAAGTTGAATATTTATAACCCACTTACACGACTATGTACAATACATATAATCATCCATAATACATGGGTGCCCTATATATGCAAATATATTCACACTATGTATTATATCTTAACCACTGCAAGATAATTATATGTGTATATACTTACAGAAGTATATCGTCTTTATAATAGTCACTTAAAGATATATCTAATACATCCACATACATATACTTGCCAAGGATTCCAGATTTATCCTTTAGGTTAAATAGTATCTTGTTAAGAGTTTCAGTTGGTTACAAATGTCTTTTTGTTTGTCCCCCAGGATACTATGGGGACGGCCTAAATGCCATCATTGTGTTTGCCGCCTGTTTTCTGCCAGACAGCAGTCGGGCGGACTACCACTATGTCATGGAAAATCTTTTCCTGTGAGTGATGCTTACAATAAAATGTTTTGAGTTAATGTCTGTGGGGATGGAATGGCAGATAGAACATCTTTAATAAAAGGAAACAGATGATGTAGAATTTGATGTAGAATTTTCTAAGCCTTTGATTAAAAGTCAATGAAATCTGTATCAAGGAAAATTGCTCAAGAGACTGAAAGCTTCAGAGGAGCTGTTTTGTCAGGAAAATGCACTGAAAACAAAATGAACACAGTTTGGCCCGTATTTTTAAATTTTGTAACATTTTTTTGGGTGAAGTGTTATTTTGGTTTCCTGATAACATGTTCTTAGTCAACTGATAATAACCTGACTTCATTTATATCTGCCTTTATTTAATCTGACTTGTCCTTTAGTATACAATAGCATTGCTGATATTTTTGAAAGTTGGGTTTCTAACCCACAGACTTTTCAAGTGTACCTGCATTAAAAAAAAAAAAAAAAAAAGATAACTGTGCAAATAAATGAGTAATACTCTCAGAGAAGTGATCTTAGGTAACTGCATTCTTCTCAAGAAGAAGAGGTAATATGTGCAACCATTCTTAAATGTTATGCACCCTGTAATTTAAATATTATATAATTATGGTGAAATAAGATGAACTCTATCATGTGGGAACTGAAAACACTTCTCTTCCTTCCTGTGATCAGATATGTAATAAGTACTTTAGAGTTGATGGTAGCTGAAGACTATATGATTGTGTACTTGAATGGTGCGACCCCAAGACGGAAGATGCCGGGGCTAGGCTGGATGAAGAAATGTTACCAGATGATTGACAGACGGTATGTGGGGCTCTAGTAGCTAATCACTATTTTGACTTCCTCAATAACTCCCATCTCCAGTGACCTTTTAGTTTACCAAAAATGCAGTCACAATTTAGGAACATTGAATTAATGCTGATTTGAGATAATAAATTTTAAAATATTAATCAAGTATCACTCAAATTTTAAATAAAGCAAATCTTCCCCAGATTTTGTTAAATGTTACTAATCTCAAACTTGGTGACAAGCATTTTAAAGTATGCTTATGCTTTTGCCTTATGGAGGTGCAATTTGCGCTGGTAGATCAAAGTCCACGATTCCTCCCTGGTATCACGCGGCCTCGCTGCGCTTTTCCTGCACTAGCACTATTGTGACTCAGGCAACCCGTGTGCCCTTATTTCAACATTCACTGTTAATTCCAGCCCGTTTGGTGACTGTGTGTGCCCTTCCTCAAGATACATCACGTTTATTCATACTGGTTTTATTAGAACCAAACACACTGTTGCCATCTACAGGAAAACTCATAATAAGCATACAAATTTATGATGTCTTCTATAGTGTGGCTTCCTCTCGGATGTGGCTCCCTGCAAAGCAACGTGCGAGTGCCCTGATATAGTAACTAAAATCCGTTCATCATCCAAACATACATACAGTAGCATTGCTAATGCTGAAAAATATGCCAGGATATCCAAAACGTTAATCTGAAGGCCAAATAACCACATGCTTTCATTCTACACAGGAAGAAACCCAGGCTCAGTAGAACAGGGTATTCATTTCAAAATATTAAAAATAATGCTGACAAAAATGAATAGCGTCGTCAAACAAAAATATGCCATGACGGTTATAGATTTATGCACTCCAAGAGTATGACCATTCTATTTTACATTTATTTCTGTGGGAACATGAGGTTTGAATTATGCAAGTTTCAAATTATATCTCAAAGGCATTCTTTGTATTAATCATTGCATTCTATACCTGCCTACCAGATGATAGTAACTTACATAAGAATTCCCTAATATTTATATAAATATATATACACACACACACACATACTTTAATTCCCATTCCAAATAGGTCATGAGTAATTTTTTTTTCTTTTTCAAAATAGGTTGAGGAAGAATTTAAAATCATTCATCATTGTTCATCCATCTTGGTTCATCCGAACAATCCTTGCAGTTACACGACCTTTTATAAGGTATAGTTATTATTACAGTAAAAGTACTAGTTTTTTAAAGTATGTAATTCATTGTTCCTCTACACAAAAATTCATAAACCAAGAGAGTATTTAGGATAATCTGTTTTGCCTCTGCCTTTCCTGAAAATATACTTTGGACTGCCCAGCAAGAGATTCTAAGAGTGAGTATATTTTCATAGTGATTATTTTTCCCCTATAATTATAAAACATGATCTCTATATTGCTTGCTGTAAACACAGAAAATGAAATAGTGAGGTTTCTGTATAGATAGTACTATTAAAGAAATAAGGGCTTCCTTGATAGCTCAGTTGGTAAAGAATCCACCTGCAATGCAGGAGACGTGGGTTCAATCCCTGGGTTAGGAAGATCCCCTGGAGAAGGGAAAAGCTACTCCACTCTAGTATTCTGGCCTGGAGAATTCCAGGACTGTATAGTCCATGTATAGTCCATGGGGTTTCAATGAGTCAGACACGACTGAGCGACTTTCACATGCATTAAATATGGTATTTTGTAAAGAATCAAAGAGGTAGAGTATACCATGACAATGGAAATTAAAGACACATCAAGGACAGAAACATAAGCCAGACCTTAATTGTTTAGTTTCTTCTGAACAAATACCATGTAGCTCACCTAAAGTGGTTTAAGAGTCTGTGCAGCCATTTTGAGAGCTTTGTTTTGATCATCCATGAGCCTTCTAGGTTTAAATTCACTTCACATCAGTAAATATTTGTTCATCATCTATTTTGTGTTAGATGCTATATAACCTTACATTTTGGGGATGAAAAGAAAAGTAAGATATGCCTCTTACATAGTAAAACTGAGACAGTTAAATGAAAGGGACACTATAGATTTTCTAGAAAGCTTTAAAAAACAGAATAGGGAGGGGCAAGATAGGAGTATGGGATTAAGAGGTACAAACTACTAGGTATAAAATAAATAAGCTACAAAGATATAGTGTACAGCACAGGGAAAATACGCACCATTTTATAATAACTTCAGTGGAGGATAGTCTATAAAAATAATGAATCACTAAGTTGTTTGCCTAAAACTAATATAATATTGTGAATCAACTATACATCAGCTAACTAGAACTTGCCTAGCATCAGGATACAAATTATATAAACTGAAGTTTTTCTGTCTCAGTGTTATTAATGAATCTGTAAGGAAAATTCTGATCACTTCACTTCTGGAGAAAAAATTAAAGGTTCAAATCTTTTATATTTTTTAATTACTATATATATATTTTATTGAAGTATAGTTGGCTTACCATGTTTCAGGTGCACAGCAAGGTGATTCAGTTATACATATACACATAATTACTTTTCAAATTATTTTCCATTATAGGTTATTACAAAATATTGACTATAGTTCCCTGTGCTATACAGTAAACCTTTGTTGCTTGTTTCATATCTATTTTTTTAAGTTAGAAATTGAGCGTTCTGTGCCTTCCAGAATCTCCTTTTTTTGTCTGTGTTCACTAATATTTATTTAGCATTCCCATCTGCTACTTCCAACAACTGGGTAGCAGGATTCAACTAGTTTTCCTCTGGCAGGAGAGCTCTTTAAATTACTTTAAAGCATAATACAAGCCTTTAAGATATATTTTTAAAAAGCTACTAATTTTAAGATTAGCAGAAAATGCTTTGACAGGCACTAGGAATAAATGTACAATGAAGAGCTTATACAAACTTTTAATGAGTAAAAAAGCAAACATTAGAATTGATATTGATTCACTGATGTTTGTTTAATAATTCAGCTCTATTTTAAAATAAATATATTTCTTCTTGGTAAATATTTATTATGGCAAGAGTATGAAAAAGAATTCTAATTCAACATTTATTGAAGGGAGTTTCAAGATAATAATAATTCCCTTCTCTAGGGGATCTTCCCAACCCAGGGATCAAACCCAGGTCTCCCACATTGCAGGTGAATTCTTTACCAGCTGAGCCACAAGGGAAGCCCCAATAATTAAAACAAAAACAATTAAATTATGGCAAGTAGTGTTGTGGTAAATTACATGTAATAATGGTTTACATTTATTGAGTACTTACATGCATTATTTTATTTAATCCTAATGATGATGGTCTGAAGGAGGCACTGTTTACCATTTCTGTATTGTAGGAAAAAACCCTAAGGTTAAATGAGGTCAAATAAATTGTTCAAACCAGGAGCCAGCAACCATTCTGTAGAGAGTCAGATATTAAATATTTTAAGTGTTATGGGCCATACAGTTTCAGTCACCACTACTTAGCTCTGCCATGGTAGGACAAAAGCCATAGATAATGTGTAAATAAATAAGTGTCCCTGTGTTCCAATAAAACTTGATTTATGAACACTGAAGTTGAATTTTCTGAAATGTTTTACATGTCATGAAATAGTTTTATTTTAATCATTTTTCAACCATTAAAAAAAAATGCAAAACCAGTCTTAGCGCAAAGATTTAAAAAACCAGTAATAAGTTAGCTTTGGCCCACAGGCCATAGTTTACCAACCCCAGGTCTATGGTAACATAGCCAAGAAATGATAAACTCAGGCTCTGAACCCAGTGTCTACCTAATTCTAAAGAACACATATTTCAAATACTTAAACATTATGTTCTACAGTTTCATCATATAAAACCCTCTTTAAAGATCCCTGTGAATCAATCTATGTTAGTGTAACAGATTTTTTGACCTGAAAAAAGAGGTCACTAAAATGTATTATAGGTCTTTTCACTGCTAAAGGGTAACACCTATGACAGAGGTATATAGCAAATTCTTTTTTTTATTTCATGTATTTTTAAACTGAAGTATAAATAATTTACAATGTTGTGTTAATTTCTGGTGTACAGCAAAGTGATTCAGTTTCTTGTATTCAGATACATATTTGTAACTAAATACGAAAAAGAATATTTTTTTCAGTTACATATTCTTTTTCATATTCTTTTCCATTATGGTTTATTGCAGGATACTGACTATAGTTCCTGTGCTGTAGAGTAGGGCCTTGTTGTTTACCTGTTTATTTTAATATAGTAGTTGGTATCTGCTAATCCCATCCTTCTAATTTATCCCTCCCTCCTCAAGTTCATTTTTTTTAAATGAACTGTCTGTGTCAAGCACTGGGTTCGTTGCTGCAGGTTGAGAAATTAAATAGCTCAATTGATTTCCTCAAAGAGGTCACAGCCTGGCAGCTGACACAGGTAGACAAGAAAGCAACTGCAATACAGGGAACAAAGGAAGCTGGAGGGTGATAACTCAGAGTGAGGGTGAGTTTTAAGGTAACAGGTGAAGCGTGAAGACAGAGAGTCTGCATCGAGAGAGGCTTTCCAGAAGAATGCACCCTCAAGGTGAGTTTTGAAGAATAGGATTGGCTAGCTAAAGCCAGGTAGAGGAAATAGCAGGTACCAATACACCAAGAAGAAAAAATATTCTTTTTCATATTCAGTTACAAATACCTATCTGAATATGAGAAACTGAATCACTTTGCTGTTTAGAAAATTGTACATTCCAGTGTGGAGGTGTCCGCCTGGCATGACTTCTTCTGCCTTCTTATTCTACCCCCTCCATTTTTTAAATCAAAATCTAAATTTAGCTCAGAAACTCCAGAGGAAGGAAGTGGCCTAATGTGGCGTATCGTTAGTAGTGTGTGTTCCCCCAAGGCTTATCAGGACTTGAAGTGACTGTTCGCAAGCCACGGCCAGTAGCCCATAGTCAAAACTGCAAGTAAAATGTGAAAGCTGGATGTATGCAGAAGTGACCTTGACAGCATCTTCTCAGTAGACTGGGGAGGCCTTTTCATTAGAGACCATTCAAGGGAGTTTGATGCCTGATCAAGTTCCCTTTCAAGTGGAATGATATATTTTTAGAATTAGTTTGCTATTACACTAGTAATACAAAAGTGTCACCTTCTTATAAAACAGCCAATCATTATAGGTAAGTGGCACCTTCTGCCACTGACTGAAGGTGAAATCTGGGCAAATACTTGACTCTCTCTGTCTAAATTTCCTTATCTTTAAAAAGAGAATGATAATAGTACCTACCTCATTAGGCTATCACAGAAAATGAGTTAATATGTGTCTGTGTTAGTTGTTCAGTTGTGTATGACTCTTTGTGACTCCATGGACTGTAGCCTGCCAGGCTCCTCTGTCCATGTAATTCTCCAGGCCAGAATACTGGAGTGGGTAGCCATTCCCTTCTCCAGGGGATCTTCCCAATTCAGTGAATGAACCTGGGTTTCCTGTATTGCAGGCAGATTCTTCACCATCTGAACCACCAGGAAAATCCCCAGAGTTAATATATGTTAACCAATTAGAACAGAGTCTGGCACATAGTAACTACTCAAATAATATAGCTATTCTTCTAAGTCAGAGTGCTGGGGGCAAGGTGAGAAGGGTTTTCAAGAAGAGGCACAAGTCTGAGGGATGGAGGAGTGACTGAAATCTTTCTTCTTTTCTTTTTTTCAAGTTCCAAATTCAGCAGTAAAATTAAATATGTCAGTAGTTTAGCAGAACTCAGTGGACTGATCCCAATGGATTGCATCCATATTCCAGAGAGCATCATCAAGTAAGTCCTGATGGTTTTGAAGATTTGGTAAGAAATACTGCATGTCTGGAGAAGGAGATGAGAAAATAACTCACTCCTGGAATATGGGGAAATGGCTTATCTTTTGTTTTACATTCAAAACAAATAATAAATATTCTCCAATAAATATATTTCTTGTCTTATAACCTAGAGATAACTGTTCTGTTCTTGTAGATCTACTTTCACATGATCTTCTATGGTGTTATTGAGATTTGCTCACTTTCACCTTGAATTTACTACCATTTTGGGGAAAGCATAAATTTAACACTAATCAGTGTATTTGTTACCTCTGTCTTGCATGCCACACAAAAGGTCAATTTTGTACATAGCCTGGATTTCTTCATTGCCTTATATAAAGTAATTTATCTGCTTGACCCAAGGAAAAGAGAGAAAAGTTACCCCATTCTCTGATTTCTTCATGGTTGCCTCCAGGTGAAAGATAAAGCAGAGTGGTGGGTGGTGCAGTCAGGAATGACTTCCTTAGTCAGTATCTGGTAAATAAAGCCTGTAGGTAGAAAGCATGGATACTTAAAGTTGTAGGATTATGCTGCAAAAATAGTAAAAATAAAAAGTCAACTGCTTGGAGCTGGGGCTTAAAAATGTGATGCTGGAAAATGAACCCTCCTAACTGGTTAATTGTTGCAAAGAACTATCGTTTACTGTTGATCATGTTTTTCTTTCACTATGTCTAATTTACTGGCTTTCCGTGTGATTACAAGTGGGAGGAAGGTAACCATCAACTCAAAGAAAACAGTCAAGGATACCCTATCTTCCTCCATAAGATGGAGAGCAGAATGGACCTCCCAATTCAGGCTTCCAAAAAAAGAGCTCCCTCACTTAAAAAAGGCACAGAAACTGGAAGGAAAAGACTCCCATTTAATGCGTGTCTCCTGTTCTGGGTACAAGAAGTGCTTTATTTATATCCTTTATTTAATCCTCACAGTAAATGCCCTGTTTACATATAAGAAAAGTCACTTAGGAAGGGGATGTTTACTTATGCAAAGTAGAAGCAGGAACAAGGAAGAGATGGAACTAGAATTTAAATCCAGGTGAGCCTGGAACCAAAATTCCCAGATTTCTTTACCGCCTGTAAAATATCCATCTAAATAATGGGTATATTTAGATAAATATAAGGGGTATATTTAGATAAAATATCCATCTAAATAAATACCCATACCCTTCTGAGTCAAAGCTCAGAAGTAGCTGCAAGTTTGGTTTTCCTGCATCCCAATATCAGGTATGAACAGAAGATACAAATTGGGTTGATAACTGCCAGTTGGCTTAGCTGAATCAAGCTGAGCGTGCATAAGCTCCTGATGGTGGATGTAATCCTCACGGGCTTTAGAGAGTCCCCAGACCAGCACAACTCACAGCTCTGGCCTGCTGCCTCAAAAAGAAGACACCCCATCTCCAAAAAATGTACTAGCACACCCACCTCCTATTATGCAAAAGATGACAAGGATATTCCATCTTCAAGTGGAAATGACCACTGGCCACTTTCTAAGTGAGTATGCTCCCTGCCAGTGTGGCCCTGGGAACAAGAGAAGAGAATGTGCTTTGGAGGATCAGCATTAGATTTGAACCTTCTTCCCACCTTGCCTCTCTGAGACTTCAGGAATCCTATTTAGAACTCTCTGAGTCTCAGCCTCAGCATCTGTAAAATGAGAAAACAAGGAGCAATTAACTCATGGCAAGGTCCTGAGAACAGAATGAGAACCATGAACATAAAGCACTGAGGAGCCACCTGGCACAAAGTTGACAAGCCAAAATGTTCTTTATTGTAATTGTGTTGCTTTTCAGTTCAGTTCAGTTCAGTCACTCAGTCGAGTCCGACTCTTTGCCACCCCATGAATCGCAGCACGCCAGGCCTCCCTGTTCATCACCAACTCCCGGAGTTTACCCAAACTCATGTCCATTGAGTCGGTGATGCCATCCAACCATCTCATCCTCTATCGTCCCCTTCTCCTCCCGCCCCCAATCCCTCCCAGCAGCAGGGTGTTTTCCAATGAGTCAACTCTTCGCATGAAGTGACCAAAGTATTGCAGTTTCAGCTTCAGCATCAGTCCTTCCAAACTCACTGTTCACACAGGGAAGTTCAGTTGAGAAGTTAAACTTGCCTGAGGTGCTTTTCATTCATCTACAAGTCAGGTTTTCTATTTGGGAAAAGTTTCCTCCAAAGGAAGGTTCTATTTGGCAAGATTTTCTTCTGGAGGAAGAAACTTACAACCGTGCATATCCTCCCCATGTGTCCTGTCTTTGGTAATCCATCTCCTCTGGCTGTCCTTTCTCTCATTTCTGTAACTGACCCTTGTTGCATCATTTTCATATTATGCCATTTTCAAACTGGTAACAAACCATAACTCTTTCCCATTACACAAGAGCAGGATCTCATCCAATCCCAGGGCCAATATTCAGCTGGGATAGAATGCATCAAAGGGCTTAAAGGAAAGAAAATTGAGCCCAATCTGAAATCAGGTTTATAATCACCGATTACAGTCAGTTCTTGTTATTTGTGGCAGTGATGTTCTTACAGATCTGAATAACATACTGAACCATTGTTTTCAGGGGGAACACGGGGCTAAGTTTCTGTGAGTGCTTGGTCACAGCATTCTCATTTGCCAGTTAACATACAACCTTGTTTTATGTCCATTTCTGTTTAAAGATACCTTACTTGATCTGTATTGTTGATTCACTAACTTTGGTCTCAGGGCCAACAACACTGTAACCTGTGCCTGAACAAAGCTTATCTAACACACACATACCTCCCTAAGGCCTATCACAGCCATCCTGGACTCAGGAATACTAGATGATACTTAAGCATAATGTTTGGGGAACATTCTCAAATAAAGAGATCACCAGCAAAAAAAGCACACACACAAAAAACAAAAACATGCCATGACACAGACTGTAAAAGGCCATTTGTTTGCAGCGTGAGAGCTGAGACGAGAAGGCAGAGCCCCGCTGGGCTCCACCTCAGCTGGGAACCCACATAGCAGGTGACTGAAATTTCTGGGCACTCTGTTAAAGTCCACAAGTGACCATGAAAGTGCCAAAGTATTGCTTAGGAGGTTGCAACTATGGTTTAGCAAGTAGGTGAGTTTGTGAACACTCCATCTGCAAATCATGAGGATCAGCTGTATATAACTATAAATTCAAAATAATTGATTGTATTGAATATAAATAGGTTTCCTCCCCAAAGGCAATTTGACTATCATTTGGGTAGACTTCTCCTCTCACGTTTTGACTGTCCTGTCATTTTTTCCATCTGTCCACTCGTTTTCCTCATTGCATTCATTTTTTTATCCTGTAAGGTACGATGAAGAAAGATCTTATAAGAGAAGTGTGAGGTAAACGTCTCCTGATCTTCAGTTCACTCTGGATCCTTTGTGTGTGTGTACACCAGTGTCTTACTTGTGGGTGACCTCAACAGGCTACCAGAGGAAGAGGTCCTGGTATCAGTCCCTTGTAGTATATCATTTCCAGTCTTTGTCGTGTGTCTAAAGCTGTTGAGGTCAACCTAATTTGCAACTGAAACCTACTAAACCGGATACATCCCAGACTTGGCCCAGGCTGCAAGCTAATTTTAACTAGCCCTGACAACTGCTGTGGCTGTTTTCAGCTTTATTTCAGCCAGCATGCTTCCAGTCTCCTTGCAAGTTTTGTATCTCCCTTTATGAAGGACTTTGCAAAGGAAATGTACATAAACACAGACTTGGGAGTTCCTAAAACACCATATGTAATTGAAGGCATGTGTCTTAGGCTCCAAAAGTTGGTTTTTAAAAGCACATACGCTCCACTTTCATTTGGCTCTGCTTTGACTTCTTTTTTGTGACTCTCTCACGCTCTGCTTGCTTCTTGTTTCTTTTCTACACTGATAATTTTTGCTCATGCAGACTGGATGAAGATCTGAGGGAAGCATCTGAAGCAGCTAAGTAAGACTTGGTTTCCATTCAGCAGCTGGCAGTGATGTTGGCTTGCATTTCAGGAATGAATTGGGAGAACCTGCATGCCTGGTGTTTTATTCTTGCATCCTGATAATAGTGCTGCCCTTTAAAAGTTTCCTTTGTTCCATGATAGATGTAATTTCTCTTATTTATACTACAATCTGTTTGTCCCCCAATGATAATGGTTATCTTGTTACTGTTAAACATTTTTAAAAAATATATATGCAATTTTAGGCACCACAAAAGACACACATCACAGGCCCTGCCATGAATAGTGTAACAGCCAGATGATCACTTGCATACATTGAGGCAATAAAACCTCACTAACTCATACTAATGCAGAAAAATGGTAGCAACTTGAAATACTTCTGTAGAACCAAATTCCTGAATTTCCAATATTTTTTTAAAAACTACTATTCAGTGACTGGGAAATATAGCTTAACTAACAGCTTCTGACTTATTTGCATGAGTACAAAAAATATTGCTCACTATTATAGTTTTCAAAATAGCAAAATCATAACTTTAATGCAAATATAAAATGAATACATGCCAATAATTTTATTCAACTAATTATTTAATCAAGGAACCAGTAAGCTGTTAAAAACCAGTTCAAAGAGTATTTGAAAAGCCAGATATCTATAAGCAATTTATAAGGGAACATGAGGATAAAAATGTTGGTTTAGATACAAAATTGATTAATGTTCAACAGGGCAATAAACTGTACCTCAGGCTGATCTTTTCCAGTGGACAGAAACTATTGCATCTCTGCTCAGTAAAAATCGGCAAGTTAATATCTGCTGCTACAGAGCTGTAAGATCAATAGGAAGTCAACTCAACAGTGCTTCTAAAGAACATCCAGTAATTTTATTTCCAGTTCACAAATAATTTTTCTGACACTGTTAAATATAAACAAGAATATTTGCTGCATCAAGCTTCTCCATTGCAAAAGTTGCTTACACTGTTAATTTTTATAACTTGTTCCTATTTTAATAGATATTGCAAAAGCAGAAAGCCTGGACAATGTCTAAACAGCTACAAATTCTGAATAAGTAAGATCTAAGTTAGTGAAGCTTTTCCCATATAGATATAAATGCCAGTTCGTCATGAAAACAATCCATTAAAATATTTTTCCCTACATTTTTGTAGCAGGTAGTCTGTAGAATTATTTACCTAAAGCATGGATCTTTTGGGTTAAAAATTCAAGGAAAGGTTTTTGCGTAGAAAGCTTAGTGTTAGCGTAGATCACTGTTAAATGTGCCCATATAGTGGTGCAGTGTACCCTGTTAGCATTTATCTGCGCTCAAATCGCACTGTCATGAGATTCCCCAAAGAGAGAGCAAGCAATTAGTTTCCCTTTCAAATTCTTTTTTTTTTTTTTTTTTTAGGATAACAGATTTATTAAATTAAGAAGCTGTTTTCAAGACAAAAATATAGGGAGGGAACATCAATAATTTTCCAGCCAAACCCATTATGGAGTCATAGTCATGTGCTCTCATTATTACCCTAAAATCTTGCCTCCTTCAATAGATACCTTCCCTCTATATTTCTACTCTTCCTGCTTAGCTACCATAAGAGAACATTGATCACTTTTGGCTTAGTTGTGTAGCTTTCTTTTTTCTCTCAAATTCTTCATTTGTTCACTTATCTACCTCCACAGACCCTCTCCCCAAAGATCTAAATGATCTTGGCTGGTCCTGAGATGTCTTGATCGCCTTCCTAAAGGAAGCAGCAAGCTCATGCCTAGTACATAGTAGATGCTCAATAAATTTCTGCTTCATCAATGGGTGAATGTGCATGAGACTAAGATCACTGCTGAGGCGCAGTGCTTCTCAAACTTAACAGCACATCAGAATCACCTGCAGTGTCCTGGGCCTCACTCCCAAAGTTTCTGATCAGCAGGCCTGAAAATCTGTATTGCTAACAAGTTCCCAGTAATGCCAATACTGCCAGTCTCAGGACCTTGCTTGGAGAGTCTGGCTGAATAAAACTAATCAGATTTGTCCTCAGAAGTCTATGCTCTTGCTTTGAATTCAATGGGTAAGCCATCTGTCCAAATTCCCCATTAATTTTACTTCTTCTGATGGTGACATTATAGCTATGAGGAACTGAAAATGTGGAAGGAGAAAGAATTTTACTGTTGACCCCACAGATGATCGAAATCCCACAGAATCCTACCATTTCCGCACACTAACCATATCTTCTTAACTACCTTTGAGCCTCTGAAGTGGTCCCCCAATCCTTGGACAGACTGTAGATGATGACTTGCAGTTCAGAAAACATAATCACTGCAGATCTATGGTTACAGGTTCCTCTTATGAACAGATGCCCCCTGACTTTCCATGTGACCTTAACTAGAAAGCTTCAGGCTGTTTCTAACAAAAGCAAACATATACCCTGTCAGGGAACAAAGCCTATCTGTTCAGTGTTTGGCTTTAGCCCTATTAGTGTTTTTAAACATTCATCCTTTCCCCATTAGGGATACCGCCTTCACCTCTAACTGACTTTCAGAAGGAGATTCCCTCAGCCAGTCTTATTTTTTCCTTAAACCTTAAATTCTGAACAGGAAAGAAAATATTTTAAAAAGGATAAATTGTACACAGAGAGTCATTCTTATTTTGCAAAAGGTGAGGAATCTATCTGTTGCCTTTGGAGTGACAGTGGTACATGAACTGTAAATTGCTCTTTGCTTTGGAAGGATTGCTGCTGCTGCTAAGTCGCTTCAGTCGTGCCCGACTCTGTGCGACCCCAGAGACGGCAGCCCACCAGGCTGCCCCGTCCCTGGGATTCTCCAGGCAAGAACACTGGAGTGGGTTGCCATTGCCTTCTCCAATGCATGAAAGTGAAAAGTGAAAGGGAAGGCGCTCAGTCCTGTCCGACTCTTAGCGACCCCATGGACTGCAGCCTACCAGGCTCCTCTGTCCATGGGATTTTCCAGGCAAGAGTACTGGAGTGGGTTAGGGTTATGCAAAGTTAAAAAGCAGAAACGCTAGGTTTAGAAGACTGCCTGCCCTTTCTTGATTCCATTTCAGCTTTACTAGGTTTTTCTAGCACACTGTCAATGCTTGCCTGACTGTTCCCGTTCACTAGAGTTGCCAACTATCTTCTATAAAAATACCACCACCAGAGAGAAGGGTAGGGAGTGAGGGGGAAAAGCCTTCTGACTTTCTCAAGGAACTAGCCTTTTGCCATTTGCAAAATACCTAACGTTAATAACCACACCTCTATGTGTAGACAGAAACCTTTGCATGTGAAATTATCACATTACAGAAGGAGCTCTCACATATAAAAAGGAGCGCTGTGCTGTGCTGTGCTGTGCTTAGTCGTTCAGTCCTGTCCAACTCTTTGTGACCCCATGGACTGTAGCCCGCTAGGCTCCTCTGTCCACGGAGATTCTCCAGGCAAGAATACTGGAGTGGGTTGCCATGCCTTCCTCCAGGGGATCCTCCCAAACCAGGGATCAAACCCAGGTCTCCCGCATTACAGGCAAATTCTTTACCGTCTGAGCCACCAGGGAAGTGCAGAATCTCTTAGTATAGTGTTTGTTTGCGGAAAATAAAATATTTACCAGAGGGGGAAAAGTAAAAAGTTGAAGTGTTAAGTATAATTGGAAATTAATATAAAGCAACTTTGAAATTTGCTAACAGAGGAATCTCACAGAATATCAAAAGCAGCTTAATATTACACAAACAAGCATAAACATGTTCATACACAGTAATAAAACTCTCCTTATTTTATGGTTACATGTTTCTTTCTGGACATGATCAGTTTCGGTTAATGTCAGGACTGGCTTGTTTGACCAGAACACGGCTGAGCTGTGTTACATTTTTGTGACAATACCAAGGAAGGCTGACACTGGCATTTTCCCTTTTAGTGTCTTGGAAAATCTTCATTGTTGTGGAAACTGCAAGTTAACTGGGTTCATATATGAATAAAATTAGAGGGATTGTCCTTTGTGCATAAAATATTATATTACAAATAAAAATTTGTAGTACTCTGTTCACCAAACACGATAGATTTAAAAGTCAGGAAGAAAATAACAAGGATAGAAGAGACATGGAGGTCTTGGGAGTGTTCAATCTTCCTTTTATGTTTCTGAATCAGGAGCAATTACTGTATTGCAAAACTGACGGTAATTAGTCTCATCGTCTGTTCAGGTGTAGATTAGACGTGTTCAGTAGTAGCAATGGGACCACACTAATCAGTTTCAGTTCAGTTCCGTCACTCAGTCGTGTCTGACTCTTTGCAACCCCATGGACTACAGCACGCCAGGCTTCCCTATCCATCACCAACTCCCGGACCTTGCTCAAACTCAAGTCCATCGAGTTGGTGATGCCATCCAACCATTTTATCCTCTGTTGTCTAACCGGTTTAAAAAGTTCAAATCTGTCCTGTTTATAAAGTGGTAACAGTAGAGAGAACGTTTACTGCTTCCTTTTTTTCCCCCTTGCACTCAGAACTAGCTGCCTTTACAATGATCCAGAAATGTCTTCTATGGAGAAGGAGTAAGAATTCACCATCAATAACAATTATGTGGTTATTCATTGTATTGTATGGCTGGGCTCTGAAAGACAAAAATACATTGAGGATTGGGTAAACACCGTTTAGATGTTCAGCTTTCACGTTCTCTATGCCTGAAATTATAAACTTAAAAAGAAATGTGTCAGCTTAACACCATCTCATTCATGATCACCATTAGATGTCTTAAGGAAAACCCAAGTCTTTACTTGGTGTTCTATTTTTCCAGCCCCAAAATGAGGAGAAAATGAATATTAGAGCCAGATGTAAAAGCATTTGGGCAAGAAGAATCCAACTGTTTTCTGAATTACATCATCCGTATTTTAATTAGTGAAAGTAGGGACTTCCATTTGAAATTATTATTTTGGTGGGTGGGAGAGAAAACATCCTTATTTAGAAAATTCAAGAGGCAGCTCAGCCTGGACGGAACTTTAGAAATGATCTTGTCCATCTAGTCTCATCCTATGAGAAATAAAAATTGAGCATGTATTTACCATGTGCCAAGTTCTAAGTAAAAAGCTGCACCCACCCTATCTCATTTTTATCCTCAAAACAAGCCAAGGAAGTCCATTGTACAGATAAGGAAAGAGCAGCATAGAGAGATAAGCTGTTCAGCTTGAAGAATGGCCTGGAGCTGGGACTGGAGCCTTTGAGGTGCAGTTCCAGACCCAGTGGTTGTGGTTTTAAAGTCAGAGATAGGTGGCCTTGATGCTGCAATGGGTGTTCAACCTCTGATCTAACCAGGGAGGACAAAATTTAAGCCTAAAACAAAAGGGTTCACTGCTGTCCCGTCAGTTTCAGGGAATAAGCTGTGATCACCATCATGTTCTCAGAGAGAACTTGGCCCTCCAATCAGGGGCTCTTAATTGGGTGTGAGTTGTGGAGAATTCAACATTGTCCTCCTCCACAGGAATCCAGAAGGAGGGGCAAAGATCCGCATTTAAATATATCTGCTATTGTCACCTTTTGTTCTCTTGTGACCTCCTTTTCCCTGGAGGAGGTCTGAAGGGAAACTGGAAAATCCCGGTGCACTGGCTCGGGAGTTGCCACGGTGACCTTATAAGGAAGTTTATGCACAAAAAACTCAAGGGAAGGTCTTTACTGGCAAAGAACAAAAGCCTTAAAGAAGACCTTTGAAATCGCACAGCTACTTTTCTGAAGGTTTTACTGGTCCCACCTTTTTGAGATGAAGACAGCAATTGCTTCAAGCAAACTGCCACGCGAAAATTCTACAAAACAAAAATACCATAGTCCATCTAAAAAAAAAAAATTTTTTTGGCAAATCATCCCTCAGCAAGGCAGCGCCCCCTAGAGCAGAGTCCTGCACCTACAGTTAACGAGCTGCATGGGCAGAAGGTCCCTCACTAACCTACAGCTGCTACATCTGCGGGCTTACCCACTCCTCTGCCTGCCTTGTCTGTTTTGCTCCCCATCTGTATATAAGGCTGTCTGGGTTGGGAAGAGGGCAAAACACCATTCTGGTTGGGCTTCATTCCGGGGCTGGGCATGGGGATGGGGGTGGGGGAGATGCAACTTGTTAATGTTACTTGCCATTTCTTAGAAAATATTAGTCTCCCTGCTTCCCCTTTCATCAGCCCTCTCTTTCCTAAGCTCTTTCTTACCAGGCACATGATCACAGTGTGGAGGATGAGATCTGGGATGAGGGGCCAGAGTGGCCAAGATTTTTTTTTGCTGACTTCCTGCTCTGGATTTCTGGCTTTATTTAGCTTCAGGCTAAGAGGCTTCATTTACCTTCTAGTTTCTGAGTGGAAGCATTTTACACCTTCTATAGCTAGTATTAAATGGATAAGCTGAAAAATGGGCAAAGACTCTTCCAAGGAGCTCAATTAGGCCAAGAATAAGACGTCCGGTGTGCTGATGCTGTCGTGGCCTCTCGTCTCCTCAGAGAGAGAAGGGAAGGTTAAGTCCATCTCCCGCTCTTCCTACAGAAAACAGGTTTATCATTAAACAATGTTGTCTGATACTCTGTAAAAAACAAAGAACAAAAAAACCTCATTTAACACACATTAGGAGCCAAAAATAGCCTATAGAAAATTATCAAAAAAGTTACTATGTCTCACTGGAAAATTAGGTTATAGAAAGTGAAGCCCATCTGCCCAGTGAGGAATGCTCCTTTCATGTTTGAATTCTGATTAAAAGTTAAGTTTTTTCCCCAAAGCATACTATTTTGAAAAGTAATCCAGATGTTTGTCTCCTTCACACTCAGGTTTGGATTTTATTTTTTTCATTCATCTCCTAAAATGGGCAACATGACTTTTTACATTCTTACATAAAAAGTGTACATGGTCCAGAAGTGGGTCTATGCGGGGAGACTTAAATTAATAGTGTTGTCCATAGTTTCATTAGCTCCACAAGACCACTGCTGCCTTGTAATCTTCAGGTGGTTTCCTGGATTTACTTAAAAAGCATCCACTTTTGACTATCTTCTTGCTCTTTCCATAAACTCGATTATTAAATTTCAGTCTCTCAGCATTTGTGTACCAAAAACTGAAGGGATAAATTAAACCCTAAAAGGTTTACAAAAAAGTCAGTATGAAAAATGAAGTGTTTCAAAGTGGTCTGTTATTTTCAGATTTTTATCAGGTGCCTTGATGGTGAAACAAAGTGACCATGTATACTTTAAACTTTTCAAGATGATTTCAAGTATCTTGACCCAGATTCTACTTTTCAGACAGTGTACTCCAAATTTTGATTTAATAAATATTCTCTTGGTCTATGAAAGACACTGAGCCACCACCATGTAAATAGCAATAAAATTCCAATCATCAGTCAAACAATATATTCTTTCAGGAATAACTGCAGCTGGGAAGCACATTTTTGAAGCAAAAACAAAAGGACCTGTTTTTTGGAAAAGCATATTAGAAAAAGATTGACAGGTCAGAGTAGATAAAAAGCAGACAGACACCTTCATGGTAAAAACCCTGTTGATAAGGGAACAAGTCAGATCCTAGAGGGCATAAAAAAGAGATTAATATCCATGACAACCTGGCCTCTCCTAATAGTCAGTATGGCTGGGTTTGAAAACTCCCAAAGGACAGAAGATTATTGCAAGTAGAGTAATTAAGCAGTGAGATATGGTTTTCTCATTTCAGAGACACTGAATTGCTACTATTACTTACTCTACTGCTGCTGCTGCTGCTAAGTCACTTCAATCGTGTCCGTCTCTGTGCGACCCCATAGACGGCAGCCCACCAGGCTCCCCTGTCCCTGGGATTCTCTAGGCAAGAGCACTGGAGTGGGTTGCCATTTCCTTCTCCAATGCATGAAAGTAAAAAGTGAAAGTGAAGTCGCTCAGTCATGTCCGACTCTTAGCAACCCTATGGACTACAGCCTACCAGGCTCCTCCGTCCATGGGATTTTCCAGGCAAGAGTACTGGAGTGGGGTGCCATTGCCTTCTCCACTTACTACTGAACTAATATTACTGCTACCAATAATAGACATGTACTATATGTTCATTATGTACAATTGAAAACACTTTAATCCTTAGCAAGCTGTTCTATTTTACAGATATAGAAATGGAGACTTAGAAAAGACAGGTAGCCTGGCCAAGGCCCCAGGGCTAAGAAATGGTAGAATTGCTGAGGGTATCTCAAAGGAGTATACCTTACTGCTGTACCCTGGATGGGTTAGCTTTATTTGCACAACTATGAGAATGAACAGGGCTCATTTGCTGCAGATTCCACAAGTAAAGCACAGTAACCTTTGCAACACATAAATGTAAGGCCTCCCTCCCTCCAGAGAGAGGAAGGGCAGATCTTAGCGAAATTCGCACATACTTCCCAAATTGCCCAATTCAAACAGAACATTTTTCTTTCGTTTCCTCCTCTGCGTGTTCACTGGCTGTAGTCAGTTTCTCTGGTAGGTGTCAGAAAACTGTGATATGTTCACAAGAGGTAGAAGAAAGACACAAGTGGCCCAAAGACATTTTCGGCTTATTCCCTAGATATTTGGAAACTCAATAGACATTCTCTTTCCTTTTTTTCATATTTTTTTTAATTGAAGTATAGTTGATTTACAATGTTGTGTCAGTGTAAGGTGTATAGTAGTGATTCAGTGTGTGTGTGTGTGTGTGTGTATACATATTCAGATTCTTTTCACTTGACCTAGAGATTATCATACTAAATCAGATGAATACCATATGATACCACTTATATATGGAGTCTAAAAAAAAATGATACAAATGAACTTATATACAAAATAGAAATAGACTCTCAGAGAAAACGTTTATTACGTTTTGGTCACCAAACTCAGGAGACATTCTTTAAAAACAAGTTTTTCTTAGGTTATAAGAATCCATCTCATTAAGGTAGCTGTGCCCCTTTCAGGCAAATCCTTTGGCTTTAGAAAATGTTAGAGGGTGAGAGTGAAAACAGTGGAGTCACAGCCAACAAGTCCCCAACATGTACCCTGGGGGTGAAAGCCGGTCCCTCACACCCAGGGACATGTCACACACACTCTTCAGAAGCACGTAGAACCCAGCATGTGCGGCCATGGAAATCACAGATGATTCGGGAGCAAGGTGGCCTCTGCCTGTGGGGAGGGATGGGTGGCCCAGGGTAATGCTTGCACTTGGCTTATTAGGGTTTTTTTTTTTTTTCCCCTAAAATATGATAAAATACAGCTAACACAAAATATACTATCTTAACCATTTTCAAGTATACAATTCAGTAATATTAAGTACATTCATGTTGGGCAATCAGTCTCCATAACTTTTTGGTCTTGCAAAACTAAAACTCTTTTCCCATTACATCACAACTCCCATCCCACTACATACCACTCCTTCTACTGTCTGTCTCTATAAGTTTGCTCTAGTGGAATCGCATGATATTTGTCTTTCTACAACTGGCTTATTTCACTTGCCATAATGTCCTTAAGGTTCATCTATGTTCTAGTTTCCTTCCTTTTAAAGGCTGAATAATATTCATTATCCGGGAGGAGGAAATGGCAACCTATCATTATAGGTATACACCAAATTTTGCTATCCATTCATCCATCAGTGGACACTTAGGTGGCTTCCTCTTTCTAGCTTTTGTGAACATTGCTATTATGAACATGGGTGTAAAAATATCTGTTCGAGTCCCCATTTTCATTTATTTTAAATATATATCTAGAGAAGTGGAATTCTGGGTTATATGGGAGTTCTATTTTTAATTTTTTGAGGAACTTCTATATTATTTCCCTTAATAGCTGCACTAATTTACATTCCTAACAACAGTACACAAGGGTTTCCTTTTCCCAGCATCTTCGTCAGCACTTTTTTCCTGTTTTTTTAGATCATAGCCATGTGAGGGAGTACCTCAATGTGATTTTGAGTTGTGCTTTTTAAAAACAGCTTTATTGGGACAAAATTTACTCATTTAAACTACACAGTTCAGTGGCTCAACAGTGTCACTGAGTTGTGCAAGCAAAACCACAATCAATTTTAGAACATTGTCCTCACTTGTAAATTACTCTGTCACTCCCATTTCCCCCCACCCCAAGTCCCTGATAACCAGCAGCCTACTTCCTGACCATATGTGCCTCTTCTGGGCCTTTCCTATGATCACATGAGCTTTAGGGCTGGCTTCTTTCGTTTAGCCTCATGTTTCCAGGGTCATACATGTAGTAGCAAGGTTATAACTTTTCACGTTAGAAATGTACTTTTGATGAATTTAACATACAATTTTTAAAACTCCAAGACACATTATCTGGGAGGAAGCATCGAAGATGCTATGTGTGAAAAAATGTCAACAGTGGTTTTATTTGGATGATGGCCCAACAAGTAACTTTAAAATTTTATTTTTCTTCATTTTTTCTGTAATTTTCAGAAATAGAAAAATAAACATGTGCTTCTTTTATAATGAGGAAAAAATGTATTATATGTCTTTCAATGTATGCAGTCTTTTGTCTTTGATTTTATCATGTATTTACTTGACTGTGCCAGGTCCTAGCTGCAGCGTGGAGTCTAGTTCCCTGACCAGAGATTGAAGCCTGGCCGCCTGCATTGGAAGCGCAGAGTCTTAACCACTGGACCACCAGGAAAGTCCTGGAAAAAAAAATTTTTTTTTAAGAAAATACTGGAGGGCTTTTTGCCACTGTTTTATTCTTTACCACTGTCATAATTTAGCACTTGTCATATATTCCTTATATCAGGCAGATCATTTATTTGCCTCTCAAGAAACAGTCATTTACAAAAAAGGAAAGGTGGATTTCCAAAATGCAATAATATTCCTTAACCCATTTAAAAATGAGGTGGCACAAGAGTCTTTTGCCCTCTAGATCATTTTGAAAGGTGTAAAATGCTTCTAGAAACAGTTTGGCAAAAATAAATAGACTCCATCTTTTAGAGAAAGCCTTGGCAACTCGGGGAAAACTGTGTTTTTACCAGATTGGTCTAGTATAAGAAACGTGCATGAATTATTTTCAATAAGTCCTCAGGAAAAAAAAGCAACAAGCACAGGCTCCCTGAATCATTACTGTTTCTTATTCAGTTTTTCATGTTGCTCATTTTTTTTTCTTCCTTTCTTTTCAAAGTATTCATCTGAAGCTGAAAGAAAAGCCCTAGTTGGCCACATCTGGATGAAGGGGCTGCTTGTCTGCTTCGTGGTTCTGTTGAAACATACCTACCTGGAAGAGAGAGCAGTGATGGTAGTCTGTTTCCTCTCTGCACTACCTGCTGCCATTCTAAATTTCTAAGGGGAAAAACAGCAAGAGAATCTGTTTACTCTTAACATGTTTTATGGAATTGTGTGTATTTTCCTATTTTGCCAATTATGTGCCTCAGAGATTTTAGTTGAACCTTAGCAAGAAAGTAGGACCTTCCATTTCAATATTTCATTAACCCTTGGTACAGTGGTATTTCAGTCCCTAGGAAAGTTGGCCCCACATAAACTCTACCTTTCAAGCCCTAAGCTTGCTTAAGATAGCCATACATAGACACAGGTGTGACACCACGTCAGTTAAGCATCCACTTGGTTCTTGTCCACGTTTATTCTAACATCTCCAAAGGAAGCCAGGTTTCCTAATTCACACCAATTTCGTTTTAGTTATCAAAATGGGCATTGTGTTTTTTGTGAATTTGGTTTTTTAAAAAAGTCATTTCTTCAGTGAACGTTGAGGACCTCCAAACTGAGAAACTTAAGGATCAATGTTCACATTTCTGGTAGCTGTCTTTGATTCAAGCCATGAACTTAGTTCAAGATGTCACACTTTAAGTGCTAAGGACACTGTGGAAGGCAGCCCCTCAGAAATTCATTCTTTGGTAACACTGAGTTATCTGAATCTCTCTCATATGCATTATAAAACATAATCTGCTTTAACACACTCACAGGCTTAAAATTAAATATGAGTATGTACTATCCTTTGCAAAATAGTTCTTTATAGTCTTCATATGTTTTTTAAAATACCAGCATGGTTTAGAACTCATGGGCCTCTAGAGGAGGGAGGGGTTGGTAAATCTAGCACCTCAACCTGTTTTCACATGGCCTTCAAGAACGGTTTTCATGCTTTGGGTTGAAAAAAATTTTTTAATATTTCATGACATAAGAGAACTATCAAATTTCAGTCCCCATAAATAACGTCTGATTGAAACATGGCCACACAAATTTGTTGACAGACTCTCTGCAGCTACTTTCATCTTACAGCAGCAGAATGGAGTAACTGCCACAGACCATGTGGCCCATGGGGCCTGAAACATTGACTCTCTTTATAGACAGCGTTTGCTGAGCCCTGTGCCAGCCCATGCAACCTTCCTCTGTCTCCCATTTGTACTCAGATGCTGGTTTCTCTAACAGTACGCACAAATTAGGCTGCAAACTAATTTACTCTTAAAAAAGTAAACTTCTGGCATCCACAAATCAGCAAGACTCACATCTGCTGACAAAGGCAAGGAGTTCCTAGCCATGAACACATGGCTCAGGTCGTGTTTACACAACCCAAAGTTAAGCCTGCTTAGAAGGCTTCTGGCTGTTCAGAGGTGTTGCTGAGGTCCTGTCCTTAACCCTGGAAACTCACAGACTCTGCTATCACATATTATTAACAGTCTCTTCAAAATTAAACTGTAGTGGAGACCAGGGTTCCACCATACTCTGAGGGTGATAACTATCTCTGGGAGAGCTTTCAGGGACATGTCGAGCCCTGGGTATCATAAGCTTTGAAGTAGACATCTTTGCACAGGTTTCTGAATTTCACTGCCTTCATCTGCTTCATGTCCGTCCCTCACCCACCTGCCAGACATGCCTTCATACACACAGGTCAGCTCTCTCTCCTCCATAAGCCATAGTTACTATGTCCCCTTCTCAATCCCTTTCCACTTGGTATCCTACTAGATCATTCTTCTGGGTCTCCACCCTCATAACATCTGGCTTGTCTGATAGAAAAACCCTGGAGCACGTCTTCTTCCACAGCCCACCTCCGCCTTTGGCAGCCCAAATTGTGCCTTTCCCAGAACTTAGCATGGACATAAGCGCAATGACCCGGTTTTCCAATTTGTTCACCCAGTTTGCTCACTGTTGCCCTGGCATCATTATTAATAATGCTCTCTCACTCAGTAAAGTCCCATTTTGGAAGATGAATTATGTGGTCCCCTTAGCCACAGGAAGTAATGAAGAATTCAGTGTTCAGCTTAGAGGTATGAACTGGAGGACATACAGCTGTCCATAAAAGGTTCTTGTGACAGGCAACCAGACACAACAACAGCCTTAGCATTTACATTGTCTTTGAACTTGTCCAGCCTGTTCATGGAAGGCTACTCAAGTGGTATTCTGTTTGGAGTTTTATCTTCCTATGTGGAAATTATGAGCATCTTTCCTGATTAATGATTTTGTTTGGACTGTTCAATGGGCTGTATAACCATTCTGATAGTTAGGCATCTGCTATTTTATTATCTTAAAAAGAAAATTTAATTGCACGTGCTAGATAAAAGCTACCATGTAAATTCAAATCAAGTGAATAGAAGCCTAGAAGAATTCTGAAAAAAATAACCCCTCAGCAAATAAGTAGACAGATGTAAACATTCACACCATTAGCTATCTAGCTTTTGCATTCTGAGCATTCTTGCTTTGGTTCTGACTTCTGGGAACTGTTTGCACTTTTCCTGTAGATTTGTTGTTAAGGGAACCAAGGGGTCATTGGGGCCAAAGTATTGTTTTCCCAAAGTGTCAACTGCTATTCACTTAGCTCCTTGATTAAGAGAAAGAACAAAAATCTGCACAGAAGATATTGTCAAGGAGTAAGAAAGTCTGTCTGAGGGCAATAGCTAAGGGTGGAAGAAAACCCGGAAGTTCCTGTTGAAGCCATACAATGTTTTATGGGGTTATCTTCTAAGACATAATACCGACATATGTGAGGAAGTCACTACTCCAGGCCTTTGTGTTATTAAGGTCTCGTTTTAAGTATTCAGTTATGGTACTGATTTTGCAACTCTCATCTAATTAATCATAATGCCTCTGTAGTTTGCTCCCTTAGAAATATTTAGATGTGCACAAATGAATCTTTTATATGTTTAAAGGTTTTTTTCTACCATGTATTGGATTGCTCAGAATAAAGTATCTATTAGATCTTTGTTTTAGTAAATAAATTCTATCTAAATAGTGTGAATTGATAATATAAAAATATGTAACAACACAATATATATATTCATATATATATATATATATATATAGCCTCTCTGTATAATTCAGAAATAAAAAAAAATGATTCCACAAGTAATGGCATTCTTTCTCTGAGTCAGTAAGAATTTATTTCCAGCTTCACTTTGCAGGAGGTCTTATCTGGATGTCAGTCTAGCTAGGCCCTCAGCTAGAGGCATTCTAGTCACCCAAACTTTATTCCCTTTTTATTTTTGTTTTCCATGCCTCAAACAGCTACACTTTCAAAATGTGTTGTTTGCTTCCTGAGAAAGCAATTTCTCACTTTGGAAGCATCTCTCAGTTTCATGGTTACTTGATTTTGTCAACTTTTCCTTTCTCTGTCCCTTATCTTTCCAGAGCAGAGGTTTATTTTTTAATTAAAATGGATTAAATACCATTTTAAATTTAGGTTCTTTAATTTTTACTTTCACAACCATCAAACAGCACTGGGAATTACCACTGAGATTTTTTTTTTTTTTAACCTAATAAACAAATGTGTGCCTCTGTCTCTCAGAAAGTTGTTGGAATAACCAAATGAGACGTTGCTTTACAAAAAGTGAGACACTTCATGTCTTCGTGATCTAGGATTTAGTGCTGGTGGATACTGTCCTCTACTTAACTAATAGAAGAAGGACGAGAGAAGACTGAGAGGTAATGACAGGCAAATGAAGGGCACGATATTACAAGGTGGCTGGTCACATTCATTCTGCTCCCGTCACCTAAGTATGGCTGTGGGAATGGGAGGCAGGCCAGGCATCCAGCACTAGGGTAAAGGATGGGTGAAATGTGGAGGATACACACATGGTATTGACACAGCTTCCAGAAGCGAATTATACACTGAGAGAGCAACACTTCAATCATGGGGCAGAGTGGAAAAAGAAGACTCAGTATTTATAGTCGAGTCATTTATGTAAAGTCTAACCCCCCCACACACAATATTCTACAAAGTCCATGAATAGTTAATGACTTGGCATGCTCATTAGAGTGAGTACAGGGGTAAAGGTAGGAGTGGGGACCCAGAATGAAGCTAGAAGTCTAATTAAAAATCAAAATGAATAATAAGCTTTTTAATTGGCTGAAGTTAAAGTAACTAAAATGAAAATACCTTAAACTTTCAGCCATAGATCATAGAAAAGCCGTGTTAAAGTGCTTTGGGACATCAAGGGGCTGTTCCCTTCTACTGCTTCTCCCGTGGTTTTAACACTTCTCTGCATTGGCTGCATCAGTGCTCTGCAGCTGCCAGAAGCCTGTCCTGGGCTACCCTACCCTGAACAGTCATGGAGATTTTAATAAAACTGGTACCTTCTTACACATCAATCCTCACACAGTTGTAGGCTTTATAAAACAAGGAGATTGCTCTGGGAAGCTAATTTTCCTAGAGTTTCATTCACATCCATTCAAAACAATTCTCTTTAGTCAAGCAAAATTATTTATTTTCAATATATAGCCATTTTAGTGATACTCAGACGACAGACACCAATAATTGCCATCCACTAACTCTTGTCTTACCCTCAGTGAGACACCTACACCTTCGATGCTTAATCATGCCCTCCTTGTGAAACTCTTCTCCCATAGATTGGTGAATTGAATTGTCCTTTCTCTCCCCATATTTGTTATCTATTGGTACTTAACAAATTACAGTGAATTCTCATTATTTGAGGAAGTTATATCCTATTAAGGCAATGAGAACATTGAATCAGTGCATACTGAACCACCGCTCCTACAGGAAAACAGGGTTAGGTTCCTGTGAGCCTCTGGTCACATTTCCATCAAGTGATCAATAACTAATCTTATTTTATATGTGCTTTTTTTTTTTACAGATGCTTTCTTTAATGATATCTTGTTGAGTCACATTAACATTGAACTCACAGCCACATTGAATTCACAGCCAAATCCTGAATATAACTCACACCTGAATGAAGATCATCTGTTACATGAATTTTCTCTGTAAGGCACATTTCCTTGCACTTAGGAACATTAGACAGTACTTCAGCGCTATGCTTGGAGACTAAATAGTAAAATTAGCAAGAAAAATCACAAAATTCCAAAATTACACTAAATAGACTATGAAAAAGTTATGTATTTACAGTGTGAGAAGTGGAACCAGAAAGGTGAGCTTTGCTTTGTTCAACCTCATCTGGGAACATGTGCATCAGATAAGTCAACTTTCACCTTTCTGTATGTGTCTGTAAATGATCATGAAAACAAGATGAACATGGATTTGGGATTAAAATAAATTTTAGTGAATAGGAGAATTTGCAGTTATGGGCATTCTTAAATAATGAAAATCAACTGTGTATGCCAAGACTTAGCAGCCTGAACATCACACATTTATTATCTCATTTTCTATAAATTGGAAATCCTGATACATCTTAGCTAGGTCCTCTACTTTAAGGCATCTCACAGGCTGGCAGCTGGCAACCACAGTGTTGGCTCAAGGTCTCTCACAAGACTGATGTCATCAAGATGCGGACAAAGTTTATGGCTCCCTCTTGCAAGAGGTTCAACTGGGAAAGAATCTGCCAAGTTCATTCACATGGCTGTTGGCAAGATTCAGTTTTTGGAAGGCTGTTGAACTGAGGGCCTCATTCCTTGGTGGCAGTTAGATGGAGGCTACCCTCAGTTCTCTGCTCATGGACCTCTGCAACATGGCACCTTGTTTCCCTGACAACAAGAGAGAATTTGCTAACAAGAGGGAGGGGGCCATTTTTATAACCTTATCACAGAAGTGACATCCTGCCAATTTTGCTGCATTCCATTGATTAGAAGCAAGTCACTAGATCCAGCCCCACCCAAGGGGAGAGGATTACACAGGATGTGAACTCTGGGGAGCTGGGACCATCGGGTGCCTTCTTTGACGTCATCCTATCATGCCCCCTTAGCCTTCTGCAAACTCCTCTTTGTGCTCTTCTCACCTGTAAATGATGGTGTTTCTCAATGTTTCTCTTCTTTATGGTTCTACCCTTTCTCCAATGACTTCAACTAGCACGTCTTTTCAAATTATTCAAGATCCAGTTTCAATCCCAACCTCCAAACCCCCACCATCATTTTCTCACTCAGTCTCTGGGCTCCCTCCATTCTCTGGGGAAAAAATTAAATTATTCTTCTTCTATGACCTGTTAGGACCATTTCTCTACTATCCCATTCTCACTGAAATTACACATACTGGGATTTAAATCCTGCTTCTGTTACCAGTTACATTATTTTGGACTACTCAACTTCTTTGAACCTTAGTTTATTCATTTAAAAAATGTGAATAAAACTCTTATCTTACAAACTTATGTAAGAGCTAAATGGGATTTAAATGTCCAGCCTAATACTTAATAATAGAAGGCATTCAATAAATATTAGTTTTCCCCCACCCTGTTCTTCATCTTTGCACTCACTCAATCTTTTGTCTGTTAACTTGCCAACTCCTCCCAAACCAGTGCCAACCCCACCTAACCATGTTAGCCTCTTGTTTTCTCTCCCATTTCCTTTTTAAAATAGACTAATTCTCTTTAATCCTCTTCCTCTTCTCTCAGATATAGCCATTTTATGCCACTTCTGCCTTATTCTACCTCTGTTGCTGCTGCTAAGTCGCTTCAGTCGTGTCCAACTCTGAGCGACCCCATAGACGGCAGCCCACCGGGCTCCCCCGTCCCTGGGATTCTCCAGGCAAGAACACTGGAGTGGGTTGCCATTTCCTTCTCCAATGCATGAAAGTAAAAAGTGAAAGTGAAGTCACTCAGTAGTGTCCGACTCTTCACGACCCCATGGACTGCAGCCTACCAGGCTCCTCCGTCCATGGGATTTTCCAGGCAAGAACACTGGAGTGGTGTGCCATTGCACTCTACCTCTAGCTCCTTCCAACTTTTCCATCTCTTATTTTTGCTCAGTTTACTTCTGGTTTTTACTTTTTATTTGGAAACAATCTCAAACTTGCAAGAACAGAAGAAAAAAATTACTTTTCCTGAAATATTGAGAATAAGTTGTCTACATAATGCCTCCTCACCTCTAGATGTTTAGTATACTTCCTACAATCAAGGACATTCTTCTCATAACCTAATACAACTATCAAAGCCAGGAAATTAACACTGAAACATTACTACCATCTAATCCACAGATGCCATTCAAGTTTCACCTGTTCAAATTTATCCTTTAAAGTAAAAGGATCCAGTTTGTAGGAGACAGGAAGAATAAAAGAAAAGCAGGTCCCAGCAAGGGCCACAAAAGAAATTTATAATTATTGATAAACTGGATGCTATAAGGTATGAGACTCTTGGAACAAGTCCAGAGGGAACAGTTCATAATCTTGAAAACAAGATATGATCCTGCAGTCGGAAAACTGACCCCAGACTGTTTCTCAACTGGCGTCTCAGAGCCACATGTTTTACGTATCTGATGGAAAATCTATAGATAAGAATATTAGTCTTAGTTACTGATTTGTTATTGATTACTGTTTCCTAATTACTCAATGGTTAATGATCCTTTTGTTCTTTGGCCCTGAAGTCCACGAGTTATAGTTTAACTCCCTGCATATTCTTTCATTCACGGCTGAAAGTATAATAAAGCTGGCTTGGATTCAGTTTCGGGACCTTCACCTTGGAGCGGTGTTGGTCCCCTGATCCTCGCTTTTCTCTGAATTCTTGTGTCTCGTTTCTCATTCTCTCGCCATATCACACTTTCGGAAACCCTGCTTGTCGAGCTGGTCTCAACACCAGTTCAGAACCACACGTGATATTGTCACATCTCTCTAGTTTCCTTCAATCTAGAACAATTCTTTAGTCTTTCTTTGACTGGAAAGACTAGTTTTGAAAAACACTGACACTTAAGATCTCTCACAGTATTCTGTAAAATGTGTCTTGATTTGGGATTCTTTGTTGGATTCAGGTTATTCATCTTCTTCAGCATTTATAACTCACAACTGATTTGTATTTTTCTCATTGTATCCTGGTGATATTCATTTGAACACTTGAGGAAGATTCTGTCTATACGGCTTTTGATGGGGATGTGTCAAAAAATACAGAGCTTGAAGGGGCTCCCACTGGTCAGATTTGGGACAGTTTGAGGATCAAAATAAATAATCATGCTAATAGATTATAATCTGTTGAATAAAATAAGATTCCATGAATTTATATCATAGTGAACAACAAGATAGTTATATCCACTCACAGCAACTCCCCAATACTTATTAATTGTGAAAGGAAAAAAAAGTACTTTTTTTGAGCAAAGAGACTCATAAAAAGGCTTTTCTATTTGAAAACTCAATAGAGGAGGAATTTCCAATATAAAAAACATCTGTGGGGACTTCTCCGGTGGTCCATTGGCTAAGACTCCTTGCTCCCAATGCAGAGGGTCCTGATTTGGGTTTCCCTGTTGGATTCATGTTATTCCTCTTTGGCATCCATCCATCCCTGGTCAGGGAAGGAACTAGATCCCACGTGCCACAACTTAAGAGTGCGCATGCTACAACTAAAAGGTCCTTTATGCCACAGTGAAGACTTGGTGCAGCTAAATAAATAAATAAAAACATCTTTACATTTTGTTTAAAATTATTTCCTCACCAGAATAATAATTTCCAAACGTCCATACTGGTTTGCACCCCTTTCTTATAAAGAGAATGAACGAATTTTGTATAGTTTCATATTGGTTATTTGCCATCATTAAAAGTGATTCATGATCATTTTCTAAAAACTGGAAAATACAGAAGAATAGGAAAGGAAAACGGTCTCTCCTGGTATCACCACCAGAATGCAAGCACAAGTAACATCCTGGTAGGAACTCGATGTTTATGTGACATACTCAAGATCACACAGCTGGTGAGTCAGCGCTGGAACAAAAACACAGACCGGTGGTCCTTGCATATTTGAATTGTCCTGATACTGGTCACTGATACCTCTTGTTCTAATTGATTTTCTCAACATACAAAATAAAAAAGCTTCATTTTCTGTTTCAGGAAAGATACATGCTTATTGAAAAATAAACAATATAGAAAGTATAGAGTAGAGGGTAAAATCACCCAGTCTTACCATTCAATCACATCACTGTTTATTAATACATTATAATGCATTTATCTGGAAAATCTTTCCATATATATCATCATAAATTTTTTATGTATGTAGGGAGAAGGCAATGGCACCCCACTCCAGTACTCTTGCCTAGAAAATCCCATGGACATAGGAGCCTGGTGGGCTGCAGTCCATGGGATCACTAAGAGTTGGACACGACTGAGCGATTTCACTTTCACTTTTTACTTTAATGCACTGGAGAAGGAAATGGCAACCCACTCCAGTGTCCTTGCCTGGAGAATCCCAGGGACGGCGGAGCCTGGTGGGCTGCCGTCTGTGGGGTCGCACAGAGTCAGATATAACTGAAGCGACTTAGCAGCAGCAGAGAGAAAGAGAGGCAGAGTTTGTGTTCTGATTATCTCTCCATGTCCAAAATTCTTTTTGATAATTTCCTAGAAGTAGTATACCTCAGCTGAAAAAAATTTAAATTGTTGACAAACACTGCTAAACCACCTAAGGAATAATTACATTAATTTAGACTGTCACTGTGTGAGACACTGCATTTCTCCACATGCTGTCAGAGATTAACAGAACTAGATATTAGTTAAAATGGCTAAGGACAGATTTGAACAAGTAATATGTTATTGCAATGGGGAAGGAGGTTCGGTGTAAACTGAAGTCAGCTTTGATCGGTACAGAGGTAACTGGGTATTTTAAAGAGAAAATGAAGGAGGAGAGAGGAAGGGGAACTGGGGCTCAGCAGAGTAAGGGAAGTGAAAAATCAGAGTGTGTGTCAGTGTCAGTGCTGATTCTGACGGCTGTGTTTGCCAGCTGGCAGTTACTGAAACCAGGAGTCACCCCCTCACAGAGACTGGGAAACAGGCCCCAGCCTTCCTCATGAATGCATTTTAGTGGAATGGGTTTCAGGTCCTTTAGAAAGACACTCCTGAATTGTAGGGGATAGGCTATATCTCAAAGGAACAGAGGTAGGATTCACAGTTGTAAGGCCTTTTTACTAAATGCTCCAAGAAAGGGGGTTCAGGGGTCAAGAGTCAGGTGTTGGCTCGAACCAACAGAAAACTCTTTTGACAGCCTTGACTTTACTCAGGCAGGCAATTTAAGAGGAACTTGGGTCATCCTAGGGATGTGACCTGGAGCAGTTAGAAATGGTCAGTGCTGAAGCTTTTAATGTGGGGGCAGAGGGGTTGACGAAACCATTTGTGTTGATAATTTGTAGTTTTCATAGGCCAAGGTTGGGAGCTAGTCAAGAAGAGGGCTCAGAGGAGCCTGGCTAGAATCTGGTCAAGGAAAAAAAACCTTTGTCAATACTTGTCTATACTAGGCTTTGATATGTTTTTAATTTTGACCATTCTGAAAGCAAGAAAAAGTTACCATTTTTTTTTCTTTTTTTGATACCATTGTTTTTATTTTATTTTTAAACTTTACAATATTGTATTGGTTTTGCCAAATATCGAAATGAATCCACCACAGAAAGATATGGTACATATACACAATGGAGTATTACTCAGCCATTAAAAAGAATACATTTGAATCAGTTCTAATGAGGTGGATGAAACTGGAGCCTATTATACAGAGTGAAGTAAGCCAGAAAGAAAAACACCAATACAGTATACTAATGCATATAAAGGAATTTAGAAAGATGATACCATTGTTTTTAATTGCATTTTCTTGAAATTAGTAAAACTGAACTCCTTTATATATATATATATATCTTCTGTTATCCGTATTTCTTCTTCTGTGGATTGACTGTTTATATTCTTTACCATTTTTTTAAGTTGAGATACTTATTTTTCTACCTACTGATTTGCAAGAGAGTGTTTTAGTTTGAAAATCTGAGAATTTTTAATACACTTGGCATTTAGTAACCTGTCCTAGGCCACACTGCCCTGAAGACACTCAAACACTATTCCTGTGGCTGTAAGGATCAAATCAAGAGATGTTTCACCAATAAACTCAGTCAGTTGCCCTACTATCTACCCCCACATTTTGTCCCTGAGGTTCTCTGAAAGAAGCAGGCCATGATGGGGCTCCCAGCTCCTGAAGGCATGTATATGTCTCTGGATTGTAGATCAGACTCATAAGTTCAACAAGGTATGCTTCTCTGACCTCTGATAAAGCCTAAAAATCCTGACTACAAGCCTCTTTCTCTCCCTGAACCTTTCCCTCCTCCCAGGCTATATAGGGCATAGAACAATCCGTTATATATAGAATGGTGTGATAGAATGCAAGTCCATCTCAAAAAGCTGTCAACTTGCTGTTTTTCTGGTTGACTAGTTAATAACGTTATGGACAGAATGACCTCGAGTCTGGTTTGCAGATATATTAATTCAATGGATTGACAGTCATGAAGAATAAAGAAAGTATATATTTAAGGACTGATCTGGCCAACTTCTGTCTCATACTAAAGAGATGAGGAGAAGTCTTCAAGCTCATGAAAAGATTGGAGACACCAAAGGCCAGCCTTCTGAAAATGCAGCTCCCTCTAAGGTCGCAAGGAATGTTGACATTCTCAAGTCACTCCTGAGGAACGTTGGAATGACCAATGGGCTCAGAAGAAAAAGAAGCCTCACTCCCAGTCTCCACCTTAAATAAGTAGAGATGCCTCATAAATGAAAAATATTATGCAGGAAAAGACTTTCTCCAAACCAAGAACAGGAGTCAAGGGTCTGCCCTTTGGGCCACTGGCCCAAAGTTAAGAGAATGTGTTGTGAGTAAAGAAGCATTGATCAAGCAGGAAAGAAAGTGATCCACAGGTTCAGCACTTGATGTGCTGTGCTTAGTTGCTCAGTCATGTCCAACTCTTTGTGACCCCATTGACTGTAGCCTGCCAGGCTCCTCTGTCCATGGGGATTCTCCAGGCAAGAATACTGGAGTGGGTTGCCATGCCCTCCTCCAGGGGATCTTCTCAACCCAGGGATCAAACCCAGGTCTCCCACAAGGTAGGAGGATTTTTTTTTTACCATCTGAGCCACCAGAGAAGCCCACAGCACTTGATAGTATTAATATTTACTTTCTTTATAATCTGTATGTGGCTTCCACCTTTCCTTTTCTTCTCTCCAGTGTGAGAAGATCTAAGAGCTCAAGAGTTACTGTCATAACAGTCTTTGATGAAGAAATGCCTTTAGATCCCTAGATGACGTGGAAATTAGATCTCACATAAGGATATAAGTAATGGAAGCACAAACAGAAACTCCTGCTATATTTTTAATTTTAATCTTCCCCCCAAAATTAAAAAAAAAAAAAAAAGGTAACAGCTGTTTGTTGTAAAAATTTCAGCAAAGACATATTTAAAGAAATGTCCCCTGTATCATTTATTTTATATTACAAATGACTTCAAAACAATAATTTACTCACTTTGCTCATTAATCTACAATTTGGGTAGGACTTTGTAGGGATAGCTTATCCTTGTTCCACGTAGCATCTGACAGGGCAGCTTGGCCGGAGGCTGGGGTATCCACTCACAAGTCTGACTCACCTCGATGGCAAGTTGTTTAAAAAGTCAGACAGATTTAAAGCTACAACTCTCATGAGGATATATTACCCAGATGGTTTTTAAAGAAAAATGAGAATCATAAATAAAAAGAACAAAGTAGTCTCCTCCTACTTGTTAAATATAATATTTTAAAGTTAAAAACTTGACTTTCACAGAACTATAAAGTGAATAGGTGCCAAAGATTTATTCAACTCATTAATTAATTACATTAATTATTAAATAACATGTTAAGACTGACTAAATGGATTAAAAACCAGTAATGTATATAGCGAGAAAAAGCAAGAGAGTTCCAGAAAAACATCTATTTCTGCTTTATTGACTATGCCAAAGCCTTTGACTGTGTGGATCACAATAAACTGTGGAAAATTCTGAAAGAGATGGGAATACCAGACCACCTGACCTGCCTCTTGAGAAGCCTATATGCAGGTCAGGAAGCAACAGTTAGAACTGGACATGGAACACCAGACTGGTTCCAAATAGGAAAAGGAGTACGTCAAGGCTGTATATAGTCACCCTGATTATTTACCTTATATGCAGAGTACATCATGAGAAACGCTGGACTGGAAGAAGCACAAGCTGGAATCAAGATTGCCAGGAGAAATATCAGTAACCTCAGATATGCAGATGATACCACCCTTATAGCAGAAAGTGAAGAACTAAAGCGTCTCTTGATGAAAGTGAAAGAGGAGAGTGAAGAAGTTGGCTTACAGCTCAACATTCAGAAAACTAAGATCATGGCATCTGGTCCCATCACTTCATGGGAAATAGATGGGGAAACAGTGGGAACAGTGACTGACTTTGTTTTTTGGGCTCCAAAATCACTGCAGATGGTGACTGCAGCCATGAAATTAAAAGACGTTTGCTCCTTGGAAGGAAAGTTATGACCGACCCGGACAGTATATTAAAAAACAGAGACATTACTTTGTCAACAAAGGTCCGTCTTGTCAAGGCTATGGTTTTTCCAGTAATCATGTATGGATGTGACAGTTGGACTATAAAGAAAGCTGAGCGCCGAAGAATTGATGCTTTTGAACTGTGGTGTTGGAGAAGACTTTTGCAAGTCCCTTGGACTGCAAGGAGATCCAACCAGTCCATCCTAAAGGAGATCAGTCCTGGGTGTTCATTGGAAGGACTGATGTTGAAGCTGAAACTCCAGTACTTTGGCCACCTGATGCGAAGAGTTGACTCTTTGGAAAAGACCCTGATGCTGGGAAAGATTGAAGGCAGGAGGAGAAGGGGAAAACAGAGGATGAGATGGTTGGATGGCATCATCGACTTGATCGATATGGGTTTGGGTAGACTCCAGGAGTTGGTGACGGACAGGGAGGCCTGGCATGCTGCAGTTCATGGGGTCGCAAAGAGTCGGACATGACTGAGTGACTTAACTGAATGTATACAGCATATCAGGAATGATCAAATTTATTTTCTAATAGATTCTTAATCAGTTACTATCCAATGACGCAACAAAATGCCACGTTTGGAGTTATCATTTCTACTGGAAGAAGTCAATTGAATCTCTACTGAATAATGCTCGTTTCTGGGGAAATGACTTCCATTGCTCAGTCTTGGTTGATGTACAGGACCAACTGTCCCTCCACAAACCCATTGTCCAAGACGGGCATGTGCCCCAGGCCAAGTCAAAATGAGCATTGAATTCTCTCAGTGAGAGATGCAGACACAAATGTATCCCCCAACTGGAGGCTGAAAGACATAGTCAGACTTGGCTGGGACTTTTGTAGGAGCCACTGCATTTTCAGGGGCACTTGATCTTGGAAGGTTTACGTTCTGAACCTGCTGCCAGGTGTCCTGGTATTACATAAAGCCTGAAAGGCAGAAGTACATGAGGATGGAGACAGACAAGAGAGGACAATGGCATCCTGATGACTTGAATTGCACCCTGGATACCTGCTGCCTGACTACAGCCCTAATCCCAGACTTCTCAATTATAGTCAATATACTTCCATTCTTTGGTTAGTTTAAGCCATGTAAATGGATTCCTCACAATAGACTTCTCCAGTCCTGGCTTCTTCTACACTAGCCCCCTAAACATATATTCATATTCACTTCTCTGTGCTTCAATTTCCCTTCTATCAAAAGAATAAACAGTACATACAAAGAATTGCCAAGATTAAATACATAATAAACTCAAATATAATATACTTTTACAAATGCTAAAGCAAAAGAAATATCACATAACTTTTCCTAAATTAAATTCTATCTAGTACTGTTCATTACTACAACATGAACCCTCCCAATATCAGTCATTATTGGGTGTTCTTTAACTCTTTGAGTGTTACAGTCTGTCAAAAAATTACCTAGGAAAGACTGTTTGGTCTTTGGTATACCATGGTTGCTACCGGGATGTTTGTTATCCAAGACCATGCATTCTACACACAGGCAGGTGGCTCCACAACCTCTTTGTCATCTAGGGGATTAAGCAAATTTCACGTAGCTCCTGAGACTAAAGTGCCAATCACAGAGCTGCAGCAAGTATGTCAGCTTATCCCTCAGGAGTCCTACTGGCTGCTAGGACACTTGCATACAAGACATCGATGCTTGTAGATTCCTCCTCCCACTTTTCCTCAAGCCCCTGGAGCCACTGCTAATCTTGGGCAATTCCCTCTCTTTCAACCCAGTGACTCCATCTCCAGGTCATCTCTGCCCGCTGAGGAACACCTGGCTAAATTTACCTCCCACACAAGAGCCTGGATCACATTCTGTAACAGATGCCCCGTAACTTCTGATCTGGGCAGGGAAACACACAAAGAAATTAACAACCGGTGGTAGGCAGCCTCCAAGAGGACTCCCCGTGGTCCCCACCTCCTGGTCCTCACACCCCTGGGTAATCCTCTCCCCTTAAGGGTGGGCTAGACCTAGTGACTCACTCCTAACAAACAGAATACAGCAGAAGTGATAGAATGACGCCTCCAAAATCAGCTTATAAAATAGCAAGAACGTCTGGTCTTGTTTGATCTTACTCTCCCTCACTGCTCTGAGGGAAGCCAGAGGCCAAACTATGAACTTCCCCAAAGAGGATCCCACGTGGCAAGGAACTAATATCTAGGACCACGGCCAGAGAGAACCCAAGGCTTGCCAAAAGCCACGTGAATGAACTTGGAAGCAGATGGATTCTCCCCAAGATTCGCCTTGAGATGACTATAACCCTGGCCAAAGCCTGGAGTGCAGCCTCAAGAGGGACCCTGAGCCAGCTACAGAGCTGACTCCTGACTGACAGAAACTGTGAGATCAGAAATGGTGCTCGTTTTAAGACTTACTAAGATTTCAGATAATTTGGTACACAGTATCGTATTACTAATACACCACTTTCAGGATCAGAAGTCTAGAATTGCCTAGAAAAGCAAGTGAATTTACCTTTTCCTTTCTTTGAAAGTCTATTCAGATAGGGACTAGGGCACAGCAATTAATAGCTTGGTAACTTATCCCATGACAACCACAAGCAAATTACTTGAAATGATACAAGAGGCCTAACAAGAAGCTCTACCAAGGGAAATTACCACCTTCTGGCATCGACAGTCCAAACTTCATCCCACAGTGAAGATAATCAGCACACGTCTAAGCCCCTCCAATGGAAGGAAGAAACAAGAGCCTGAGGCTCAGGGCAAGGGCAGGGAGGCAGGGGCTACAAGTCCTTTCAGCTGCTCACTGGGATCCCTCAACAAACCCAGACCTTTCCCTGTGTCTGTGAGAAAATAACAAATTTCAGTCTAGGTGCTCAAGGTTAATGGAATTTCTAGATAAAAGTCCTCAAAGGCTAGAACTCCTATCCCTAAAAGAGAACCCTGTCCTAAATGGGAAGATTCTGGAGCAGTCCTGAGAATGAAAGCCTGCCATGAAGACTGTCTCTAGGAACAGGAGCCCCTTAGACAACTCTGGACACAGAGGGAGTATCTGTAGGTCCGAGAGGTGGGATTATGGGACTCAGCCATGGTCTCCACCACCATGAATCAGAACATTCATGCACAGGGTGTGGGGCAGGCTTGCTGTGTAGGCTCCCCCACTGCCTTGGTGCTCAATGTCAGGGGTTCCTGCAGAAACCCAACCCTATACAAAACTAATCATGGAGCCTAGACTGGCAACACACTGTGAGCCCTGAATGTGGACAGAATGCATCTGAAAAGGTTTTCTGGTCAAATATGTTCTTAGCGCTCGACCATTATTCAGCCAACAGCTTTCCTGCTTGTGTGAACCCTCCTGTTTATCCATGTGGGCAACAATCAGGATAGGGAAGGGAAACCCAGTGCTGGAAGCAGAACGAGACTGAGGTATCTCTCCCGGATGCTTCTGCCTTGCCACCTGCGACAGGTCTTGTACTGTCCCCTGGAGGATGGAAATCCTGATTGCGGCGAGAAGCAAAGATTGGGATCCAGTAATGACTTCCTCAGGGCCAGCGTCTGAGGTGTTTTAAGCCACTGCCTCACCTTCGGTGAGCATCTGGTATATGAGCAAGATCACCAACGTGAGTCACATCCCCTGAGTTCTCCAGTCATGGCTTTTCTACCTAACGGATGGGTGACCGAACATCTCTGAACTTCAACTGAAAAAATCAAATTAAATGAGAACACTTCTGGTTTCTAGTCCAGAATGTAAGGAACTTGGGAGTTGTCTCTCCTGTCTACACACACACACAAAGATGAACAAACTACAGACTAGTAACCCTTATCTCCCCAAAGAACTGAGGTCACAGACCAAACATCTGCCTCCCCAAACTGAAGAGACCAACAAACAGATACAGAAAATCATAATTTTTTGGAACAGAAATCCAAGAACAGAAACCTTGGAGAGAATCAGAACCCATGTAGGGAAACCTAAATATAACAAATTTCTGGAGACTCAGTGTGAACAAGTCTGAGAGTTAGAGATCCTCACCTTTTGTAAGTTTTATGTCCAGGAGCCCCACTAACTTTTCACAGTGAAGATCAGAGAAAAATTCCCTAGTGCTTCCAGCAGGAAGGGAAAATGGCTGTTTTTATTTATGCCCAGAACATGTTGTTCTGCAAAGCACTGCCTTTAAGAGTTTTACTAGACAGTAACCTACTGGGATTTTACCAGAGCCTGGAGATGGAAAATATTCAAATCCAGTCCCCTCTAAGCCTTCCTGTCTTAGCTAACAGAGAAAAACAAAATGAAACTGAGACGCATTGGCGAAGGTCAGCACAGGCTCACTAAAGACTGAGACCTAATCATAGGAGCACAGAGCACTTCCTCCCTCCCCTCATCCACCCTACCCCGACCCCCCTCGCATCACAGGGCTCCTGTATGATAGGGGAACACGATGGAAAGAACCGTGTGTCTCAGGAAAGAGTTAAGAAGTCTCTAGGGAAACTCAGGGACAATGAAGGAGACAAAAATAAGGATGTCAGTGGACAAGGAGCCTCTCACAGCTACAGCAAACAGTAAACACAGCCTAATGCCTGGCCAGATCAACATAAATTCTAATTCAGCTCCTTTTACTCAGTACATCATGCCCAGTTTTCAACCCAAACGTGTAAAACATCCTAAAAGACAAGCTAAATGATGGATGTGCAGTATTATAGACTAGATTATCTAAAGCAGAAACGAATTTTTCTATACCTTAAGCTAGTTTGCTCTTTAAGCCTGCCCCACCTGACAGGAACTAAAGGTTGCTTTTCTAGGGGCATTTTCCAGAAGCCAGAGTAGGTGAATAGCCTAGGGGAGCCAGGATGAGCTGTACTGCCCTAACTTTTCCACTCCTCTGGAGCATAAATGGCAGTGTTAGTATACCAGATAGAGCCAGTGGCTTGTTTGTGATACATTCAGGCTATGGACCTGAAGGTTGGCCTTTGGCTTGGCCTGGAGCTTGAGACCTAAGTCCACCTGCCCACAACCTGGAATCAGCACCCCAGACTCTAGCCAGCCTGGCTCCAAGAGGCCTCAGTGGTCCTGGTGAGATAGGCCTGGGATCGGGGTTCATGAGTTGGTACTTAGGCCAGGGTGATTTGTTTTGCCCAAGGGTCAGCAGCTGGGTTCATGTTCTTCTACAGCCAAGAGCCTCTCAGCCCTCCAGGTTGGGGAAACAAATGGAAACCCACAGCAATATTGGGAGGCTGTCCATGCTGGGCCCTTCCCCTTGCCCTTCTGCTCCTTGCTGAATAATAAATAGAACTGTGCTCTTTAAAAAAGTTTTTTTAGGTGGGAGATTGACAACCTGATAAGATGAAGTAAGATGAGAAGACCCGGTCAGGAACCAAGTTTAACTGGGTAACTCTATGCAGTGTCTGAATGATTTGTGTATAGATAGGAAAGGACATGTCATCAGAGTAGGAAACAGACCACTAAAATTGAAACACAGTGGCAGACAGACGCCCCCTTTGGTGAGGGTGAATAAAAGGACACTGATGGGGTGGGTACAACATAAGAGGGTAGTGACCGGAGATGAGAATGTCAAGGTTAGAGAGGAAGCTGGATGTCCCTGGGGAACCCATCAGGAACAGTGTCTTCCACCAGTTTCCACAACACAGGAAGTTTAGCTCCCCTGGGTGTTGGGCAGCACCCCTGGCTACAGTGAGCTTGATGGAAAGTCTGCAGAAAGCTGTCTTCAACAGGGAGTTACCAAGGTGGCCAATGGAAACAGAAAGGACCACCTGCATCCAGAAGCACTGCAGGGAACAAGACGGCAGCCAAATTCACGTGCTCCCACGTCCCCATGTCATTACAGGCCTTCACACACACCCAAGGCATTCTTTCACCCCGTCCTCCCTGGGAGTCCCTCTCCTCCGTTCATCCAGGTTCTACTGGATTGTACAGAGGCCCTGGGTAGCACAAGCTGTGCTGGGAAGAAGGATACAGGAAGGAAGGGAAGAGATTAATCACCATTTCCACAGAGACAGTGAGTCCTGGTTCAGGTCAGCCACTTTCAGGCATGTTTCCAAGCTCGGAAATAAGAGCCCAGGTGACATGGGGTGAAGACCAAAACAAAGGGATCCCACAGGAGGCTAAATAGCCCTTTAGGGAAAGATTCTCCAACCCCATGAAGTGCTGACTCACCCAGCTGTCATCTACACCCCACCCTCTCTGCTTCACTTCTGACAGCCTCACTTTAACTCAGACTCAATGAGACTTGATTTCAATCCTCCCCAGACAGTCCCAGGTAGCTTCCTCTGTCCCTACAGTCACAGGTGTGATGTTCAGCCTTCCCTGGAGGCGTAGATGTGGTCCACCCCCTTATCCACTGCTTCTTCCTCCAATAGGAGCTTGTTTCTCTCCATTCACCAGAGCCTCTCTTGAGGAGGCCCTACAAGCAGCATGAGGAAGCTTCTAGACTCTCTCCTCCATCTTGATGAACAGGAGCACCTGGAGAGAAGAGTCATCAATGGAGACAATTTCCGAATTTAGGAGACTGACACAAGGTCGGGCTGAGGTCAGGCCACCCATTAAGGTCTGGGAACATCTTAGAGACACTGTTGACAACAGGACACCACAGTCATGTCATCCAGCCCTTTGGGACCAGTGAAGGTAAACGAGTATCCCACCCATAGGCTGCAAGAGCAGCAGGCAAGGAGCCAGTTCTTCCAGGGTGTCCTTGTCTGCTCAGTGAGTCTGGGTGACAGCTGTCCCGTTCTTTGGTGGTTTTTCCCCATTGGAGTCCCCTCTGTCTTACTCAGGGGGACATCTCATGGCCCCTCAGTCCTAACACAGGCTAAGGGATTCCCACTCCTTCCCTGCCCAGAGCCTGTCCAACCCCAAGGTCCCAGAATTCACTGTAGGAAGAGTAGGGAAAAGATGAGAAGAGACACACAAGAGCAGTTCTCCTGAGCCAGGCCACAGATGAACGACAGACCTGTTATAGACAAAGCTACTTTATTTTTGGGGGGGCTCCAAAATCACTGCAGATGGTGACTGCAGCCATGAAATTAAAAGACCCTTACTCCTTGGAAGAAAAGTTATGACCAACCTAGATAGCATATTCAAAAGCGGAGACATTACTTTGCCAACAAAGGTTCATCTAGTCAAGGCTGTGGTTTTTTCCTGTGGTCATGTATGGATGTGAGAGTTGGACTGTGAAGAAGGCTGAGTGCCGAAGAATTGATGCTTTTGAACTGTGGTGCTGGAGAAGACTCTTGAGAGTCCCTTGGACTGCAAGGAGATCCAACCAGTCCATTCTAAAGGAGATCAGCCCTGGGATTTCTTTGGAAGGAATGATGCTACAGCTGAAACTCCAGTACTTTGGCCACCTCATGCAAAGAGTTGACTCATTGGAAAAGACTCTGATGCTGGGAGGGATTTGGGGGCAAGAGGAGAAGGGGACGACAGAGGATGAGATGGCTGGATGGCATCACTGACTCGATGGACGTGAGTCTGGGTGAACTCCGGGAGTTGGTGATGGACAGGGAGGCCTGGCGTGCTGCGATTCATGGGGTCGCAAAGAGTAGGACACGACTGAGCGACTGATCTGATCTGAATATGGAGGGAAAAAGCTAGACAGGAGACAGAGAAAGACAGAGTATATGCCATCAAATATGTAACCTCATTAGTTACATGTTAGAAGTATTGGCAGGTTAATAGAAATGGTATAAGCAATAGGGATTTTGTTGAGAAGCTGGAAAGTAGGAGGGAAGATTTAGCAAACCCTTTATAGAGAAAGCAACCATAGTGTGAATAAAAACAAACAAAAGATATTTCTGCATACAACTGCAATTACTCCCTTAAGAGGACTGATTACGATAAAAGAAGGTCTCACGTGTCATATTAGGATAGCACAGATGCACAGGTTGATAGTGATTTGGGAGAAATGAATTGTGCTGTAAAATATGAAAGAGAGATGGGAGTGGTGGTGAGATAGAATTCACAGCACTTAGCCCAAGAGAGAATCTGCAATAAAACAATCACGGACAGAGAGTTTAAATTTGATTGTGGGGAGGGCTCACACCTCTTTGTTACTGTCTTTGTTACCCTGACAGTTTCTTTAAGAAAGAGCACTTTGCGTGGAAGTGGATTCTTTGGGGTAAACTTACAAAGAGTCCTGTGGCTAGCTTGATGTAAGGTCAAAAAAGGTCACATGGGGAAGTTGTCCTTGAGGACAGCAGAGGATATAAATGTAATTTCCTGGGAATTTTCAAAAAATCCTGGGAAAACGTCAAACTTGAAGACTGTGGAATTAGTAAAGATCACCAACTGGTAAAGCTGGACCCTGATATAATCAAGGTTATATGTGGAATAAGCAGAATACTGCACTAAAGTAAAATGAATATAATGGTGAAAAGTTGAAAGCCTTTCCACTAAAATCTGGAACAAGACAAGGATGCCCACTCTCACCTCTTCTATTCAACACAGTATTTATTGGAAGTCCCAGCCATAGCAATCAGAAAAGAAAAAAATAAATAAATAAAAGGTATCCAAATTGGAAGGGAAAAGGTAAAATTGTTCTTATACGCAGATGACATGATACTATAGATAGAAAACCTAAAGGTTCTACACAAAACTACTCGAACTGATAAACAAATTTAGCAAAATAGCAGGATACAAGATTAAAATACAGAAATCAGTTGTACTTCTTTAAACTAACAATGAAATACCAGAAAAGGAATGCAAACAGTCTCTTTTAAAACTGAACTCCAAAAAATAAAATACTTAGGAATGAACCTGACCAAGGAGGTGAAAGACACACACTGAGAACTATAAAACATTAATAAAGGAAATTGAAGATGATTCAAAGAAATGGAAATATATTCCATGCTCTTTGATTAGAAGAATTAATATTGTTAAAATTGTCAAACAACTGAAAGCAATCTACAGATTTAAGGTGATCCCTCTCAAATTCCCAGGACATTTTTCATAGAACCAGAATAAATAATCCTAAAATTCACATGAAACTAGAAAAGTCCAGAATTGCCAAAGTAATCCTGAGGAGGGAGGAAAAAACAGCAGGAGGCATAACCCTCTCAGACTTCAGACAATATTACAAAGCTACAAAAATCAAAACAGTGTGGTACTGAAACAAAACCAAAAATATGCATGAATGGAATGGAATAGACAACCCAGAAATAATCCCCTGCACTTATGGTCAATTAATCTTCTACAAAGGAGGCAAGAATATACAATGGGAAAAAGTCTCTACCACAAGTGGTGTTGGGAAAGCTGGACAGCCACATGTAAATCAATGAAGTTAGAACACAGCCTCACACCATACATAAAAATAAACTCAAAATGGCTTAAAGACTTAAACATAAGACATGACATCATAAAACTCCTAGAAGAGACCATAGGCAATACATTCTTTGTAATAAATTGTACCAATGTTTTCTCAGATTAGTCTCTCAAGGTAATAGAAATAAAAACAAAAATAAACCAAAGGGATTTAATCAAACTTACAAGCTTGTGCACAGAAAAGGATACCACAAAGAAAATGAAAAGACAGAATGTGAAAAAATATTTGTAAATGATGTGATAGACAAGGACTTAATTTCCAAAGTATACAAGCAGCTCATACAATTCAAGAACAGCAAAAACACAAACAACCCAATCCAAAAATGGGCTGCTGCTGCTGCTAAGTCACTTCAGTTGTGTCCGACTCCTAGCGACCCCATGGACTGCAGCCCACCAGGCCCCTCTGTCCATGGGATTTTCCAGGCAAGAGTAATGGAGTGGGGTGCCATTGCCTTCTCCACAAAAATGGGCAGAAGACCTAAATAGACATGTCTCCAAAGAAGACCAATAGGCTTATGAAAAGATGCTCAATATTGCTAATTATTAGAGGAATGCAAATCAAAACTCAATGAGGTATCATCTCATACCAGTCAGAATGCTCATCATTTAAAAAGTCTACAAATAACAAATGCTGGAGAGGGTGTGGAGAAAAGAGAATCCTCCTACACTGTTGGTAGAAATGTAAGTTGGTAGAATCACTATGGAAAACAGTATGTAGGTTGCTCGGAAAACTAAAAATAAAATTACCATTTGATCTGCCAATCCCACTCCTGGTCATATATCCAGACAAAACTATAATTCACAAAGATACAAGCACCCCACTATGTTCATAGCAGCACTATTCACAATAGCCCAGACATGGGAGCAACCTAAATGTCCATTGACAGATGAATGAATAAAGATGTGGAACATTGGCTCCCTGGCAGTCCAGGTCAACCTCTAACTATAGCAGAGGAGAGATGGACAACTGGTTCAGCTCCAGCATCTGCAGAGAGCAAGAAGATTTAGAGGAGGGGGTTGCCTTTTGAATTTCTTGCTGGGAAGAACTACCATCCACATTCTATAAGATAAGGAAACTAAAGTATATGTGCAAAAATACCACATATCAAATTAGACAATTATTAAGACATAATGTTTCCTTTTCTCTTATGTATTCCTTTAAGGAACCCCTAAGATCACAGAAACAACTAGCAGGTGGTACTGTCTGCAATTGAACCCAGATCTGCCTGCTTCAAAACCTGGCTCCAGACTCTCATTTTCTCAAAATGTGGCCTGGAACATGAGCATCACCTAAGGGCAGGGCCAGCTCTATAATACGTACGGCTCAGTACAAAATCAAAATGTGAGCCCTTTGTTCAAAAAGCAGGAAAAACATACCATGACAGGTACTGAAGATACAGTTTTTTCTTTCCTCCACAGCCCCTCAAATTGTTGCAGTGTTTTATATTTGCTATTTAATGTCATTCTAAGTACAGACACTTTGAGATTTTACATTTCTAGCATGGATTTCCCATTTATCCTTTTATCATGTAATGCCGGTTTTAAATGGAGAAGTAAAGATAATTCATATGTGGAATCATACAATTTGTATTTTGTAATTGTACACACAGATGAATTTTGTTCTTCACAGAACAGTGGAAACACTGAATATATCAACTGTTATTCTATCTCTTAATAAGCACATATTCTATGAACAATCTGTACCTTCTCTTTCCTGATGAATAAGGAAGGAGTGAAAGGAAATGAAACTTTCCCTTTCTTTCTGCAGCATCATTTTTAGCCTAAGTGGCCAGCTTAATAAAGAGAAGCAACATAAAAGGGTACGAAATGGTTCCTTGGTTATTCATGTATCTTAGCACATCATTCCTTCTAATTGGTTCACAGCATACTCTGGTTCCACGCCTGTCAGTGCTCCTAACCTTCCTAAGTCTTGACATAACACATTCCCCTCTACTTGCTTTGAGACCTGCGGAACTCCCACCAGAATTCATACTCATGGGTCATTTCCCATTGCAGTACCCAATGATGGTGTCATAGCAAGAGACGGGACAAGCATACTCATACTGCACTGCACGCATCTGCTCCATTCTCACACAGGCCACACTGGACCATCCAGCTTTACCTTCAAAACACAAGTTCAAATTGAAGATTATTAACAATTTCAAGAGGGTGACAGTAGACCATGAAACCAAGTTCAGCTCCCTTCTGAGCACAGGGCCTTGTGAAACTACACAGGTTTCAGCCCTTGATGCTGGCTTTGGCTGGGAGCTTGCTAGAAATGCAGGTTCTCAGGCTTCCCCCAAACTTACTGACTCCATCTGCACTTCAGTAAGGTCCTCAGGTGGTCTGCGGGTGTGTGCAAATCTAGTCTAGAAGACTCTGTCTCTCTGGCTGCATGCTGACCTCATGGCCTGGCTAGGTAAGTGGAAATGTTTTCTCTGGTCTGCCCCATCCCTCTGTCTTCTCCCCTTTGGGCCAACCTGCAGCTCCCCCAGGATGTTATCAACCTGATGGTCTGCTAGATCTTCTGAAAACTTATGTATGAGGCTCTGCTGAAATCCCAGGTTTCATCTGCCTTCATCTAAGACCTGTGTACATTCATGAATCCCTGAGGCAAGAAAGAAACCACAGAATCATACTTCAGAGGCTGAGCCAGAAGTGGCACTCTCCCAAAAGATGACAGTCTTATTAATTTATATCTCGGTGTGTAATTGAGATGTCTTTATTATTGAGAATTCAAAAGTGAAAATCCTGTTTTCTCCCATGTTTGCTATTTCATTCCATTTATTTCCCTACTTTTGCTATTTTTAAATTTTCCTAGAGTGTATGAGGATTTACTATACTTCTCTTTTTACTTTTGCTTGAGATTTCCTCATGATCAAAAGTCAGAGAAATAGTAATAACCTTCCAGAAAATCTTTAAAAGAAGAAGAAAGGGAGAGAAGAGAGTGGAAAATGTAATTCTCTTTAACACTGAACGTGTTTCTAAAAATAATAATTTTTAAAAAAGAACTTAAATCAGAATTAGGAAGCTTTATCTTCTTGTTTCACTTTCAACCTCAGAAGTAAAATAGAATCACTCTTCAGCTAAAATAGAATCACCCCTCGGCTTAGGAGCAGAGCTTCACTGCACTTCTGCATTGTAAACCAATATGGGATTTTCTTACACAACAGTGGTTCCTCTCCATCTGTGTGGGAGAGCAGTTGTTTTTTTTTTTGTTTTTTTTGTTTTTTTTTTTAAAGGAAACACAAAAGGAGAAAGAGAAAAGAGAAGAGGGAAAAAGAGAAGTTTTGAAGACACCCGTTATTCCTTTGATAGGAATGGCCTCTGATCCCCCCAGAACTTCACAGTTAAGCCCACCAGAAAATATCCTCCAATGGCCAAGCTTGTCAGAAGTCAATACTGGCTCAGTAGCTGCTCATAATCTTTCAGTACCTTTCTGACATCTAGACACCTGAAATCAAAAACCAAGCTTGGGTGTTCCCTGACCAGAACTGGAAAAGGCATACAGAAAGGTCGCACCCCCACCCTAGGGTTAAGAGTGAGGAAGCAGCACAGAGGCAGTGAGGGGGCAGGATCTGGATCCACAGAGAGTGGGGCACATTCCTTGGACTCCTGAAGGCCTTGGGCTTTTCAACAGTGCCACTCCTCCCCTCCCCCCACCCCCAACCAAGGCTGGAGCAACAAAGAAACAACTCCTTGGAGTTGGATTTTTGCTGTATATGTATGCTATGAAGTATTTCCTTATACACTTTCCTGCTTGCACAATGGTTGCATTCTCTTTTGAATCACTACCTCAGGACATTTAGTAGCATGAGTGACAGGGACATTTTAAATTCATGGGAAATACAAAACCCCCTTTGTGGGCATTGGTTTCAGCTGCCGCCTCAGGTAACAAAGGTTGAGCTAAGTTTTCCTTCGTTTTCTTTCCTTATACACTGATTCCCTGGCCAAGATGCTATCAAGTAGCCTGCTGACCCATAGACCAGGGGAGAGGAGGAGATGGAAAGCAAGTTAATTCACCAGATGGAGAGCTGGATATCTGGATCAGGAGACAACTATGCTTCCAAAGCCAGATCAAAGTCAAGTTTAAATAGTTAAGTCCTGCTTCAAAAGCTGTAGGCAGAGAAATATGAGTGGATCTGAGCTGGACTCAGAAGTAGGGAACTCCCATTTTCCGTCCTCCATTTTTCCAGGATCTGGAGCTAGCAGGTTCTAGGATGAAAGTCCCCACCATCTGCAGTGCAGGCCCTCCAGTGAGTCAGACCTTGGTTCAAATCTTGTGATTGCTCTTGGGCAAGTTAACGTCTCTGAACCTCGATATCTTCATCCATAAGATGGGGACAATACTATCATATATCTCCTTGACTTTCTGGGAGGAACCAATGAAAAAATAGATGCAGCTGCTGAACAGACTACACAGAGCTTAGTAACAAACAAACAACTGTGGTAGTTGTTGTTTTTAAAGGGAAGCTACTGCCTAGAATCACAGCCTCACGTGTTTACAAAGAACACAGTGCAAGGGTCATCAGGAGCTGGTGAGGCCCTGAGTTACTCACTCTCCATGTAACTAACCCAAGGTCTGGGGGCAAGCTACAGGCCCGGGTCATAAGCAGGTAGATCCACACCACTGCCTTCATGAGCAACAGCTTCTCTTCCTTTTTGCATGATTTCCTGCTCCCTCTTCTACCCATGTCTATCTCTTTTTTCTTCCCCAAAGGCTCCATCAGTCCCCTCTTTCCTGACAGAGTAGTTCATGGTGCTGAGCCCATCTGCTTTCTCAGAAACAATGGAGACAATGGACCAGATGCTCTTAATCTCTTTGGAAACCCACATTCCACAATTATCCATTCCTCTTCCCTCTTCCCTCTTCACTGCCCTTCAGCCTTCAAACTCCTGTGAGAAAAATTCTAACTGGTTGAGGTTGAGTTAGAAGTTGCTAGGACGTATACCAATGTGAGAGAAAGAATTCCCCATGGATCTCGGGCTTCCTTACTAGGAAAGCAGGACTGGGTTTCCAAGTCCCACCACCACTGCATGATTTGTGGAAGAGGAAGAGGTAATGCCTCGAAAGAAATCAGAAAGGAAAAATAGACATTGGAGCTGGGATGACACAAGAAGAAAGAACTACTATAGACACTGTGGAGAAAGAATAAAATGTGATGCATGTTTCTTTTCCATTCAAAAGTTTATTTATTAACTTATTCATGTATTCACTTTTGAGAGTCTAGACCACTGGCGAGGCAAGCTTAATCTGAATCTCAGGCTGTTTAGAAAGGGTCATATTGAAAAGTTCATGAAAATATTTTGTGGTAAATGAATCATATAGGATCCCCTCAAAAAGTAGAGTGGATCCCAAGTACTAACTGAATTTATCCTCAAGGTTGACCACATCTTTGAGGGATGGCTATATAAGACCTAAGAAGGCATAACATTCAGAAGGCCCCTGGGATATGATCCAGTCCTCTAGTTCTCAACCTGGGGTGATTTTTGCCCCACCCCCGACCCCAGAGATATGGAAGGGGAGGAAGTGCTGCTACTGGCATCTGCTCAGTAGAGACCAGAACACTGCTCCACATTCTGCAAGACAGCTCTCCACAACCAAGAATGATTCTGCTCCAGACGGCAATAGTGCCAAAGTTGAAAAATCCACAGCAGATAAAAAAGGGGTGGGCCTTTCAGCCCAACAATCTTGATGCCTTGAGTCTGAGAACCTTCTCTTCATAAGAGCTTTTTGTAGTCATAATCTAGTTTACTCAACCGAGTGGTGACTCTTCAATTGAGGAAGTCAATGGTCCCCTAAAGGATCTTGGCCCCATATGCTTCCTCTTTCCTCTCTTGTATCATGAACGAGCAGACAGAACCAAGCTTATCCAATTCAAACTTTCTACAGAACTTTGAATGTTAAGCTAAATATTTCAATATAAAAGAAACAAATTTTTCTAGCAATTAGGCACGTCTGATGTGAAATTCCTGCTGATGTGAAATTCCTGCTTCTAAGTCTCCCTCTAGGGGCTTCCCTGGTGGCTCAGATGGTAAAGAATCATCCAGCAATGCAGGAAACCCGGGCTTGATCCCTGGGTCTAGAAGATCCCCTGGAGGAGGAAATGGCAACCTACTCCAGTATTCTTGCCTGGAGAATTTCATGGACAGAGGAGCCTGGTGGGCTAAAGTCCATGGGGTTACAAAGAGTCAGACATGACTGAGTGACTAACACTTTTACTTTTTCACACTTCAAGGCTCCTTTTAGCTGACTCATCAGCTTTAAATCTACTTTCCCAGTTTCTCTTGGATTTTCTGAGCTACACCATATTGTTTCAGTAAATTACCTTTTTGTTTCAATTAGCTAGTCAGTTTATTTTGCCTGCAACTAACTGAGAAAAGAAATTTTCAAATCCCTTTAATGACTTCCAAACTTTACACAAACATCCCAAGGATATCTCATCCAAGAAATACAGGACCCCAAAATATCCTGACACACAACCTGCCTCTCTGGGATCTGCCATTTGATCACTGAACCAACCAAGGATCAATGGGTATTGAATGACACCCATATGTTTTAAACAATGCCAGCCTAAGGAAAAGTCAAATAGAGAAGAGGGACTAATAGTTGTTGGGTGCCTATGTAGCCAGGTATAGTGCTAAGGTCTTTATATCTAGAATCAGCCTTGTCACTATACTAGCTGTGGGTTTTACTATCCCATTTTACATTCAAGAGAAATGAGAACTGGAGAGGTTAACTAACCTCCAGAAGACCACATATCTAGAGTTTCCCTGGTGGCTCAGTAGTAAGAAATCTGCCTGCCAATACAGGAGACATGGGTTTGATCCCTGATCTGGGATCTGCTCCACATGCTATGGAGCAAATAAGCCGGTGCACCATAACCATTGAGCCTGTGCTCTACAGCTGGGGAATGACAACTACTGAGCCCATATGCCACAACTACTGAAGCCCACATGCCCTAGAGCCCATCCATGGTCCACAACAAGAGAAGATATCTCAATGAGAAGCCCTCACATCATAACTACATAGTAGTCCCCGCTCAGCACAACTAAAGAAAAGTCCTTGCAGCAACGAAGACCCAGAGCAGCCAAAAATAAAAATAATAGATAAATACTTTTTTTTAAGACCATATATCTAGTAGCCATTAGAGCTAGGACTAGAGTTCATGTGTCTCCCCATAGACTTGATTTTTTTTAACCTCTCTACCAGAGTTGACAAACGGTGGCCATAGGCCATATTTTGCCCACCATCACCTATTTTTGTAGGTTAAGTTTTATTCTAACAGCCACAACCATTATTTGGCTCTATAATGGCAAAAAGCCCTACTGTGTTGCCTGCAGCTGGTCTTCATGGCTGCTTGGCAGCTCCCTTCCTTCTGTTTATGTCTCTCCAGATCCCCCGTGTCTAGGTGAAGATCTAGGGGTGCTATGAGGACTTCTACCAGCACATCTCTCCCCTGTCACCCTGTGAGGAGTCAGATGTTCTTCCCTTTGATTCATTCTTAGTGTTTTCTAGAAACACTTCTTGTATAACTGGTTTAAGATGTTGTATAACTTGGGAATAATTCTATGTTAGCCAGGACCAGAGCTTTCGATCCACTGACTCATCACTGGAAGGGGAACCCAGACAGAATGGTCTCAGGAGGAGGAAGGCCTGTCATTCAGCTCCTTGGTGAGAGGCTCTGGGCCAAATGGAGATGCTGAGTGAGAGGAACAAAAACATAGCTATCACTCATGGGTTGAGGGGTGCTTATGCACCAAGAGCAGACTCCACACAACTGCCAAGCACCCACCCCATCTTCCTCCTGCACCTGGCGCCACAGGCCCACGCCCTTTCACTTTCAAAACATACAGATCTCCAAAGACATACAGATGGCCAGCAGGCACATGAAAAGATGCTCGGCACCGCTAATTATTAGAGAAGTGAAAATCAAAACTAAATTGAGGTTATCACCTCATACCAGTCAGAATGCCACCACTTAATAAGTCTACAAATACCAAATGCTGGAGAGGTGTGGAAAGAAGGGAAACCTCTCACACCATTCAGTTCAGTTCAGTCGCTCAGTCGTGTCCGACTCTTTGCGACCCCATGAATCGCAGCACGCCAGGCCTCCCTGTCCATCACCAACTCCCAGAGTTCAGACTCACGTCCATAGAGTCAGTGATGCCATCCAGCCATCTCATCCTCTATCGTCCCCTTCTCCTCCTGCCCCCAAATCCCTCCCAGCATCAGAGTCTTTTCCAATGAGTCAACTCTTTGCATGAGGTGGCCAAAGTACTGGAGTTCCAGCTTTATTAGTGGGAATATAAATTTGTGTAGCCACTATGGAGAACAGTATGGGGGCCTTGCTTAAAAAAAAAAAAAAAACCTAAAAAAAAAAAAAACTACAAATAGAACTACCATCTGATTCAGCAATCTCACTCCTGGGCATATACCAGAGAAAACCATAATTCAAAATGACACATGCACCCCAAAGTTCATAGCAGCACTGTTCGCAATAGTCAAGACATGGGAACAACCTAAATGTCCATCAGCAGATCAATGGATAAAGAATATGTGAGACATATATATATATATAAAATGGAATATTTCTCAGCCATAAAAAGAATGAAATAATGCCATTTGCAGCAACATGGATGGACCCAGATATCTTAAGAGAATGAAGTCAGACAGAGAAAGATAAATATCATATCACTTATACATAGAATCTAAAAAAAAAATGATACAAATGAACTTATTTACAAAACAGAAATAGACTCACACACATAGAACAATATTATGATTACCAAAGGGGATAGTGGGGGGCAAGAGGTGGTGATAAATGAAGAATGTGGGATTAACATATACACACTACTATATATGAGCTTCCCAGATGGCACTAGGGGTAAAGAACCTGTCTGCCAATGCAGGAGACATAAAAGATATGGGTTCAATCCCTGGGTCAGGAAGATCCCTTACAGGAGGGCATGGCAACTCACTCCAGTATTCTTGCCTGGAGAATCTCATGGAGAGAGGCACCTGGAAGGCCTGGAGGGCTACAGTCTACAGGATCGAAAGAGTCAGACATGACCAAAGTGACTTAGCACATACAAGAATTCTGAAGGCCTTGAGCACTTAAGTTGCTATTTTTCAAACAGATGGAAAAACAACCACACTTCATATCAGAATGAGATTAACATATACACACACTACTGTATGTAAAATATGTAAACAGCAAAGACCTACTATAAAGCACAGGGAACTATACTCAATATTGTGTAATAACCTACAATGGAAAGGAATCTGGAAAAGTGTGTGTGTGTGTATACATACAATCACTTTGCTGTTTACTTGAAGCTAACAACACTATAAATTAACTATACTTCAGTTTTTTTAAAAAAGACACAGAGGTAGGCAGTGGTTGTTTGCCTTTTCTCTACATGGACTATGGAGACCTCTGAAGATATCCTTCTTTAGGTGAAACTGCCCTGAGTCTTTCAATGATGCCTGGGCTCCTGTAGAAAATCATCCGACCTCACTGGCAAGATAAGCCTGGCCTGGGCACCCTTCCAGCCCCATTCCTGGACCTTTTCCTGCTCACACCCTTTAGTGCAGCCATCTCAGGATATTCTGGTTTCCCCCTTGTGGTCCCGTCCGTTGTTCTTGCTGGAAATGTCCTTCCTTCTGCAGAATCCAGCTGGCCCTCTGCACATGTTTCCTCATGCCCTCTCCCAGCCTGTTTGTTTTAGGGCCACTTGGACGCCCTTACCCTACTGGGCAGAGTCTATCCTGCTCTTTCCCACTGCACAATAAGCATTTCCCTTCCTGGCTGACTTTTCCCTTGGACTGTATCTCCTTACAACATCAGGGACTGGCACTAATCCTGTATCCAGTACCCACTGAGTGGCATCTAGTGTAGGTAGGAACCAGACAGCCCAGTATTTCAGCTTTCTGTTTAGTGAAACAGGCACACACACACACACACACACACACACACACACACCCATTTTGTGCATTCGGTCTTATTCTTATGGCACAATATTACTTCCATGCATATGCAGGGCAGAAAAATTAGCCATAATATAGACTGTAATTAAAAAAAAAATGTTGTTTTGCTCTCTGAATCATTAGAGGATTCCCTCTGATGTCTGGTGGCTCAGGCTTCCTGCTCATTTAAAAGTAGGCTCTGGAAAGAGCTGAGAGCGTGACTGAGGCCCATCCACAGCAGCTCCCCTGCAGTGAGACACAGCTGGGCTATTTTTCTAAAGAACGTCCACTCTCAGAATAGGTCTTAGTTTCAGTTCAGTTCAGTTCAGTCGCTCAGTCGTGTCCGACTCTTTGCGACCCCATGAATCACAGCATGCCAGGCCTCCCTGTCCATCACCAACTCCCGGAGTTCACTCAAACTCATGTCCATCGAGTCAGTGATGCCATCCAGCCATCTCATCCTCTGTCGTCCCCTTCTCCTCCTGCCCCCAATCCCTCCCAGCATGAGTCTTTTCCAATGAGTCAACTCTTCGCATGAGGTGGCCAAAGTACAGGAGTTTCAGCTTTAGCATCAGTCCTTCCAATGAACACCCAGGACTGATCTCCTGTAGAATGGACTGGTTGGATCTCCTTGCAGTCCAAGGGACTCGCACGAGTCTTCTCCAACACCACAGTTCAAAAGCATCAATTCTTTGGTGCTCAGCTTTCTTCACAGTCCAACTCTCATATCCATACATGGCTACTGGAAAAACCATAGCCTTGACTAGATGGACCTTTGTTGGCAAAGTAATGTCTCTGCTTTTGAATATGCTATCTAGGTTGGTCATAACTTTCTTTCCAAGGAGCAAGCATCTTTTAATTCCATGGCTGCAATCACCATCTGCAGTGATTTTGGAGCCCAGAAAAATAAAGTCTGACACTGTTTCCACTGTTTCCCCACCTATTTCCCATGAAGTGATGAGACCAGATCCCATGATCTTCGTTTTCTGAATGTTGAGCTTTAAGCCAACTTTTTCACTCTCCTCTTTCACTTTCATCAAGAGGCTCTTTAGTTCCTCTTCACTTTCTGCCATAAGGGTGGTGTCATCTGCATATCTGAGGTTATTGATATTTCTCCTGGCAATCTTGATTCCAACTTGTGCTTCTTCCAGCCCAGCGTTTCTCATGATGTACTCTGCATATAAGTTAAATAAAGAGGGTGACAATATACAGCCTTGACGTACTCCTTTTCCTATTTGGAACCAGTCTGTTGTTCCATGTCCAGTTCTAACTGTTGCTTCCTGGGTCTTAGTTTAGGTTCCCCCAAAGGAGACCCAGGGACAAGGAGCTGAGTACAGTAAATTAATTTCAAGGTAATCAGAGGAACATTCAAAAAATTAAGATCATGGCATCCAGTTTCATCACTCCATGGCAAATAGATGGGGGGAAAGTAGAAGCAGTGACAGATCTTATTTTATTGGGCTCCAAAAGCACTGCAGATGGTGACTATAGTCACAAAATTAAAAGACACTTGCTTCTTGGAAGAAACACTATAACAAATTTAGACAATGTATTAAAAAGCAGAGACATCACTTAGCCAACAAAGGTCCATTTAGTCAAAGCTATGGTTTTTCCAGTAGTCATGTATGGATGTGAAAGTTGGACCATAAAGAAGGCTGAGCACTGAAGAATTGATGCTTTGAACTGTGGAGCTGGAGAAGACTCTTGAGAGTCCTTTGGACAGCAAGGAGATCAAACCAGTTAACTGAAAGGAAATCAACCCTGAATATTCATTGGAAGGACTGATGCTGAAGCTGAAGCTCTAATACTTTGGCCACCTGATGCAAAGAGCTGACTCACTGGAAAAGACCCTGATGCTGGGAAAGACTGAGGGCAGGAGGAGAAGGGGGGTGACAGAGGATGAGATGGTTGGATTGCATCACTGACTCAATGGACATGAGTTTGAGCAAACTCCAGGAGACAGTGACGGGCAAGGAAGCCTGGTGTGCTGCAGTTCATGGGGTCACAGTTGGACAAGACTGAGCGACTGAGCAACAAAGCAGAGAAGTGAGACAGGAGAAGAAGCTCATCCAGGGTGAGCAAACTCAGTGCTCTGAGAAACTTGAGTTCCCATGGGTCCTGCAGCTCAGGGTTGTCTACCCAGTGAAAGAGCCAGGCAACTGGGCTGTTTATCCACCAACTGCAAGGACATCAGTTCTGGCATTTCTGGCTGGGATGTGCAGGCTGAGAAGCACATTCTCCCCGTGAGAGTTGCAGGCATTTGCAGGAACCCATCTTCATGCGCAAAAGTGAACGTTGGGAGATAGCAGGGTCTGCCAGGGTTTGCCTGGGGCTCTGTAGGGCTTCTCCTAGGCTGTCCTGGGCTGAGTGTTCCCCTCTCCAACCTGAGGTTAGCAGACCAGCTGCCATTCTGGGATCTGAGTGAGGGAAGGGATGGGGGTCTGACTATTTCGTGTTAGCTTTCACTTGGCCATCCTGTTTTCAATATGGGAACTCCTTGACTGTGCCCTTGCTCCAGAGTCCCCCTTGGTTCACACTCTCTAGAGCAATGCTGTGCAACAGAAACATACTGGGAACCATGGAAATCACCTTTAATTTTCTCTCAGCATATTAAGAAAAAATGTTTTAAAAAGAGGAAAATGAATTTAATCATATGTTTTCTTATGTAACCCAACATATCAAAAGCACTATTGTTTCAATGTGGAATCAATATATTTTTTTAAATATCAAGAGGTTATTTCACATTCTTTTTTATTGTGCTAAGTCTTCAAATCCGGTGTATATTTCACACGTACAGCACATCTTGATTCAGAAGAGCCACATTTCAAGCGCTCAGAAAACCACAATGTGCTGAGTGGCCACTGTGTCTGGCCGCACAGCTCTTTAGACGAACCTTCAATCCTGTGCAAAGGTGGGGAAGCAACCCTTGCCTGTAGGACATTGAGAAGGGAGCTGGGGGTCTAATAGCTTCTCAAATACATTTTCAATCTGTTTTCTTCCCCATTTTAGAGAGACCTGGTGTCACGGATTTCTGAGCATTTCTGGGACCTGTGGTGCAAAATGAATGGAGGACTCCCTTCCCACCACAGTCCCCTTAGGATTTCACTTCTTTGAGTTGGCTACATCAGTTCCCACTCATCTACTGGCTTTCCATCTTGCCTTCTTTCCTGTGGTTTCTTCTACTCTCTGTTCTGATGCACCTGTGCTTTGAAGTAAAGGTCACTGTTATTTGTAACGGAGTCTTTCAAGAAAACCAAGATAAATATATGTGTCCAGGCCACCACTTCTAACTAATATGTTTTCAATATTATTGGAAGTTTAGGTGTTGCTTTCTTTAAAAAAAAAAAAAAAAAAACTTGGTCTATACATTTTTATTGTGTGTCTTGTATTTTTGGTTTAAACCACCTGACGACCCTATGTAATAACTACTCTCTAAAGGAATGAATGGATACATGATGAAATATACATGAAATTAGCTTAATATTCAGAGGTCATCCAATCCAGCTGAAACCAGTGCCATATAGTGAGACCCTCTGGGTCACCCTGTAGAGAGTCTGTTCCTCCTCCCATTCACTCTCCAGCTCAGTTACCTACATGGCTCTTATCTGCTGAGCTAAGACATACCTTGCAGTTACAACATACCTACAGAAATAACTAAAAATGTGTAATGACACTTGGCAGCCCACCAAATGAAAGAGAAGCCCATGAGTCAGTAGTTTTCATCTCCTTTCAACCTTGCTGCCTACTCTCTGCTAGAGCTGACCACTTCCTTGCAATGTTTATGCTGTTTTTAGCTTTCTCAAATGAGGGGATTTCTCAACTCTGCCTTTCCTAAAATTTGCCCACATTTCTCCTTTTGAACAGTACTTAATTTTTCTTGGGGTTTTTCTAGACTCTTAAAAAAATAAAACCCAAGCCCCTCTAACAGAAAGTAACATTAGAAGCCAGTCTTTACTTGTAATCTATACAGGTTGGTGGCCTCAGGGCCCTTTTCTGGTTTAGTTGTATGTATTAATTCATCATCCTAGCATTCAAAACTAAGTGAAAAGTAATTTAAATATGTATTAGAATCACTTATAAAAATGCCAGAGAGGGGTTCTGTTCATAATATTCTTAAATTCATTCTTTTTGCATAAATGGAAGCTTTGGGGATCAAGGAATTTTCAGATTCAGAGACCCCCACTGAGTTGGCTTCTTTTGTTGAAACAGAAGATAGTTCACTTACACACCACACACATGGTAAACAGTAATGAAAAAAGGAACTTGTAAAGGCAAGTACAACAGTATCAGTACACAGGAAATTTCCACAGAAGAGACAGGGAAGTAAACTCGGGGACTGAAGTATCATTGAAGAAAAAAATCTGCTCTTAGAAAGATTATAATAAAACAACTGATAAATATGCAACTGAATTAAATTAGAAGTTCTTCAAAGCTCTTCCAAAAACTTACAAGTTTCTGGTTTCAGCAAGATCTAGCACATGCTGCCCCCACCCCTACCCAGAGTCCCATATTTTATTTCCCCAGCACACATTTCCAGCTCTGCATATTTGGGTATATCAAAGAAAATGCGATATTTCCCTGCTAAAACTTTTGTATTAAATTAGTGTTTCCTGATGAAATATTTTTCTTATAAAAAATGTCATATATGCATCAGATCAGATCAGATCAGTCACTCAGTTGTGTCCTACTCTTTGCGACCCCATGAATCGCAGCACGCCAGGCCTCCCTGTCCATCACCAACTCCCGGAGTTCACTCAGACTCACATCCATCGAGTCAGTGATGCCATCCAGCCATCTCATCCTCTGTCATCCCCTTCTCCTCTTGCCCCCAATCCCTCCCAGCATCAGAGTCTTTTCCAATGAGTCAACTCTTCGCATGAGGTGGCCACAGTACTGGAGTTTCAGCTTTAGCATCATTCCTTTCAAAGAAATCCCAGGGCTGATCTCCTTCAGAATGGACTGGTTGGATCTCCTTGCAGTCCAAGGGACTCTCAAGAGTCTTCTCCAACACCACAGTTCAAAAGCATCAATTCTTCAGCACTCAGCCTTCTTCACAGTCCGACTCTCACATCCATACATGACCACAGGAAAAACCACAGCCTTGACCAGACAGACCTTTGTTGGCAAAGTAATGTCTCTGCTTTTGAATATGCTATCTAGGTTGGTCATAACTTTCCTTCCAAGGAGCAAGCATCTTTTAATTTCATGGCTGCAGTCACCATCTGTAGTGATTTTGGAGCCCAGAAAAATAAAGTCTGACACTGTTTCCACTGTTTACCCACCTATTTCCCATGAAGTGATGGGACCAGATCCCATGATCTTCGTTTTCTGAATGTTGAGCTTTAAGCCAACTTTTTCACTCTCCACTTTCACTTTCATCAAGAGGTTTTTTAGTTCCTCTTCACTTTCTGCCATAAGGGTGGTGTCATCTGCATATCTAAGGTTATTGATATTTCTCCCGCAATCTTGATTCCAGCTTGTGTTTCTTCCAGTCCAGTGTTTCTCATGATGTACTCTGCATATAAGTTAAATAAGCAGGGTGACAATATACAGCCTTGACGAACTCCTTTTCCTATTTGGAACCAGTCTGTTGTTCCATGTCCAGTTCTAACTGTTGCTTCCTGACCTGTATACAAATTTCTTAAGAGGCAGATCAGGTGGTCTGGTCTTCCCATCTCTTTCAGAATTTTCCACAGTTTATTGTGATCCACACAGTCAAAGGCTTTGGCATAGTCAATCAAGCAGAAATAGATGCTTTTCTGGAACTCTCTTGCTTTTTCCATGATCCAGCGGATGTTGGCAATTTGAGCTCTGGTTCCTCTGCCTTTTCTAAAACCAGCTGGAACATCAGGAAGTTCACGGTTCACATATTGCTGAAGCCTGGCTTGGAGAATTTTGAGCATTACTTTGCTAGCGTGTGAGATGCGTGCAATTGTGGGGTAGTTTGAGCAGTCTTTGGCATTGCCTTTCTTTGGGATTGGAATGAAAACTGACCTTTTCCAGTCCTGTGTCCACTGCTGAGTTTTCCAAATTTGCTGGCATATTGAGTGCAGCACTTTCACAGCATCATCTTTCAGGATTTGGAATAGCTCACCTGGAATTCCATCACCTCCACTAGCTTTGTTCCTAGTGATGCTTTCTAAGGCCCACTTGACTTCACATTCCAGGATGTCTGGCTCTAGGTGAGTGATCACACCATCGTGATTATCTGGGTCATGAAGATCTTTTTTGTACAGTTCTTCTGTGTATTCTTGCCATCTCTTGTTAATATCTTCTGCATATACGCATAGGTTTCTATAGTTTTCAAAACATTTCAGAATGTTTAACTCAATTCATATTCACACCACTATCTCTACTTCATATGTGCAGAAAAAGGATTCCTACTGGGCATTTTACCTATCGATCATTTTGCTTCTTTATCACCCCATTTATACAAAGGGCTAGAGGTGGAACAGGATTCCCACCCCTGATAAAGTGCAGACTCAGGACTAGAGGCCAGGCCTCCTAATATCTAGCCTGGTGCCCTGTCTGCTGAAGCTCTTAATCACCCAGATTTTCAACTCTGTGCTCAGAGATGGTCTCCAAAATAAACTCAATCAGAAGCATAGAATCTGACGAGTCAACCTGGGGTTTGTCATAGTGATGACTGAGGGCTGTGAGGTTTCTTCACTTAATTCCAATGTGTGGGGGGATCGTGCCCATAACACCAAGCAATTCACAGACACCAGCTGGGTGTTCTACAATTCAATTCAATTCTGACACTATCTACCTAGAGACAGCATGAGATACCACAGGATAAGGGCTCAGTCCCACAAGACTATCCTCCTCTCAGATGCCAATCACAAGTCCAAGTTGCTACCTGTGCTTCTGAGCCACTGGTTCTCAATTGGAGGTCCCATCCCCTCCTTGGGTCTGATTCATTTGCTAGAAAGGCTGACAGGACTTAGGAAATCAATCTTATTTACTTATTAGATGCAAGTTTATAATAGAAGATACCAAAGGACACAAATCAACAACCAGAGAAGATGATACAAGGGTGAGATCACAAACAGAGGAGTCTCTGTCCTTGCAGAGTCTGGGGTCTGGCACAGTGGCATATAGAGGCATCTGGTTCAGTAACCTAGAAGCTCTCTGAACCCACTCCTTTCAGGTCTCTACAGAGGCTTCACTACACAGGCTCATAGATCAAATCATTGGTCATAGGTGACTGATTCAATCTCCAGTCCCTCTGCCCTCCTCAGAAATCAGGGCGTTGGACTGAAAGATCTAACCCTCGAGTCATAGTTGATTCCTCTTCTGCCAGTGCCCCAGCCTTAGGTGCTTTCCAAAAATTAACATAAGCCCAGTTTTGGTGGAAAGGGATTTGTTATAACAGATTTCAGGAACTGAGAACAAGAGACCAATATAAAAGTAATGGTCCCTTTACTCTTGTTGCTTGAAAAATTACAAGGATTCGGGCAGCTGTGAGCCAGGAACCATGGATGAAAACCAAATATATATGAGAAAAATATTTTGGTCATCAGAATCACCAAATACACACACACACACACACGCACACGCACACATCACAATATTGCAGGCTACGAAAGACAGTTTCTCTTCTTATTCTTCCTCTTCTTTCCCCCTTTCCCACTAGAACAATGCAGCCCTAAAGCCAATTAGTGAGGCAGAGAAGGGTTGAGGACCAGTTCTAGAAGAGGTAGTGGTGGCCCAGAGCAGGGTGGATAGCCAAACTCAGTAAGTCATGTATCCTTTGGGAGAGTGAGGCACAGGTTCTATCAGGGCCTAGGTAGCCAAGGGGGCCCTCGTGTAAGAGACACTCAGGCTGGGTATGGGATTCCCAGCACAGTGAAGACAGCACTGCCATGCGAAGATGGCTTAGCATAGATGTAGAGTCCAAACAGGGTGAGAAGGGTCAGTGGGGAGAGGGGAGGTGGATTTTTCCTTTACTCTTTTAGGTCCTTATCTGAGAAACCTCCACTAAAGGACAGATTAACAAGAGAAAAATGGGGCTTCCCTGGTGGCTCAGTGGTAAACGATCTGTATGTAGGAGACATGAGTTTGATTCCTGGTCCAGGAAGATGCACATACCCCAGAACAACTAAGTCCCTGTGCCACAACTATTGAGCCTGTGCTCCAGAGCCTGGGAGTCGTAACTACTAGGCCCACATGTCACAAGTACTGAAGCCCGTGCACCCTAGAGCCTGTGCTCTGCCACAAGAGAAGCCACCACAAGGAGAAGCCCAAGCAGTGCAACCAGAGGGCAGCCCCTGCTCACTGCAACTAGAGAAAAGCCCATGCAGCAACGAAGACCCAGTACAGCCAAAATAAATAAAATTTTAAAAATGAAATAAAATTTAGTCCAAAAGACTGTGTACTATAATGGTATATTTGGCCAATATATACCACAAGTCCTTAGATTTACATGGCATCTTTTTGAGCATTGCTGCTGCAATGAGAAGCCCACACAGCAACGAAGATCCAGCACAGCCAAAGTAAATAAATAAAATTATTTTAAAAAATTCATAGGAGACATTAACAGGAGAAATCACATAAAAGTTTAATAACATGTACACATGGGAGAGAGCCAGAAGAACTGAGTAACTCACCAAAATGGCTGAAACCCTCACCTTAAATACCATTTTCAGCTAAGGACAAAAGAGGATGTTGAGGGTTTGGGATTTCAGCGGGAAGGAAGGTAATGTACATGAAGACGGAAAAGCAAGTGTCTGGTAAACAAATGTTTTCTGGGTCTTGCAGAGACCATGAGACACAGTGAGGAGCTTTAACAGACTTCACTTGGACCCTCCCTGCATGACACACACAGTTCATACCATAGTTATCTATGGCGCTAGTTCCTTTCCTGGAATAGGTTCTCTACCTACTTTCTTTTAGGCAACTAAGGGAAAGGTCCAAGTTTCTTTCTGAGTCTTTTGGGCCTTGATTGTTTTCAGTTCAAAATAATCTACATAGCAGAGAGACACTCTGAGATGGCAATTTTTGTTCCCCTATAATTCATAATTATACAAATATAGGTGAAAATGTGTGTGTATATATATAATATTTTATTTATTTATTTTTATATTTATGTGTGTGTATGTGAGTCATTCAGTCATGTACAACTCCTTGTGACTCCATGAACTATAGCCCACCAGGCTCCTCTGTCCATGGAATTCTCCAGGCAAGAATACTGGAGTGGGTTGCCATTCCCTTCTCCAGGGGATCTTCTCAACCCAGGGATTGACCCAGGTCTCCCATATTGCAGGCAGATTCTTGACTGTCTGAACCATCAAGGAAGCCCATTTTCAGACAAAGTTATGAAATACATGTACATAAAAATTTATATAGGTATATACATATACCCTGCTAAGACAGCCTTTAATAGCAATCAACACAGTCTAGATCTTATACTCTTGAAATCATCCTCTACTTCCTGAGAAAATGGCTGATTGCAAGACTGAAGAAAGGAATTTAGAGGATGAACTTTGAATCAGAAAGCAAGGAAATAATAGGGACATATCAAAAAAACACAGATGCTAGCTTCAACATGGAGATATATCATTATTATAATGGATGATAACTTCTTGAATAAAATAGAAAATATTGAGACCTAAGCAATATAAATAGACACATACACTGAAAGTTTAATGAAGAATGGGATATTTACACAGAAACTTCCCGACAAAATATATATTAATGACAGCAGGAAAAGAGTAACTTCCTAGTGGAAATGGAGGCAGACACTACCTTAATCAAGTGATCAAAATTAATATCATTGGTAACAGAGAAAACTGAAGTTGCATACTCCTGATTGGATGCAATGAGAATACAGCAGCACTTGAGAAATTCCTGTCAAAGATGCATAAACTAAATTTTATATCAGAAGGACCCAGATTGAGCGATGTCTATAAAACAATGGGCCTAGATACATGCACCTAAATGTCCATCAGAAGACAAATGCATAAAGAACTTGTGGTACATATACACAATGGAATATTACCCAACCATAAAAAAGAATGAAATAAGGTCATTTGCAGCAACATGGATGGACCTTCTTAGATTATCTTACTAAGTGAAGAAAGCTAGAGAGAGAAAGACAAATATATGATATCACTTTAGGCAGAATCTAAAAAAAATGATACAAATGAATTTATTTTCAAAACACAAATAGACTCATAGACATAGAAAACAAACTTATGATTACCAAAGGGGAAAGGAGGGAGAGAGGGTTAAATTAGGAGTCTGGGATTAACAGATACACACTACTATATATAAAATGGATGAACAACAAAACAATGAGGACCTACTAGATAGCACAGGGAGCTATAGTCAATATCTTGTAAAAATCTATTGGAAAAGAATCTGGAAAAGAATATATATAATATATACTATACAAGAATATATATAACATATTATACAAGAATATAATAATATATATTATAAAAGAATATATATATATATATATAAAAGACTGAATCACTTTGCTGTATACCTGAAACTAACACAACATTTTAAATCAACTCTACTTCAATTTTTTTTAAATGGATCTTGAGAAGGTGAAAGAGACTGATAACTAAATGCAACAAAGGGTTCTGAAGTGGATTCTTTTGCTATAATGTACTCAAGAAGATAAACATTTCAGTGGGGTCTGGAGTTATAATGTAACAATGTTGATCTGCAGCTCTCAATGAACGTATTTGCACTTTTGTAAAAGGATGTCTTTGTTTTTAAGAAATACCTACTGACACAATGGGGAAGGAGAAGGATACTGTACCACATAGTCAACTTAGCATCTTATGGTTCAAGGGAAAAAAAATTATTTGTATAGTTCTTGCAGTTTCTGTGACTTTGAGATTGTTTAAAATAAAATGCATTTGAAACCAAAATTAGTTGTCAGTGTTAATAAGAACAACAGCAACAGAAGAAAGAAAAGACTATATAACATCCAGAGATGCAAGACTATGATGACAGGAAAATGTTAAGCTGTAAGATTCCCACGTGGATGCCTTTCCCAGCATACAGAATGCCCTTTCCAGTAAGTTACCCACTCAGGTGGAACAAGGTAAAGCTACGCCCATTCCAAACAAAACAATCCAGAAGCTTTTCTTATTCCATAACCACAGACAAGCCCCAGAGAGACTATACAAAAGCAAGTTCCAGGAAAAACAAAAGGTCACATTCCCCCTCCCAATATTACCAACAAGATGATTTGATGTAATTGTTTTTATAAAGTCCACATTTTAATTGGTAAAATTAATCTTCTCCTTTAATTCAAAGAAAAATGGCATCCCAATGAAAAGGTCATTTGAAGCAGGACAAAGTTTCTTCCAGCATAGTTTTAGAAAATAGAGAAAAATACAAACTACACCACAGACACAATGACTAGTATGCACTTCATATGCTCCTTTGAATCTTTCTATGCGCCATCTTCTAACAGCTGTAACCCCAGCATACAATTGTTCTCTGAATGTAGAACAGAGATTACGCACAGACTTTGAAGCTGACTGACCGAGTTCTAGACCTGGCCCCTGGCACTCAATCTGACTTTGTGTTATTTTCTAAACTGCTATAAGCCCCAGTTTCCTTCGGTATCAAATAGGGTTAATATTCTCCCTTATCTTAGAGGATTTACAAGAGGAGTAAAGATAACAAATGTAAAGCAGTTTGGTATATTGCACATTTCATGTATTTGGTAAATAACATCAAATTATAAGTGCTTTTTGATTTTTAAAATCACCATCATTACAATTATTATTGGCTGATATTAAAGAGATACTCACCTTACCCGCTGCTGCTAAGTCGCTTCAGTCGTGTCTGACTCTGTGCGACCCCAGAGACGGCAGCCCACCAGGCTCCCCCGTCCCTGGGATTCTCCAGGCAAGAACACTGGAGTGGGTTGCCATTTCCTCCTTTAATGCATGGAAGTGAAAAGTGAAAGTGAAGTCACTCAGTCGTGTCCAACTCTTAGCAACCCCTACCTCCCGAGAACTCTGTATGCAGGTCAAGAAGCAGATGTGAAACAACCGACTGGTTCAAAATTGGGGAAGGAGCATGACAAGGCTGCCTATTGTCACCCTGCTTATTTAACTTATACGCAGAGCACATCATGCAAAAATGCTGGGCTGAATGAAGCACAAGCTGGAATCAAGATTGCTGGGGAAAATATCAATAACCTCAGACATGCAGATGATACCACTCTAATGGTCAAAGTGAAGAAGAACTAAAGAGCCTCTTGATGAGGGTGAAAGAGGAGAGTGAAAAAGCTGGCTTAAAACTCAACATTAAAGAAACTAAGATCATGGCATAGTCCCATAACTTCATGGCAAATAGAAGGGGAAAAAGTGGAAGCAGTGACAGATTTTCTTTTCTTGGGCTCCAAAATCACAGCAGACGGTGACTGAAGCCATCAGGTTAAAAGACTTGCTCCCTGGAAGGAAAGCTATGACAAACCTAGACAGCGTATTAAAAAGCAGAGACATCACTTTGCCGACATAGGTCTGTATAATCAAAGCTATAGTTTTTCCAGTAGTTACATATGGATGTGAGAATTGGACTATAAAGAAGGCTGAGTGCTGAAGAACTTAGGCTTTTGAATTGTGGTATTAATATCTTTTAAATAAAATACTAATAAATACTTTTAATAAAAAATATGAATATCTTTTTCAGGGGTTGGTGTGGCAGAGTCCATTAGCTGTCCTGCAAAATAAGTTTTCTGAGCACACAGCTGGATATTTCCCTGCACCCCTGCAGTTAGATATGTTCTGTAACTGAGTTCTAGCAAGCAGAATGTGAGTGGAAGCTGTGTGTGCCACTTTGCTCCCTGAGATTGCAGTACACCATCTCGACAGTGTAGTTTGAGACATAATATTTTGAAAATGACAAAGCCAACATTTGATGAAGTCCTACAAGTCTGCAGAGAGCAAAACCTTCCTCTGACGACCAGAAACCCCATTCTGGACTGTAAATGAACGAGAAGTGAAATTTTACTGTGTTTAAGTTATTACCCATTCTTGTTTATCTTTGTTACAGGAGCCAGTGTTACCCTAATATGAATTGCTTGGGCACAGTTCCAAAAGAAAACACTGAAGGACTCTGAAACATTTTGAACCTCTCCTCTAAATTCTGGGAAAAGAAACAACAGAAAAGACAGTTCTTCTATGGCAGTCCTGAAACTATATGCTCTCTCTGGATCAGATTTCTGAAGTGGTTTACTTACAATGCTAAGCTGTGCTTAAGTGATTTTGAAAGTTCTTTGAGCAATTTTCAAAAGGCTGGTGGAGAAGTGGTGAAGTGGTGGTATCACAGAGCAAGGTCAGATCCTAACTCTGCCATTATTTGGGGTTTCAGCGTCCTAGCACTATCTGCCTCGCAGGACTGAGGTCAAGAAACAGGGAGGTCATGTACACACAGTGCATAATAAAGAGCCTGGTCTGGAGAATGGCATTTAATACACATGTGCTTGTCTAGTTTCACCCCTAAACGTCACATTTTCTGAAGCATGTTTCAGCAGCAATCATCCCATGGTGTATTCTCTTAACTATACCTTAAAAAAAGGGTTCATGGTGAAAAAATACTGCGACTGGTCAGAACTGTGACCAGCTGTTGCAGTGCTCCCATTAGTACTGGAAATTAGAGAAGACATCCTGCAGTTAACTTCTTTCATTTTTCTTTGAACCAACTAACTATAAAGTCAGCTTTCCCATAACACAACTATTAGTACCCTGTTAATGTCCAGCTAATGTTCTGCAGGACAAACTGCAAGAAATGGGCACAGTGCTTGGCACATGGGGAATAATCACCAAATGTCTACCCAATGTGACATGACTGACAGAAGGAATAAGGGAGCTCCCTGCCTTCTGACCCTCCTCAGCAAAACGGCTGCAGGAGTCTATAGCATACAAGGTGCAAGCAACTTTTAGGGGCTGGGAGAAGGAATATATGCAGGTGTCTCACCACCATCAGAGGACAGCTGCCTGGACCACAGCGCAAGAGCACCAGGTGAGGATCAGAAAGGGCATCCTGACCAGAGCCTGGCGGGGGACTGAAACTTGCCACATGAATGTGTCCATTCATCCTGAGGCACAAGATGCTGAAAAATCAGGCCATGCACCGGTTGGGTTTTCTCTGCTCCCAAGTCTGAGCAAATGTAAGAAGATGAAAGGGGTTAAAGAAGTTTCCTCTGGGTTCCTCAGCAGGAACTGGCACCTGCCTGCCTTGAAACAACCATGGAACAGAGATCAGGTTTTCTGTACCCAACTGCGGATACTCAAACTACTAGAGCTCATCCCCAACAGGCAGCAAAGAAAAATGCAACCCATCTGAAGAGACCAACAGTAAGAGAGATGAAGATGGACACAAAAAAGCCGGAGACATACATAGAGAAACAGCACTGCTATAGGAGGAAGATCATATCTTAAATATGAAAACAGTTTAAAGAGCTTAGATTCAAGTGTAGCACACAAAGCACTCTGTTCTCTAAGTGAAATAATTTCAGAACAAACAAAATCAGTAAACAAGCGGAAGGACATCGCTGAGTCCAAACCAAACAAAGCACAAGAACACATCCCCACCCAGGCCTTCACAATATCCCCACCTTGCTACACGAACGCACTTCCTTTCTTCTGATTTTTCTGGCTGAAACGTGGGTTCCTTAACTGAGGTCAGCCCTGCCACTTGTGGCTAGATTTCTCAGCGACACAGTGGTGTTGCTCCGGAACTTGGCTCCATCTTGCTGCTGCAGTTTTTCTCTTCCCTGCCTAAGCTGTAATATTCCCCCGATCCATAAAAGAAAGATTCTCCATTCACTTCCTCATGTCACTGCCCCATTTCTCTGCTGTCCTTCCCACTAAAACTGCCCACTTTTCTACACAAATATTTCAAAAGGAATCTCAGAGGATCACAGTATTGTCTTGTACTTGGTTCTGTGAAGTGTGTTTGTGGGTGTCTTCAATAGCTGGTTTATTTGTTTGTTTTATTCGTAGTTGTTAAATTTAAATTAGCAGAAGTTACCTACCAGGGTATGATTAGGTTTCAGTATTAAGAAATATAACAACCTTTTTATTTGAAGTGCCAATAATAATAATAGGAAAAATGCTTAATCCCTTATTCACTTCTCTCTTGAATCAACACCAGCCAAGCTTTCATCACCACCCCTGCAGCCAAACAGTTTTCATCAGCTCCACCAGCGACTTCCATATCAGCAAATCCAATGGTCCCTTCTCCAATTCAACTTACTCTATCTCAGCTGCCCGGGACCAAACTGAGCATTCCCTCCTTCTGGAGGTGCTGTCTTCACTGGGCTTTAGGTCACCCATCTCTCTCAGCTCTCCTCACATCTCACAGACTGCCTTCTCTCAGCCTCCTTTGCTTTTTCATTCTCATTTTCCAGCCTTAAATCTCTTCTTATCTATACAGCACTCATTCCTTAGGTAACCTCATTCAGTATCATGAGTTTTTTTTTTTTCAGTTTTATTGAGGTATAATCCACAACATTGTAAGATATTTAAAGTGTACATTGTGGTGATTTGACTGAATGTACACCCGTACATTGTGAAAAGATTCCCTCCCTTGAGTTAATTAACACACCTATCACTTTATGTATTTACTTTTCTGTGTGAGAACATTTAACTTCTGCTCTTAGCAAATCTCAGTTACACAATATGGTGTTATCAGCTATGGCCACCATAGCACATAGTTCCTCAGACCTTATTCATCTTATAGCTAAAAGTTTCTACCCTTTTACCAACCTCTTCCTATTTCCTCTACCCCCAAGTCCCTGGAAACTACTTTGTACTTTCCGTTTCTGTAAGTCCAACTTTTTTTTTAGATTCCACATATAAGTGATACCATATAGCATTTGTCTTTCACTGTCTGGCTCGCTTCACTTAGCACAATGCCCTCTATGTTCATCTCTGTTGTTACGAACGACAAAACTTCCATCTTTTTAAATGCTGAATAATATTCCACTGTGTATGTACTGTGTGTACGTGTATATATATATACGTACACACAGTATCATGATTTTAAGTACTATCTATCTGCTAATAATTCCCAAATTTCTTATTACCAGCCAACACTTTTCCTTTGAATTTCAGCAGAGAGATCCAACTGCTTACTCAATATTCCAATTAGGACAGTTAAAAGAAATTTCACATTTACCATGTTAAAAGTAGAACCCTTAATTTTACTCTCAAACTATGTCTCCTGCAGTCATCTTAATATCAGTAAATGATTCAATTCATCCAATTTCTGAGGATAATGACCTTAGAGTTTTCCTATATTCCTTTTTCTCTTTACCACAGTCAATCTAATGGCAAATTCTCTTCATTCTATTTGTTCACTTACAATTCACCATTATCCCCATGACCCCAAAATGTTCACCATTCACCTAGGTTATTGTACTGATCATAGATTCTTAACTGGACAACTTACTTCAAAGTCTCACTTCCTTATAGTCTATGGATTCATTAAAAATGTAATTCAGAGTTTTGGGGATTTTTTCATTCTTTCACTCAGCCCCAAACATCTCATTGCCATTGTATATTAAGGTCATAAGGTACATTTTCCAATTCCTGATGAAACATAAAGAACATATTCCTTTGGTGAACATCATTAACCATGATCAATGTGGACCTCATTGTTTGTTGATGTGATGTGATCATTACTGTTGCTAACGTGATCACTGATGAAAAAAGAAATCCAGAAAACACTAGAAAGTCATGGGTTCAAATATCTAACACACGCATATAGCACACAATAGCCACAATAAAAAGGCAAATAACCCAATTAAAAATATACCACTTGAATAAGCATTTCTCCAAAGACATACAAATGGTCAATATATGTATGAAGAGATGTTTAACATCATTAGTCATTAAAGAAAGGCAGTATTGTGAGAAAAGACACATTTTAGCCAAATTTCAATGAAAGTCTTGAATTCTAAGGATAAGGAGAAGATTTTGCAAGCTTCCAGGTAGAATGAACACATTACCTACCCTGGGAAAATAATCACAACAGGTATCATATTAGACCACAAAGCTGAAAGCCAGAAAACAGGAAAGTATCATTATATAGAACAGAGAGAAATTCCATACCCAGGCATTAGCTCATCAGTCTGTGAGAGTGAAAGGAAATATATACGAGGAAGGACGGGCAAGCTTTCAGAGAGCACATCAGCATACCTCTGAGGTGCTCTGAGGAAAATACTCAGAAAAAGACTAAACAAACATCAAATAAACCAGAATATAAATCTTAATATGGGAAAAGATACTAATAAAAAAAGAAGAGTAACTGGTAAGCAATGCGTTTTTATACATGTATGTATACACATGTATCGAATAGATAGAAAGACTCTTGAGTAGAGATGGGTAAGTTCAAATGAGGGCTCTTGAAAGATTTAAAAGATTCATAAGAATAATTCAAATGACAACATAAAATTAAAACACTAAATTATATCAGAAAAATCTAGGTACTTGAAGTTGGGTGGGAAAGAGAAGGGAAATACAAATGTTTAAAAACTTACCAGGCAAGAATTTCTAACTGAATTTTATCTAATCCTTAAAGTAAATATTAATTTTATTTAAACTACTCTGAGCCATAGAAAAGGATACAAAGACTCCAATTCATTTTATAAAGTCAAAATAAACTTAAAGCTGATAAAGATAAAACTAAAAATTAAAGAAAACTTCAAGTATAGATTTGCAAAATCTAAATAAAACATTAACAGGTAGAATAAGTCATATACCAAAAAACAAACAAAAACCAGATCATGACTTCTTCCACGAAGTCAAGGGTGGTTCAGTAACAGGAAGTTTAAACACAATCTATTATATCAGTCTTTTGAAGGCAGAAAACCATATGATCATATTTTTAGATGTTTAAAATGTATTTAGTAAAGTGGCAGCCATTCCCATGAGTAAAATAAGAATTAAAGAAATTAGTTAATATGCAAAGGTTATTTATCAAACTGATGGCAGATAATATCCTAATGTGCAAAATGCTAAAACCATTTCAATTAAACAGAAACTACATAGGGATGCTCACCATCATCATTATGACTAAAAACTGCCTTGGAAGAGACCCCAAACTTATTAACACAACAAAATTAAATACAAAATTGTATAAAGTACATAAAGAAGGAAGGCTTAAATGCAAACTAAAAACAAAAAAAATACTACAAGAAAACGTAGGGCATATACCATGTAGAGATGAGGAATATCTCAACTGGGACTGGAATCCCAAAACATATTTTTAAAGATTCAGACATACTTAAACATAAATAAATGAAAAACTCAAATCTGGAAAATGTGTCAGGTAAAAACCAACTGACAAAAAATATGGTTCAAAGAAATGAGTAATGCCAATGCCAGGTATTAAGGTTTCTACCATACAAAGAGCTCTTGCAAATGGACAGGAATGAGACAAATAACCCATTAAAACCAGAGTGCACTGCCTGGCTGTCAGTTGCTCCATTTTTCCATCTTCCTATCTCTAAGAGAGGTTGGTTCATCCTTGGGCAGAATTTTCAGAGCTCTAAAATACTATTATTTTTATAATTCCATAGCTGTCAGAACCAAGTGAATGATGATTTTGCTGGTGACTAATATGAAAATGGTTATCTGTTCTTGCCAGTAAGAGAATCAAATATTTTTTCACTTCTGTCTGACGCTGTTTAAACTAAAAGAAGAATGTCCTTATTCATTTGGTTTCTTTCTCTTTCTCTCTGCTAGAGATCACCTAAAAGTTTCCATGATGAGCTAAGTTTGGGGGTTGTTTTTAATGAACCTAATGTTATTTTGCTTTGCAGAGTGATTCTCCCCTCTGAATTTTAGATTTTAAGGTTGGGTATTTTGTTTGCTGCAATATGTCAACTTTTCCCCTCTTCTTTTATTCAGTAAGCTTATGCTAAACTTGAAAAGAAAGAAAATAATGACCCAAAGTTGGCAAAATGTGAGGAAAATAGAACCTCAGCTTGTGCCTAAGACTGTAGACTCACTTACTTGTTACACCCAAAAAAGAACTTTCTATTTTGAGTCAAACTCTCTCTCCTTCCAAAACATAAATCCAGACTGAAGACATCATGTGTTCATCATGTGTTGCAGACAAATCTCTATTGAAATCACGTCTAGAATCTATAGACATTCTAGATGACATTTGCAGTGACAAGGGTCAGAAAAAGACACAAATATTCTTCAGGGAAACAATATGATGGGAGGAAATATGGAGTTCTATGTAGTGCAGAACATCAGCCCTAAAAAAAAAAAAAAAGAACATCAGCCCTAGAGTCACACATGCCTCAGTCTGAGTTCTTACTGTTTCATACTAAGCCTCCATTTCCTTATCTGTAAAACTGGAAGGAAAAGAGTATCTGGTGCTCAAGGTTGTTTTAGAAATTAAATTGCACAATTAAGGTAAAAGCCTGGCATACAGTAAGACATCAAATGTTCATCATTATTATTTTGTGTTTAGGTACAGCCCCTGAGCCCTACATTAGGAGGATGGCTGTATGTCCATCTCTCTTCTGGGAGGCACTGGCCTCTGCTAGACAAAGTGGAAGCCAAGGAGCAGAGGTTTTCCAATTCTGCTCCTCACAGCCTTGGAACTCTGGAGGGCCTTTGAGGGTTGTGGAGGCATGCACAAGAGGCTGTGATAATGTGTGAAACTCCCACCCTAGCTTTTTTTTGTTTTTCTGTTTTATGTAAAAGGAACCTAACATTTCATCTCAAAAACCACTGGTGCTCATAATCTGCAAGGCAATTACAATTCTGTTAGTCAACAGGTTATTCCTCCTTTTAAACGACTTTTCCCGACTTTTTAGTAATCTCTGTCTTCGTTATCTATCCGTAGCTATCTGATCCCTTCTGAGAGAAAGAAAACATTCGAGAAGCCCCATGTGTTTCAGTCTGGGTTGCTTTGATGTATTATGCCTTCTGGAAGGTGCCTGCATTTTCAAAAAGTCTAAACAAGAAGAGAACAAAAATGATTGCTTTTCTGTTCACAGAAATTCTGGCACTGCAAGGAAGACACTTATGGGGGGAGGCAGATTTTGTAGACTTACTAAAATGCCAGCTCTAACCACTGCCTTAATGAAATAATAAGGATGGGCATTTGTGAGGAGAGTCGGGTTTATAAAACAATCTCAGCTCCACTCTCTCAGCTGATGAACAACAGCTTCCTGTGATGTGCTACTTTTTTTTTCCCATTTGCCTTTCCAAGATGAGGACATAGAGGCTCTGGGTGGCTCAGTGACTGGTCTCAGTTGGCAGAGTCAGGCCCTGACTCTGAGTCTTGGGCTGCTCCCCGGGCTTCTCTGACACCTCCGCCCATCAGGGCAGCCAGGCCCACCAATTACCCACAAGGCCCAGACTCTCCAACAATGCCTGTGCAGAATTGGCACAAGCCTGTCAGCTGATTTTTCTGATGCTTTCTCCATGGGAGTAAAGGAATGGCTGAAGCAGGTCTGTCAGCTCTCAATGAGCTCTTTGTGAAATAAATTCCAGAGTTCTTATGAACGATGATGGCAATGGAGGCCACTTTTCCCCCAAGTAGTCAGAAAGTTGATGCTTCAGCCGTGCTTGGCATCCCTCCAGAAAACTTTTGGCCATATGCACTGTGAGTTGCAGACTCCTGGATGAGTGAACTCATGAGACTGAATAAAAAGAGACATAAAAAGCTGAGGGCAAACCAAGAAGTCCTCATTTTTAATGGGCAAAATTTTCTTTCTCTGTCAAAATCCCTGGTGACACAACTTTCTAAATTTCAAAAATGTAAGCATGAAAGGCATCAAATCAGTAGAGGAAAAGATTATCTTTTTCTATCATATTTACACAGAGCACAGTTGTCTGATTTGTATTTATACACTCATATCAGGAATGGCTGGTATGAAGGCAGATGTGTAATAAGATCTTGATACATATTTATTGAATGACTGAATGAATGAATATGTCCTTTAATTTGGGGCTAAAAAATTATGATCGCAGAAATAATATAATAACCTCCTCTGATTATATTTCATTATGACTACTCCTTGGAAATGCCAGCAAATAGCTGTGAAGTCATTTTTTACTGTATTCAGGAAGACTGTCACCTTGATAGAGTCTTAGCAGCATCTCTGGGTTGGGAGAATCAAGTTAAAATACTGAATATTTATGAGGTGTTGAGGTCCGACTGAAGGCAGGTCTTTCAATGCAGGATTGTGATACAATAGTTTAGGACTGAGAGACACAGCAATGTGAGGGTTTTGCAATACATTTTGAAGAGTCTTAGAAAACCAGCGTATGATGCTATTCAATGAAAAGCTCAGCAGTTGAATGTTAACTCAATTGAGTCTTTCCAAAGCTATTTGCAACTTTTATTATCTTGAGCTATTATCTTGAGCAAGAATTTCCTGGAATAGAAAAGTCATGGTGATGAAGACAGTGGAATAGCAAGGTCACGTTAATGAAGATAGCAGAATTTTATAGCCACGGTCATCTAGATCAAATCTGGTCTGTGACCTGTTTTTGAAAATAACATTTTATTGGAATACAGCCATGTTCATTCCTTTAAGTACTGCCTGTGGCTGTTTTCACACTACAAACACAGTTCAAATACTGTGATGTAGATTGTACGGCCATCAAGTCTGGAATAGTTACTGTTTGGCTCTTTATGGGAAAAGTCTTCAACCCCTGATACAGACAGTAAGCTGTGTGGAAATAGATGGCTTCATTTCTCATTGCATCTATTCATTCATCTAGTATTCATTAAGCACCTACTGTGTGCATGCCACCTTCATAGTGCTGGAAATACAGCACAAAAAAGACAAATCTAGCTTTCATGGAAACAAATCTGTAAGTAATGTAAATGAGATAGTGATAGTGCCCTAAAGGAAAACAAATATGGAAAGAAGATAGAGAGGTTACAGGGTTGGTAGACGGGATTGAAAGGGACTCTTTGTGATGTGGTAGTCAAGGAAGTCTTCACTTATGAGGTAACATGTGAGTAAGACTCTAAATGAAGTGGACTATGTGAAGATATGGGACAGGGCTTCGGGGAGAGATTTCCACACAGAGGGTACAGAAATGAGAATATCTGGAGCTGGAACAAACTTGGTGTGTTCACAAGAGCAAGCAGACCAGTGCAGCTAGAGAGCCCAAGCAAAAGGCAGAGTCAAGAGAGCTGAGACTGGAGAGATAGTAAGGGCTAGAGGAAGCAGGAAAGCCTCATGGGAGGTGGCAGGGTTTGAATTTTATTCCCAATATGATTGGCTAATTGGGGGGGGGGGTTAAGCAAGGGAATGACCGAATATGATTTCTATCATAAAGACTTACTCTGGCTGCATGTAGAGAACCGACTGCAGAGGAATAGAGTGGAGGCAAGGATGCCACCATAGAGAGAAATCAAGCTTATGTAACAGGGCAGGGATTGGAGATGAACGCACAACAGTGTGATCTGGAAAGAATTTTAAAAACATAGCTAATTAGCCTTGCCAATGAGTTGCATGTGAGGTATAAGAGAGAGAAAGAGTTAGGAATGATTCTGAGGGTTTAGAACTGAGTGACCAGGTGAATGATGATGCCATGTACTGAGATGGTAGACAATGTGAAGGAAGTGGGGATGAAATCAAATGTACTGTTTTATTCTTGTTAAACTTCACATGCCTATTAGACATCCAAATGAAGATGTCAAGTTGGCAGTTGGATATGAATATGTGCAAATGGATAAACTGGGCATAAGATCTAATTTAGGATTCATCAGCATGGGGGTGGCATTTAAAGACATGGAATGTGAGGAGATCACCTAGGAGATGACTACCAAAAAAACAAAGTTTGATTAAATTCTAGAGCTAGGGGTGAGCTGCTGGTGAGAGTTGATTAAGCTCATCTCTTCCCAGATCCTCATTCCGTAACATGATGCAAACAGCCTGAAATCAGCCATCATGGAGATATTTGCATCATGAAAATTGGCAAACACCACACATCAGGGCTTTTTTTCCCCCATAGAGTCAGATATTAAACATTTACCAGCATATCACTCGGAGAAGGCAATGGCACCCCACTCCACTCTTGCCTGGGAAATCCCATGGACAGAGGAGCCTGGTAGGCTGCAGTCCATGGGGTCACCAAGAATCAGACACGACTGAGCGACTTCACTTTCACTTTTCACTTTCATGCATTGGAGAAGGAAATGGCAACCCACTCCAGTGTTCTTGCCTGGAGAATCCCAGGGACGGGGGAGCCTGGTGGGCTGCCGTCTATGGGGTTGCACACAGTCAGACACAACTGAAGCGACTTAGCAGCAGCAGCATATCAATATCTGGAAACCCTCACATTTAGAGGTCAAGAAAATCAAGAAGAAACAATACAAGAGATTGAGAAAGAATGGAGCATGAATTAGGTAGGAGGAAAACCAAAAGAGTATTTTTGCCCTTGTCTAAGATTATCACGTAATATTATGTCTTGTCAAAAACTCAAGTAACTACTATATGGTCTTTTTCTCCTCTCCCTTTACAAAAGCTTTCAGTACTTAAGAGTTGCTAGAACATATCAATACAGAATACAAATCTTTTTGCTTAACTCTCCAATCTATTCTTCACCTCATAAATTTAACTCATCCTGTAAACCCTGATGCTCTCAAAGCTATTATATGAAAAAAAAAAAATTTCCATGAATTTTAATGAGAAGAATTATGATGTATTCTAGCTCAAATAACCCAAGCAAGATACATAAGTGATTTCCAAATACAGAAAATAAACAATTGGAGATAACTTTAAATAACAGAGGATAAGTTGAAAGTAAATAAAGACTAACCATAAAACGTAAACTAGTGAAAACGTAAACTAGTCATCAACAGAGGAAAAACAGTCTTGAGAATGGATGGTGGGTGGTAGAAGAAGGTAAATGGGAAACATCCTTTGGGATGTATGTTTTGTGTTTTTTTACCCTGTTTCAACTTCTGTGGCTTATAGATATCTTACACTCAAATGCACTTAAGATTGTAACATGGAAAAACAATTTAGAGACTGCTTTGAAACATATGCTAATAATATACATGCATAACAGGCATGAAGAGTCTAAGAAGATGCTCCCCATTCATCCTTCTTGCCCATCTCACATATGCAAAGCAGAATATATGAGTTTGTTCACACATGGTACACAATAATGTTCTCTTAGTAGAAACTGTTATGTCAAGTGAATTGGTGAGCATGGCTTTGCCCAAAACCATAACATCAAATTAGTAGTTCTTATAGACTCTATAGCTACTGTGTTTGGGGGTGAAAACTTGCTATATCCAAAAGAAAAAGGAAATTGTCCAGAAAGCAGTAAAACTTTCCAACACCACTGAATTGGTTATGGAAGGCAATCCTATTTTCAATTTTGTTGTTCAAGAAAGCTCTCTCTGCTATACAGCAATCAGCAGCACCTGTCCCTTCTGTAAGTAGGTTAGTAAGTTCTGCTTTTGAAGGACTTCAGTCTCACAGAATCCCTGTTAGAATTATCATCATTATTATAGTCGTTTATTTAGAACCTAATGCCTATCAAGCAAGATAAAGGATATCCTCCATGATACAGAAGAAGTTGAGTATCAGAGGAAAATAAGTAATGCAAGAAGGGTGACTAAAGCAGTCTAATTCTGGACAATCAGAATTAGAAGGAGAAACATTTTAAATAATAATCGTGCCACTAAAAACTAGTTCATATGCTTCTTTGTCATCATCCACATTGCTTCAGCAGCAGGGAACACGAGAGTAGAACATATATTAAGTAAGAATAACTCTTGAAAATAGGAAGCTAGAATGAAGGTGTATTATTAGTCAAATCCACCAACGAGCCACACATCAATGACAACAGCAATGGAGACCCATTTACACCGGTTTTCTGAGGTACCAAATTGGCAGTTAGGAGTTCTGCTCAGGGATGAAGGCATTTACTCTAAATTAAAAAACCAGTACTTGATAAAGTAGAAATTCAAACACAGCTCTCTGTTTCACCAAAGCTTATTTACTTTCCATTTCATCAGGCAGCTGTTTCTGTTTTCTTTTTTACACAACCTACATCCAGATCTTCGATTGTTCCTTTACAGCTGTGATAGCATTGCCCAAGTCACAATCCCAAGCCCCCTTGGGCTCTGACACTCTCTACTCTGCCACACTTTCTCTTCCACTTCACCTTTATGTTTTGCCTTAAGAAAGAGAAGCTCAGCCAATTTCAAGAAATCTGCACATTCTGCTCCATGGAATTCTAAACAGAGGACTTGAGACTTCACTGGTGGTCCTGTTAAGACTCCAAGCTTCCATTGCAGGGGAACTAAGGTGCGATCCCTGGTCAGGGAACTAAGATCCCACATGCCACAAAGGACTAAAAAGTTGCCTGACTGGGTTCAGAAGTCGCAAACAGGAAGTAGACACCGTGGTTCTTTGCCTTTCCCAATCCTATCAACAACACAAATAATATTATCTCTTCCAACTACAAGGATTGCTGTTAGTAGTATTATATCTGCTTTTTAAAATATATATATATATATATATATATATATATATATATATTTAATTTTATCTTTATTTATTTATTTGGCCACACCAGGACTTAGCTACAGCATGTGGGATCTAGTTCCCTGACCAGGAATTGAACCTGGGCCACAATGGCACCCCACTCCAGTACTCTTGCCTGGAAAATCTCATGGATGGAGGAGCCTGGTAGGTTGTAGTCCATGGGGTCGCTAAGAGTCGGACATGACTGAGCGACTTCCCTTTCACTTTTCACTTTCCTGCATTGGAGAAGGAAATGGCAACCCACTCCAGTGTTCTTGCCTGGAGAATCCCAGGGACGGGGGAGCCTGGTGGGCTGCCTTCTAGGGGGTCGCACAGAGTTGGACACGACTGAAGCAACTTAGCAGCAGCAGCAGCAGCACCTGCATTGGGACTGTGGAGCCCTAGCTACTGGACCACCAGGGAAGTTCCCATCTTCTGCTTTGACAAAAGAGTAATTCAGGCCATCTGAGAGTTAACGTCTTCATTTGCTCTGTACGATTTGCCCTTGTCCTCCCACCCACTAGTTCTCAGCAAGTGGAGAGAAGTGCTGACAAACAGCAGTTGCACAATAAAAAGGAAATCTGTGTGTTCATGTCATTTCAAAAGTTTGTGTGATCTGTGGGTTCCCCTCAGTTTGGGGCTGAGTCTTTATATTTTCTTCTATTCACTCTCACCACCCAGCTTGTTTCCCTGTGCCACAATGCCCAATTTACTGTCTTCTCTACACTAGAAGACTCAGAGGTGGCAACACAAGGCTTTCCAGGACAGAATACCCAGAGGATGCCCTAGACAAAATCAAAGTCAGAGTCGGCAGGCACAAGCTACTGTCCACTGGCCTCAACAGCCTCACCCACTGGGAGAGGAGCCCAGAGGAGGGAGCCTTCAGCACAAAACCCATTATGCTGGAAGGACATCCATTCCTACCCTGTGAGGATGCTACGGAATGTGGTAAAGACAGAGTAAGACAATAGACAGTAAGGTCTGAAACACCCACGTTTTAATCCTACCCTTTTCACTTTGATTATTACATTCTTTTGTTTATTCCTTCACTCAGTAAATATTTGAGCACCTACTACATGCCAAGCATTGTTTTACATTTCAAAGATATAATGAACAACAAAATTTCCCTGTTCTTGAGAAGGCTAAGATAAAGAATATACCTGATGTGTGATGTTGGTCAATTCACTTAAACTCTTTGAAGGATAAAAAATACTTACCTCACAGGTAAAGATTAAAGTGAAATAATAGGTGCTGGGGACATGGTAGCAGAAGATAAATTGTAGCTATTATTATTAGGTATGTATTTCCTGGCCCCAATCCATTTCCCTGGTGCCCAAGTTCCTCCTTCAATGAAGCCAAATACTCCTTAAAATGCCTTTAACTCTAACAAGCAATAGTATTTCAGATTTAGTGTCTGTGGTCCTGTGATTTTAAAGGCATAGGTACTTACTGGAACTAGGCTGGAAGAATTCTCTAATGTCTGAACCCCAAGTACACTGAGGCCATGCTTCAAATCTCCCATCAGGGTAGAAAATTAACAGTGGAGTAGAGGAAGTTGGAAAGGAGTTTAAATTGTCTGGGGTGAAGATTTTGTTACCAAGTAGGGGCCTGTGTGCCCATCATGCAAAAAGTCAACTCTGACAGCAGGTGTTTGCAGCAAAGTAAGGCTTTATTTGGAGGGTGCAAAACAAGGTTTAAAATTCAACATTCAAAGATCATGGCATCCGGTCCCATCACTTCATGGCAAATAAATGAGGAAACAATGGAAAAAGTGACAGACTTTATTTTCTTGGGCTCCAAAATCACTGCAGATGGTGACTACAGCCATGAAAGTAAGACACTTGCTCCTTGGAAGAAAAGCTATGACCAACCTAGACAGCATATTAAAAAGCAGAGACATGCCTTTGCCAACAAAGGCCCATCTAGTCAAAGGTATGGTTTTTCCAATAGACATGTAAGGATGTGAGAGTTGGACCATAAAGAAAGCTGAGCGCCGAAGAATTGATGCTTTTAAACTGTGGTGTTGGAGAAGACTCTTGAGAGTCCCTCGGACTGCAAGGAGATCAAACCAATCAATCCTAAAGGAAATCAACCCTGAATATTCACTGGAGAGACTGATGCTGAGGCTGAAGCTTCAATACTTTGGCCACCTGATGCGAAGATCCAATTCATTAGAAAAGACTCTGATGCTGGGAAAGACCGAAGGCCCAAGGAAAAGGGGATGACAGAGGATGAGATGGTTGGATGGCGTCACTGACTCAATGGACATGAGTTTGAGGAGATGGTGAAGGACGGGGAAGCCTGGTGTGATGTAGTCCAAGGGGTTGCAAAAAGTCAGACATGAGTGAGTGACTGAACAACAACAACAACAACAAAGCAAGGAGAATGGGCAGCTCATGCTCAAAAGACCTGAACTCCCCAGTGGCTTTCCGGGAAGGGATTATTAAGACCAGGATTTATTGTATAGCACGGGGAACTCTACTCAATATCTTGTGATAACCTAAATGGGAAAAGAATTTGAAAAAAAGAACAGATATATGTGTATAGATATAAATGAATCACTTGGCTGTACACATGAAACTAACGCAACATTGTAAATCAACTGCACTTCAATATAAAATTTAAAAAAAATTTTTTTAAGTGTTAGGGGAGAGGTTCATAGGGTGGGTGATCAGTTTGTAGACTTTCTGATTAATGAGTGGCAAGATAACAGTGATCGTTTGGGAATCTCAATCATCAACCTTCTGGTTCCAACCAGTTTGGGATCTATGTGCTTGTGGCCTGAAGATAGTCAGCATTTTCTACCATGGGTTGGGGTCTGGGCTCCTGCAGAACAACTCAAGATATTAATCAGATTGCTATATCCCTTCAGGAGGAACGAAAACTATGCGACTCTATTGTTCTAATCATCAACTGTTTGAACCTGCTCTTTAGAACTTAGGAAGATCAAGGAGACTAAAGCCTTTTTTTTTTTTTTTTTTTTTTTAAAAAACAAACAAACTGGGGACACTAAGCAGCTTTTATACCTTTTAAACCCTGCTTGATTTCAGTGCCCTGTTTTCCTTGATACTCCTCAATCCTGAGGGCAACAGGGGCAGGACAAGAAAGGGAATAAAGTTTTGGATAGAGAGGTTCATCAGAAGCCCAGTAGGGGAACTTGGTTTCTAGGGGAATTGGTTTCAACATCATGAAATTTAACCACAGTTATACAAAGTTATTCAAATGTCTCAAACATATAGGGTAATCTAGAAGAGAGACACTATATATTTTTATAATATTCTTATGCTGTTTTAAGTCATTTGAAATGAGATGCCTCTCAGACTTACTATAAAATTCAGCAAATGCTTAGCAGCTGTGTCCGTCAAAGTTGAAATTTCCCAGTTTCTACTAACCTGTGGCATGACCTTAAGTTTAAGTAAATGTTTATGTGTAAGTTTCCAGAAGTCAGCTGGCATAGAAATAACTCTCGACGTAGAAAAGGGGAATTTTTATTCTAAGCTAAAAAACAGATTGTGGAGTTGGTCTTTTTGTTGTGGGTTGTACCCCTGCCCCCCTCACTACTTCTTCAAATATTCTTGCTGTAGTTGTGAAACAAACATGCCTTTATATCTACCAGTTGAGTAATCTGATCCTCAGCCAAAAAATATGTAACTGGCCCCTAATAAGCAGGTATGATGTAAAGAATGTACCTAAAGGGTTACTCTACACATAGGTTACTCTACACATCAATGAGGTGGTTGTGTGAGTCCCATGAATTTTTCAATAAAGAAAACAACCAAAGGAAAAAGAAGTTTTTGCAGCAGAAACCTCTGACCAAGTTAGAAACAGATCAGTTTGATACTGCATTCATCTGGGGAATTGTCTAGTCAAATGCAGTATATTCTTATTTCATGAGGACCTGCAAAGTATATCACTCAGGACATTCCTACATAAAAAGCAACACAGGGCAGAAGGCAAGACCCTCTTCATGTGCCAAGACACCACACAACCCCACAGACCAGCTGATGACATTAACCTCTGTTTACTTGAGGTAAACTTTTAAAATGCAATTTCTCTTTCTAAGGTGTGTGAAATGTCTTCATTTTCTGACAGTTAGAAGTGACTCCTGAACCAAAATTATAAATTGTGAGTTGACAGAAACCAAGTTTGTAAATTGCTTTGGAGGTTTAAGAATCTGGTGAAACAGGGCAAGTGCCAAGAAACAGTATCTGGCAACAAAATTCCTTTCTTATCTTCAAAGATTTTAACTCTGAGAATCCACCAAACTAAATTTAGAGACCTTTGGTTTATGGCTGACATAATGAATTATCTGGGACCAAATACAGTATGTAAAATTTTAAATAGTGTCAGTGTGGTGAACTGCATTGGTGATTATAAGCGCTCACTTTGTTTTGTCAGATTAATTATCTATTAATGTCCATCTGAAATACAGAACTGATTTCTTTTTCCTAAGTCAAGTAGTTATTATCAGAGGTTTCTGTTCCTGTTTCCACTGCCTATCTCCAAAAGGAAACCAACAGATTTTCTTTTAGTGCCTCCTAATTGGAGAGCAACAGAAGATTTATGTTTACATGAATATCTGTGTTCCTTCATTCATTTATGTTTACATGAATATCTGTGTTACTTGGGCAAAATGGCATGTTTTCATTAACTAGAACCCCAAACTATGGAAAGACAAAGAATTCATCATCAAAGAAAAAAATGTCAGGAGATGTAACAAGCTCTGCTGCTTGCTATTTAATAATATTTAGTCTTCCTCCATTCCTAACTAAGAGATCCATATCTTGCTTAGATCTCTATCCATTAGAGAGGGTGGCTCTATTCCTAGCTCAAGATTAAATCTGACACTGCAAACTTTTTAGACTGTAACTCAGAGTAAGAAACAAATATCACACAGCAACCCAGGACACACATGCATTCTATGTGATTTTACAGAAAATTGAAAAGAAAGCTTAATAGAATATCTATTTTTATAATGTGCATTATGCTTTGATATGCTTATTCAATTATATTTCTTTTTCAAATGATAACTCTGACCCACTAAATGTGACTTCTGAACCCGCTAATAAGTCATGAGGCAAATTTCAAAACACTGGTCTAACTGGTCTAAGCTGTCATGTCAATCCTACTCCTCTTGACAATGACTGGCTTTGGGCTTAGTGACCCACTCAAGTTCATAAGTCTTCCAGGAACTTTTCTTGAAAAATTTCCTCACTCTTAGTGTGAATTAAAGTGCATTAATTCTGAAAGTATGCATTATACTGAGCCCATGGATTAGAAGAACTAAATATTGTTAAAATGTCAATTCTCTCCAAATTGATCTATAGCTTCAACATAGTCTTAAGTCTCAGAAAGAAAGATTTTTCTTCTTTTGTAAAGACTGAGAAGCTGACTCTAAAAGATAACAGAGTCATACTACTTGACTTTAAGATTTACCATTATAAAGCTACAGTAATCAAGAAAATTTGGTATTGGTGAAAGAATAGAAACTCAGGCAAACAGAATAGAGAGTTCAGAAACTAACCCACACAAACAAAGTCAACAAATTTTGACCAAGGGACACAGGCAAAGACAGTGTTTTCAACAAATGGTGTTAAAAAATTGGACATCACTATGTTAAAAAAAAAAAAAAAAAGAACCTCAATCTGTGCCTCTCACTTGGTACAAAAAATAACTTAAAGTGGATCCCAAATATAAATGGGAAACTATAGAATTTTTTTTCACTCTCCTCTTTCACTTTCATCAAGAGGCACATTAGTTCTTCACGTTCTGCCATAAGGGTGGTGTCATCTGCATATCTGAGGTTATTGATATTTCTCCTGGCAATATTGCTTCCAGCTAGTGCTTTATCCAGCCCAGCGTTTCTCATGATGTCCTCTGCATGTAAGTTAAATAATCAGGGTGACAATATACAGCCTTGACGTACTCCTTTCCTAAGATCATGGCATCCGGTCCTGTCACTTCATGGGAAATAGATGAGGAAACAGTGAAAACAGTGTCAGACTTTATTTTGGGGGGCTCCAAAATCACTGCAGATGGTGATTGCAGCCATGAAATTAAAAGACACTTACTCCTTGGAAGGAAAGTTATGACCAACCTAGATAGCATATTGAAAAGCAGAGACATTACTTTGCCAACAAAGGTCCGTCTAGTCAAGGCTATGGTTTTTCCAGTAGTCATGTATGGATATGCGAGTTGGACTAGAAAGAAAGCTGAGCGCCAAAGAATTGATGCTTTTGAACTGTGGTGTTAAAGAAGACTCTTGAGTCCCTTGGACTGCAAGGAGGTCCAACCAGTCCATCCTGAGGGAAATCAGTCCTGAGTGTTCAGTCCTCAATGTTGGAAGGACTGATATTGAAGCGGAAACTCCAATAACTTTGGCCACCTGATGCAAAGGGCTGACTCACTGGAAAAGACTCTGATGTGGGAAAGATTGAGGGAAGGAGGAGAAGGGGACGACGGAAGATGAGATGGTTGGATGGCATCACTGACTCAATGGACATGAGTTTGGGTGGACTCTGGGAGTTGGTGATGGACAGGGAGGCCTGGCATGCTGCGGTCCATGGGGTCAGACATGACTGAGTGACTGAACTGACTGACTAACTGATAGAACTTTTAGAACATAGAAAAATATCTTTATAAGCCTGGCTTATGCAAAGACTTGTTACATATGACACTAAAACTATAATCATTGAAAGAGAAAATTGGTAATTGGACTCCATCACAATTAAAATCTTTTGCTTCACAAAATAGAGCAGTAGAAGAATTGAAAGACAATCCACAGGCTTTGGAGGATATACCGGCAAAACGTATACAAGAAAGAACTTCTATCTAGAATATATAAAGAACTCTCAAAATTCAATAGTAAGAATAAAAACACAAAAACGTGGACAAAAGATTTGAACAGAATCTTCACTATAGAGGATATACAGATGGCAAATAAGCACATGAAAAATTCTAAAATCATTATGCTTTACAGGAATGCAAATAAAAGCCATAATGATACATCACCACACGTATTAGAAAGGCCAGGACAAAGAAGATATCAGTTGTTGCCAGATTTAGGGATGGGGACAGCACACACACATGCAAAAGTGGGGGTTAATGAAAGTGTTCTGTATCTTGACTGTGGGCGTGATGACGTGAGTATGTGTTTGTCAAAACTCAAAGAACTGCATGATAAATAGTGAATTTTATGTAAATTTAACTATTTTGAAAGAAACACAAAGGAAGACACGGTTTCTTTTTGCTCAGTGGAGGGCTGCATGTGACTTGTGGAAGTAGGACAGCCATTTTGTTACCATGGCTGAGCCAGAATGAAGATGAAACTGACACATGCAGGTGGAAGATGGAAAAAATGAAAGAAGTCGGGTATTCAAAGGTGTTATCAAGCTAACTGTTTATCCAAACCTGAAACCAACCCACCTTGAATCTTATTACATAAAATAATGATAATTTTCTTTGCTTAAGCCATTTTGAATTGGGTTCTCTGTTATTTGAAGCCAAAAGTATCCTGCACAGAAAGTCTCGTTAACTTTGTTTCAAATCTTGCATCATCTCCATCATTAAAAAAATAGAATTTAGGAATCTTTTGAATGTTTTGAGTAATCCTAGATTACGTTCCAGATGGAGGCAGGAGATAGATGGGCCCCAGGCTGAGCACCTGGAATTTGTTCCCTGTGGACAGATACTATGGAATACCAGGAGACAGGAGTCTGGGCCCTGCCCAGATAAGAGAGAGAGAGACCACAAATTCCTCATTCTAGAAGTCAAGGAGACATTCCTGACTCCACATGTGCAGAAAGGCTCCTTGGAGGTCAAAAAGGGAGGGGGCGCCACCCCATAGTAACTGATATCAATACCCATTCTAGCAATGGGTATTTCTAGAATCCATCTTGGCTAAGAGATGCGCGCGCACACATGGGAAGACCTTGAGACATACCAAATACAGACTCAGTCAGTCAGTTCAGTCATTCAGTCATGTCCGACTCTTTGTGACCCCATGAATCTCAGCACGCCAGGCCTCCCTGTCCATCACCAACTCCCAGAGTTCACCCAAACTCATGTGCATCAAGTCAGAGATGCCATCCAGCCATCTCATCCTCTGTCGTCCCCTTCTCCTCTTGCCCCCAATCCCCCCCAGCATCAGGGTCTTTTCCAATGAGTCAACTCTTTGCATGAGGTGGCCAAAGTACTGGAGTTTCAGCTTTAGCATCATTCCTTCCAAAGAACACCCAGGACTGATCTTTAGGATGGACTGGTAAGATCTCCTTGCAGTCCAAGGGATTCTCAAGAGTTTTCTCCAACACCACAGTTCAAAAGCATCAATTCTTCACAGTCAAACTCTCACATCCACATGACTACTGGAAAAACCACAGCCTTGACTAGATGGACCTTTGTTGGCAAAGTAATATCTCTGCTTTTTAATATGCTATCTAGGTTGGTCATAACTGTCCTTCCAAGGAGTAAGCGTCTTTTAATTTCATGGCTGCAATCACCACTTTGCTCTCGTGACGAGCAACCCTACATCCAAGGAGTGGTGGCTACATGGGAGCAGGAGGGCTGAGAGGAGCTACCCCATGTTCAAGGTCAGGAGGGACGACCTCGTCCAAGGTAAGGAGCAGTGGCTGCGCTTTGCTGGAGCAGCTGTGAAGAGATACCCCACGTCCAAGGTAAGAGAAACCCAAGTAACACGGTAGGTGTTGCAAGAGGTCATCAGAGGGCCAACACACTGAAACCATAATCACAGAAAACTAGCCAATCTGATCACACAGACCACAGCCTTGTCTAACTCTGAAACAAAGCCATGCCATGTGGGGCCACCCAAGACGGACAGTCATGGTGGAGAGGTCTGACAGCATGTGGTCCACTGGAGAAGGGAATGGTAAACCACTTCAGTATTCTTGCCTTGAGAACCCCATGAACAGTATGAAAAGGCAAAATGATAAGATACTGAAAGAGGAACTCCCCAGGTCGGTAGGTGCCCAATATGCTACAGGAGATCAGTGGAAAAATAACTCCAGAAAGAATGAAGGAATGGAGCCAAAGCAAAAACAATACCCAGTTGTGGATGTGACCAGTGATAGAAGCAAGGCCTGATGCTGTAAAGAGCAATACTGCATAGGAACCTGGAATGTCAGGTCCATGAATCAAAGCAAATTGGAACTGGTCAAACAAGAAATAAGAGTGAACATCGACATTCTAGGAATCAGCGAACTAAAATGGACTGGAATGGGTGAATTTAACTCAGATGACCATTATATCTACTACTGTGGGCAGGAATCCTTTAGAAGAAATGGAGTAGCCATCATGGTCAACAAAAGAGTCTGAAATGCAGTACTTGGAGGCAATCTCAAAAATGACAGAATGATCTCTGCTCGTTTCCAAGGTAAACCATTCAATATCATGGTGATCCAAGCCTATGCCCCAACCAGTAATGCTGAAGAAGCTCAAGTTGAATGATTCTATGAAGACCTACAAGACCTTTTAGAACTAACACCCAAAAAAGATGTCCTTTTCATTATAGGGGACTGGAATGCAAAAGTAGGAAGTCAAGAAACACCTGGAGTAACAGGCAAATTTGGCCTTGGAATATGGAATGAAGCAGGGCAAGGCTAATAGAGTTTTGCCAAGAGAACACACGTAAACACCCTCTTCCAACAACATGAGAGAAGACTCTGCACATGGACATCACCAGATGGTCAACACCAAAATCAGATTGATTATATTCTTTGCAGCCAAGGATGGAGAAGCTCTACAAAGTCAGCAAAAACAAGACCAGGAGCTGACTGTGGCTCAGATCATGGACTCCTTGTTGCCAAATTCAGACTTAAATTGAAGAAAGTAGGGAAAACCACTAGACCATTGAGGTATGACCTAAAATACAGACTCAGAACCGGGCAAAGCAAGATGACTGGCCAAAGGAAATCTAGAATAAATACTCCCTAAAAGTGATTCAACCTATGAGTGTGCAACTCTCTCTGAGCCTGTCTGTGTGTCTATCCATACATATTCTTTTTCCTCCTAATAAACACTTTACTTATGTCTCTACTTTCCATCTCTATGTGAAAATTTATTTCTACACAGATGATGCACAGAGTCTTGTCACTGGCCACTGGTCCCTGGCTGTCTATTGACTAGGATTCCATGCTCTCACTGCCAAGTCCTGATCTCTATTCCTGACTGGGAACCAGAACTCTTGCTTCAAGCTTCTGCAGGCCAAGCCACCCTTGTATATTAACATTTCTACAAGGAAAAAAACACATGAGCTTTCACGGTTATATCTCCTCAACTTATATAAAGAATTCTTAAATCATGTTCTTTATTTAGCATTGTATAAAAGACTATCCTGTGACTTCTGAAAAGGAAAGTGAGTGAAATATATGTTGGGATTGGCTGGTGCCACAGACTACAAGGAGGGAGTCAACACTGACCCACGGTTATCTATTTCTCTTCACAAGCACCTCAAGCACCTTAACTCTTTTTCACCATAGTTAAAGTGCATTCATCATGATTAAAAAAAAAAAAAAGAATGTTACAAATGAATTTAAGAATGAATAATTTTGCAACCAAAGAGAAAATAAAGTTCAGTATATTTCCTGGGCGTATACTTAATGTCAGACACTACGAGTTGTAGTAATCAACACTGGCAGTGAGCCGGACAGGACAAAGAGAAATTAAATGGGTAATTCCAATGTGACAAGTGTTATAAACAAAAGTAAGGACAGGACGTTGTCGGAACATATAACGAAAGTATGGAAATCACCTTGAACATCCCAAGAATGCCCCAGGAAGGCACATTCAGGCTGAGATCTGAGGAAGGAGTCATCAAAGCCAAGGGTAGGAGTTTATGTACTCATGAAATTAATTTTAAAATGTAAATAGAGTGGGAAGGGGAAAAATAGAGGGAAGGCTACTTTGGTCCAAGTGACCCATAATAACCATGACTAGGATGAAGCAAAGACATTTTGACATGGCTCTTTTCATTTAGGGAATATTTTGAAACTGGAGCTTTGGAAAAAGGTATCTTGATTTTAAAATCACTCTTCTTATCACCAGGTATGTGTCCAATAGAATATCCTTACCTAACTCTTTGGTTCTCAGTGAGGGAGTTTTGCCCCCCTAGGGACAAGTGGCAAAATCTGGGGGCATTCTGGTCGTCACAACTGGAGGTGGGGAGTTCTACCAGCATCTGGTGGTAGAGGCCAGGGCTGCTGCTCACTGTCCCACAATGCAATGGGCAGCCGCCACCACAAAACATCATCCAGTCCCAGGTCATTTGTGCTCAAGTTGAGAAATCCATCTCTAAGTGCCTTCCCTTGCATAATTTTTCTCTTAGGAACTGAAATGATTATTTCCCACCTTATTATGTTCTGTGTTGTTTAAATTTTTTATGAATGAACATATAGTACTTTCAAAGAATAGTTTGAATTTTTTTAAAAAATCTAATAGATTCTAAAATCAGCTTCTTCTAAAAATAGGTTGTTTGTAACCCAGCAATCCTGCTCCTTGGCATATATCTGTGGAAAACCACAATTCAAAAAGATACATGTACCTCAATGCTCACTGGAGCACTATTTACAATCGCCTGGACATGGAAGCAACCTAAATGTCCATCAACAAAGGAATGGACAAAAAATATATGCTACATATATACAATTGAATATTAGCCATAAAAAAGAACCAAATAATGCCATTTGCAGCAATGTGGATGGACCTAGAGATTGCCTTACTGAGGGAAGTCAGACACAGAAAACAGATATCATACAATATCATTCATATGAGGAATCTAAAAAAAAAAAGGTAAACATGAACTTATTTACAAAACATAAGTAAAGTTACAGATGTAGAAAACAACATATGGTTACCAGGGGATAAAGCCATGATGGGACAAATTGGGAGATTGGGATTGACATATGCATACTATTTAAAATAGATAACTAATAAGAACCTGCTGTATTACATGGAGAACTCTGCTTAATACTCTATAATGGTCTACATGGGAAAGAGTCTTAAAAAAATAAAAAGAGTGGATATATGTATACCTCTTTCAATTTGCTATATACCTGAAACTAACACAACATTGTAAATCAACTATACTCCAATAAAGTTTTTTAAAGTAAGTTATTTTTCCCTCAAAACAATTATTTATAAAAGCCTATAAACAATTTTGATGTATAGACATTACTTAGCTAAAAAGAAAATCATAAGAAATTTAGTTGAACATTCTTTTTTTTCTTATCAGAATGTTATCATTTTTAGCCAAAATTTCCTTCTCTCCTTTTTACCCCTGAAACATTTCTCTGCAGAGCTGAGTATACATCTGACATGCATTATAAGTAAGGCTGCAATAAAAAGTACACATACTTTTATGTATGTGTAAATGCATACTAACAGAAAGTGAATTGCCATTGTTAAGGACACATACGATTATTTAATGGATGTGCAGTCCATGAAGCTGAAGTGAATTCTCAAAGTCATCATTGGGCTTGACAGTCTTTTCTGAGCCAGTGTGCTGACCCTGCTCTCCCCTACTTGTGATCTTTCCATGGGTGTTTACTGCCCTCCCATCATTCACCCCAGTTCAGTCACATCATGTGAGGTGGGGTCAGTGATGGAAAAAGTCCCTGTGAGAGAGGAAGACTGACTCATCTCCTACATGATAATTAATGGCAGTTTTAGTTATTTATTAGGCTGCATCAATTCATAACAAAATCATAATAACCTCATCAACATCACTTTGGACCACGGAGTAAGTACTCAAAATAGGATACAAGAATGAGCATGAAGAGACACTCATTATTCAAATCTAGGATAATTTGAGCATAAAAATAAAAACCTGTGTGTAATAGAACCTATGAGTTCATAAAGATACTTTATTAAAAACTTAAATGGAGTACCAGAGGGGAAAGTGAAAGCTCTTCTTTAGAGAAAAAAAATGCCAGCTAGAAGTGGCAAGAATACACAGAAGAACTACACAAAAAAGGTCTTAATGACCCAGATAACCACGATTGTATTGTCGCTCACCTAGAGCCAGACACTCTGGAGTATGAAGTCAAGTGGGCCTGAGGAATCATTTCTATGAACAAAGCTAGTGGAGGTGATGGAATTCCAGCTGAGCTATCTCAAATCCTAAAAGATGATGCTGTGAAAGTGCTGCAGTCAATATGCCAGCAAATTTGGAAAACAACGATCATAGGACTGGAAAAGGTCAGTTTTCATTCCAATCCCAAAGAAAGGCAATGCCAAAGAATGTGCAAACTACCATACAATTGCCCTCATTTCACATGTTAGCAGGTAATGCTCAAAATCCTTCAAGTTAGGCTTCAATAGTACGTGAATCAACTCCCATATGTACAAGCTAGATTTTGAAAAGGCAGAGGAACCAGAGATCAAACTGCCAACAAACGCTGGATCACAGAAAAAGCTAGGGAGTTTCAGGAAAACATCTACTTTGGCTTCATTGACTACACACACTAAAGCCTTTGACTGTTTGAATCACAACAAACTGTGGAAAATTCTGAGAGAGACAGGCATACCAGACCACCTTACCTGCCTCCTGAGAAACCTGTATGCAGATCAAGAAGTAACAGTTAGGACCAGAGATGGAACAATGGACTGGTTCTAAACTGAGAAAGGAGTTCAGCGAGGCTGTATATTCTGCTTATTTAACTTCTATGCAGAGTATATCATGTGAAATGCCAGGCTGGATGAATCATAAGCTGGAATCAAGACTGCCAGGAGAAATATCAACAACCTCAGATATGGAGATGATACCACTCTAATGGCCAAAAGCAAAGAGGAACTAAAGAGCCTCTTGATGTGAGTGAAGAGGTGAGTGAAAAAGCTGGCTTAAAACTCAACATTCAAAAACTAAGATCATGGCATCCGGTCAAATCACTTCAAGGTAAATAGAAAGGGAAAAAGTGTCATCAGTGACAGATTTTATTTTCTTGGGCTCCAAACTCACTGTGGCTGGTAATTGCAGCCACAAAATTAAAAGATCCTTGCTCCTTGGCAGAAAAGCTATGACAAACCTAGACAGCATATTAAAAAGCAGAGACATCACTTTGCTGACAAAGGCTTGCATAGTGAAACTATGGTTTTTCCAGGAGTCATGTATGGATATGAGACTTGGGCCATAAAAAATGCTGAGGACTGAAGAATTGATGCTTTCAAATTGTGGTGCTGGAGAAGACTCTTGAGAGTCCCTTGCACAGCAAGGAGATCCAACCAGTCAGTCCTAAAGGAAATCAGTCCTGAATATTCACTGAAAGGACTGATGCTGAAGCTGAAGCTCGAATACTTTGGCCACCTGATGCAAAGAGCTGACTCACTGGAAAAGACCCTGATGCTGGGAAAGCTTGAGGGCAGGAGGAGAAGGGGGTGACAGAGGATGAGATGGTTGGATGGCATCATTGACTCAGTGGACATGAGTTTGAGCAAACTCTGGGGGATGGTGAAGAACAGGGAAGCCTGATGTGCTGCAGTCCATGGGGACATAAAGAGTCAGACACGATTTAGCAACTGAACAACAATAAATGTAGATGACATTATTGAATTAGAAAATAACCATTTGGGAACTTTCCTGGTGGTCCAGTGGCTAGGACTCTCCACTTGCAAGGCAGGGGGCCAGGGCTCAATCCCTGGTCAAGGAACTGGATCCCAAATGCCACAACTAAGACTCAGTGCAGCCAAATATATTAATTAATTAATTTGAAAGAATTGTCAGAAAATAACCATTTTTCAATAGCTGATATAGCCAATAGTCATTAAATGTTAAAACTTCTTCATGAAAAGATTTTGGGAAATTAAATATTCAGAATTTCACACAAAATATTACCTAATTACAAAGGCTAAAATATCTTTATAATGGAGAAATATGGCATATATTACCAAGCAAAGTGATATTATGTGTCTCATGATATAATATACTGAGAAGGACACAAAATGACCTATATAGCTGTTATATAATAAAGAATTTGTCTGGTCTTTATCCCTGGTTCCTGGTACAGAATTTCTAAAACTCTTGAAATTTCCTGAGTGAAAGAAGAACCTTTGTTTCCCATCAGCCCCTTGGATCACACCTGAGTTTATGTTAAGAAAGTGACTCATGTGGGTGCTCAGCTTGAGGATAAGGGCTGGTTACCAATCACAAGACCAATCACAAGATTAGAGGGTCGGGTCTTTGAGCCAGCCTGGTTTCTCGGAAAGGGTAGGGGCTGGAGATGAGTTCAACCATATGGCCAAAGACTCAACCAATCACGTTAATACAATAAGCTCTAGACACTGTAGCTCAGTGGACTTTCTTGATTGGTGAACACACTAATGTCCCAGGAAGGTGACATGGTCTCATTCCATAGGAACAGGACACAGAAACTCTGCTCTGCCAGACCTCACCCTATATGTCTTCTCGTTGACTGTTCCTAGGTTGTATTCTTTATAATAAAATAATCAGTATAGCGAAGGGAAGCAGAACCTTGTTGCTGTTAGTCTACTCTTTGCAACCCCATGAACTGTAGCCCACCAGGCTCCTCTGTCCATGGAATTTTCCAGGCAAGAATACTGGAGTGGGTTACCATTCCCTTCTCCAGGGGATCTTCCCGACTGGCTGAGCCACCAGGTAAGTGCCACCCAAAAATATATTTGTTTGGCATTAGAATTATGTTGAGATGGTCTTAAAAAAAACAAACAAAAAACAGTAGACATGAGAGAAACTCTGAAAACCAAATAGATGTTACCTTTTGTAAGAGACACTTACAATTATGAGGGAAACTTCCACGTGTAAGGGTGTCTCCCTCTCTGTACCAGGAAGAGGATGACTAAAACTCTAGAAATTCTTATCAGTGGAGAAGGCATGGACTTAAATCTGCAATAACAACATATCCTTGTTTACTATGCTTTGCCTGGTAAGCTTCCATAACTGGTGTCCCCATGCCCTCAAATGTCTAGTTTGTCTTTAACTGGAGATGGTAAAGGTGGTATCTTGGGCCATTTGGGGGAGTTAGTTTTCATGGATCTCTCTCATGTATACAGAAGGTATATACATTATTAAACTTTCATTTTTCTCTTGCTAACCTGTCTTTTAGCCAAGAACCTAGAAGAGTAGAGGGAAATGTTTTTTTTCTCCTCTGCAATAGCATTTTTATGAATTCTGTGAGTCATTCTAATAAATTACTGAACTCAAGGCGGGGTGTAATTAGAACCTCTGAATTTTCAGCTTGTCAGTGGATGGGTAGCCTGGGAATCCCCTGAACTTAGAGCTGACATCAGAAGATTGTGGGATCTGTGCTGACTCCAGAGGTATCCTAGGTATCTGAGCTGCAGTATCCTAGGTGGTGTTGAAATAACAACCTTCCTACCAGCAAGACTCAACTTGAATCCAAACACAAGGAAATAAACAGCCAAACCAAATCAACAAATACTCTGTAAAACAACTGACCTGGGTTCTTCAGAAGCAACAATGTCAAGAAAGACACACACACACGCACACACACGAAAAACAGGTATGTGTTCTAGATTCAAGGATACCGAGGAAACATGATGATAAAATATAAAGTGATCTTTGGATCCTGAATTTAAAAAGAAATAATACACAACAGTTTGTGTGCCTTGAAAAGAAACGACCTTTGTTTATGGGGTACATGGAGAAAATTTTAACAGTGACTTGTCATCATGATGTCTGTAACTGAATCTCAGATGATTCAGCAAAAAATCAAACTAGTGTACACTGAGAGAGAGAGAGAGGAAAATCAAAGAAAATGTTAAATGAAGAATCTATTTTTGTCATGTCATGTTACTTTTCAGTTTCTTTAAATTCTCTCTAGAACAATATTATATATAAATAAAATATTTGAGATTAAAAAAAAAACAAACAAACAAATGGCGAATCTAGGTGAATGGCTATTCACTGTCCTATTCTTTTGAAGTGTTTAAAACAAAGCTGGGGAAAAACGACGGCCTCAAGTGGACTGTCTTCAAATGTTCCCTGCACCAAAAGGCTGTGTCAAGCACAACACTGCGAATGTACTCAATGCCACTGAATTGTACATTTCAAAATGATTAGAATGGTACATTTTATGTTATGTATACTCTACAATTTTTATAAAAATATTATGTCAAAATGTCTGCCTCAGGTCTTGGCCTCCAGCCATGGGGGAGCAGCAAGGCTGGGAGGTGTCCTGTCTGCCTGACACAGGCGGGCCAGGAAGGGAGGCCTGAAGGAAGGCAAGAGTCAGGTCAGGCGGGGCCCCCTCAGGGTGACATGAAGCCCTCAGAGGTTTCAGCCAGCTGACTCTTGGGATGGGGACCCAGCTTCCCAAGACACCTCTGTCCAGCCTAGCTGCAGTACACCCAGCATTCCTTCCCTCCATGGCCTAGAACATGGACCCTGCCCCCTCCCCCCTCCCCTCCACTGGTGGGCATCTGGCCAGGAGAAGTTTGCGGGGCCAGTTCTAACCCAAGGAACACAGGGGTCTGGGATGTTTTTATTTTGTCTCTATTTTTAATGGGAAAGTGAGTGAAATAACAATGTGGGCACAGCTCCAGGCAGTGTGCCATGGGCTTGGCAGCTCCTGGAAGCAGCCTGCTGAAGGTCAAATCCAGAGCTATTCTGTGTGAAGGTGGGTCCGACGGCCCCAGCCGGGGCCTCCCTTAGCCTGAGCATACAGCCAACCTGGAAGAGGGAAATGTGATCAAAAATGTTGTCCCCGAATGTTGCTCTTTTCACTGCTTAGGGGGATAATTTTAGAGCTGCCCAAGTAGCATGCTTTTTCTTTTTAGCACCTGTCACATCAAAGACTGAACAATTTCAGTAAAAGTAGAACAATTTTTACACTTTCGTTTTTAGTCCTATATTTATCAATGGAAGATATCCTTCCCTCTCCTTTCTACCCCTCCTTTCCTCTTTCTCTTTCCCTTTCTTTCATGTTAAAATCTGCATAACATAATATTTACCTTTTTAACCATTTTTAAGTATATAGTTTAGTGGCATTAATAAGTACCTTTTCCTTTTTCTTTTAAACTAGTTTTTACAATTATTACAAAAAGTAATTCACGCATATGATTTTTAAAATGTGAAGGCAACAAAATTGAAAATAAATAAATAAATAAAGTCTCCCTCCCTATCCTTCCACAAAGTACAATTAACAGTTCTTGTGAAACCTGTCCTGAATCATTTTAATGGAGCATTGCTTTTTAGTAACACAGGTGTTATTTATTTGCTCCTCAGGAATAAGGGACTCAGGTCTTGGAAGCATGATGGCTACTCTTTCTTCCTGGAAATGCAGGTAAGTTTTCCTTATATAGCCTTATGAATATATGCCCACAAGCATATATGCATATATTTTTATACACATGTGCATATATTTTCATAACTGCTATACATATATATGAATTTTATACATATACATTTATATAAAAACAGTAACATTCCTGCTGCTTCATGCCTTGATTTTTTTCACTTAATATCTGTCCCACAATGATCCAATCTCAGAGATGCATTTTATTCATTCTCTCCTCTAAAGCTTTAAAAAACACTTTTCACTGCCTTAAAAATGCTTCATCATCTCTTTTCCTCCAGGTAATTCTAAAAACCCATCAAGATCTATCTCACATTCTGTATTCTCTAAGTATTTGTTTCTATATCATAATTTAGTAGGTAATTATAATGATCATAATTCACTGAAAGAAGGGTAAGCTCCTGAGTCAGTCAGTCATAGGTCTTCACCTCAGATCCATCACTAACTAATGTAGAAGGAGTCTATGTAAGTCCCCTTGGACATTTTCCCAAATGCTTCTGGATCTATTTTCTCATACGGAAGCTTTAACTTTTTATAAAAAGAAGTAATTATATTATTATTTTTAGAGATATTATACATGTGTGTTAGGTGCAGGGATTAGTCAGGATTCTCTAGAGAAACAGACCAGTAGGATGTATGTATAGATAGACAGAGCTGGGGAGAAAGAGAGAAACTTATTTTAAGCAATTGGCACACATAACTAGGGAGACTGGCAAATCCAAAATTTATGCAAGCAGGCTGGAGACCCAAGGAAGAATTGGCATTCATGTCCAAAGTCAGTCTGCTGACATAATTCCCTCGTTTGGGAGGGAGGTCAGTCTTTTTTATTGAGGCTTTGAACTGATTGGATGAGGCCCACCCACAATATGGAGGTTAATCTGCTTTACTCAAAATCTACTGATACTAAAGCTGAAACTCCAGTACTTTGGCCACCTCATGTGAGGAGCTGACTCATTGGAAAAGACTCTGATGCTGGGAGGGATTGGAGGCAGGAGGAGGAGGAGACGACAGAGGATGAGATGGCTGGATGGCATCACTGACTCGATGGATGTAAGTCTGAATGAACTCCGGGAGTTGGTGATGGACAGGGAGGCCTGGCGTGCTGCGATTCATGGGGTCGCAAAGAGTCGGACACGACTAAGTGACTGACCTGAACTGAACTGATCATCTAAAAAAATACTTTCATAAAGGTATCTAGAATAATGGTTGACCAAATATCTGACTACTGTAGCCCAGCCAAGCTAACACATAAAATTAACCATCACAGTGCTTTTTAAATTTAAAAAAGCACAAAGAAGAATTTTTATTTCTCTTCACCCAAATCCAAATGCCTCGCAACAAGAAATCTCAATACATATCTGCTGCTGCTGCCGCCAAGTCACTTCAGTCGTGTCCGACTCTTAGTGACCCCATGGACTGCAGCCTACCAGGCTCCTCCGTCCATGGGATTTTCCACGCAAGAGTACTGAAGTGGGGTGCCAGTGCCTTCTCCAGTGACCTTCAAAACTTCTGTATAGCCAGCTAGGCTACTAGAGAGAGAAATACAGACAAAAGATTAAAAGCACATACAGACGTCACTCTGATATTGTAGGTCTGTTTCCAGACCACTACAACAAAGCAAACATCACAATAAAGTAAGTCATGTGAGTTTTTTGGTTCTTGGTGCATATGAAAGTCACATTTACTCTATATTGTAGTCCACTAAGCGTGTAATATATTACATCTAAAAAGACTACATGCATAGTATTTTTAATTTAAAAATACTGTATTGCTAAAAAATGCTAACCATAATCTAAGCTTTTAGTGAGTCATAATCTTTTGGCTGGTGGAGGGTCAATGTCAATGGCTGCTGACTGATTAGGGTGGCGACTGATAAAAGCTGGGGTGAGTGTGGCAATTTCTTGAAAGAAGACAATGAAGTTTGCCACACCATTGACTCTTCCGCTCAGGAACAATTTCTCTGTAGCAGGCAAAGCTGTTTGATAGCATTTTATCCATGACAGAACTTCTTTCAAAATTGGCATCAACCCTTTCAAACCTTGAGGTTGCTTTATCAACTAAGTTTATGTAATATTCTAAATGCTTGTCATTTCAACAGTCTTCACAGCATCTTCACCAATAAACTACCTTCTTTGCTTATCCATTAGAAGCAACTCCTCATCCACTCAAGTTTTATCATGAGATTGAAGCAATTCAGTCCCATCTCTAGACTCCACTTCTGCTTCTGTGTGTGTGTGTGTGTGTGTGTATTAGTTGCTCAGCCAAGTCCAACTCTGTGACCCCATGGACTATAGCCCGCCAGGCTCCTTTGTCCATGGAATTCTCCAGTCAAGAATACTGCAGTGGGTTGCCATGCCCTTCTCCAGGGGATCTTCCCAACCTAGGGACTGAACCCCGGTCTCCTGCATTGGCAGGCAGATTCTTTACTGTCTGAGCCACTTCCACTTCTAGCTCTTTTGCTATTTCCACTACATCCGCAATTACTTTCTCCACTGAAGTCCTGAACCCCTCAAAATCACCCATGAGGGTTGGAATTAACTTCTTCCAAACTTCTGTCAATGCTGGTATTTTGACCTCTTCCCACAGGGACAGGGGACCCTGGTGGGCTGCCGTCTATGGGGTCGCACAGAGTCGGACACGACTGAAGTGACTTAGCAGCAGCAGCAGCAGAATGATGAATCCTTTCCAGTGGTTTTCAACTGACTTTGCCCAGGTACATCAGAGGAATCATTATCTATAGCAGCCATAGCCTCATGAAGTATATTTCTTCAACAGTAAGACCTGAAAATCAAAATGACTCCTTGCTCCATGGGCTACAGAATGGATTTTGACTTAGCAGGCATGAGAACAACATTAATCTCATTTTATGTCTCCATCAGAGCTCTTGGGTGACCAGATACCTTGTCAATGAGCAGTAATGCTTTGAAAGAAATCTCTTTCTGAGCTGTAAGTGTCCACAGTGGGTTAAAACATTCAGTCAACCATGCTGTTAACAATATGCTGCTACCCAGGCTTTGTTGTTCCTTTTATAGAGCACAGGCAGAGCAGATTTAACATCATTCATAAGGTTCCTCATAATTCATAAGTGGCCACAGGACTGGAAAAGTTCTGCTTTCATTCCAATCCCAAAGAAAGGCAATGCCAAAGAATGCTCAAACTACCACACAATTGCACTCATCACACACGCTAGCAAAGTAATGCTCAAAATCCTCCAAACCAGGCTTCAACAGTACATGAACCGTGAACTTCCAGATGTTCAAGCTGGATTTAGAAAAGGCAGAGGAACCAGAGATCAAATTGCCAACATCCACTGGATCATCAAAAAAGCAAGAGAGTTCAAGAAAAACATCTACTTCTGCTTTATTGACTACACCAAAGCCTTTGACTGTGTGGATCACAATAAACTGTGGACAATTCTGAAAGAGATGGGAATACCAGACCACCTGGCCTGTATCTTGAGAAATCTGTATGTAGGTCAGGAAGCAAAGGTTAGAACTGGACATGGAACAAGAGACTGGTTCCAAATAGGAAAAGGAGTACATCAAGGCTGCATGTTGTTACCCTGATTATTTAACTTCTATGCAGAGTACATCATGAGAAATGCTGGGCTGGCTGATGCACAAGCTGGAATCAAGACTGCCAGGAGAAATATCAATAACTTCAAATATGCAGATGACACCACCCTTATGGCAAAAAGTGAAGAACTAAAGATCCTCTTGATGAAAGTGAAAGAGGAGAGTGAAAAACTTGGCTTAAAACTCAACATTCAGAAAACTAAGATCATAGCATCTGTTCCCATCACTTCATGGCAAATAGATGGGAAAACAATGGAAACAGTGACAACTTTATTTTGGGGGCTCCAAAATCACTGCAGATGGTGACTGTAGCCATGAAAGTAAAAAATGCTTGCTCCTTGGAAGAAAAGCTATGACCAACCTAGACAGCATATTGAAAAGCAGAGACATTACTTTGCCATCAAAGGTCCGTCTAGTCAAAGTTATGGTATTTCCTGTAGTCATGTATGGATGTGAGAGTTAGACTCTGCTGAGTGCCGAAGAATTGATGCTTTTGAACTGTGGTGTTGGAGAAGACTCTTAAGAGTCCCTTGGACAGCAAGGAGATCCAACCAGTCCATGCTAAAGGAGATCAGTCCTGAATATTCATTGGAAGGACTGATGCTGAAGCTGAAGCTCCAAAGCTTCGGCCATCTGATGCAAAGAACTGACTCCTCACTGGAAAAGACCTTGATGCTGGGAAAGATTGAAGGCAGGAGGAGAAGGGTACGACAGAGGATGAGATGGTTGGATGGCATCACCGACTCTGTGGACATGAATTTGAATAAGCTCCGAGAGTTGGTGATGGACAGGGAAGCCCTGGCGTGCTGTAGTCCATGGGGTCGCAAAGAGTTGAACATGACTGAGCAACTGAACTGAATTAGGAAGGGTCCTCGGATTTTCAGAATGGTAAATGAGCACTGACTTCAACCTCAACTCACCAATTCCCTTCGCTCCTAACCAGAGTCAGTCTATCCTTTGAAGCCAGGCACTGATTTTCTTCTCTATGAAAATCCTAGATGGCATCTTCCTCCAATAGAAGTCTACAATGAAAATCTGTTATTCAGTCACCTTCATTATCTTAGCTAAATCTTCTCGTTAACTTGCTATAGCTTCCACATCGGCACCTGCTGCTTCACCTCGCACTTTTATGTTATGGATATGGCTTTATTTTTTTCAACCTCATAAACCAACCTCTGCTAACTTCAAGCTTTTCTTCTGCAGCTTCCTCACCTCTCTGAACTCTTAGAGAACTGAAGAGAGTTAGGGCCTTGCTCTGGATTAGGCTTTGGCTGAAAGGAATGTTGTGGCTGGTTTGATCTTCTATCCACACCATCAAAACTTTCTCCATACTAGCAATAAGGCTATTTCACTTTCTTAAATCTGGAGTAACACTTTTAATTTCCTGAAAGAATGCTTCCTTTGCATTCACTGCTTGGCTGTTTGGTGCAGAAAGCCTGCCTATCTCGGCTTTTCATGCCTTCCTCACTAAGCTTAATCATCTCTAGCTTTTTGCTTTAAAGTGAAAGACACGTGACTATTCCTTTTACTTGAATACTTAGAGGCCACTGAGAAGTTATTGGCCTAATTACAGTGTTGCGTGTCAGGTAATACAAAGGCCAGAGGAGAGGGAGAGAGATGGGGAAAGGGCAGTCAATAAAGCAGTCAGATAACATTTATTAAGTTCACCATCTTATACGGGTATGTTCACTCACCCCAAAACAGTTACAACAGTATCAAAAATTACTGATCACAGATCACTATGACAAATATAATAATAATTAAAAGTTTGAAATATGAGAATTACCGAACTGTGACACAGAGACACAATGTGAGCAAATGCTCTTTAAAAAAAAAAGGTGCCAACAGACATGCTTGACGCCAGGTTGCAAGAAACATTCAGTCTATTTCAAAAAATGCAATATCTATGAAGCACAATAAAATGAGGTATGCCTGTACTATAAATGCTAGTTTTAAGACAAAATTTTAAAATTTAATATTTCTGTAAAAGGAGAAAAAGGAATTAAAGTGTAACTTCAAATAAATGTTTCCTTACAATGAGGTATGTTCATTCCCCAAAGATCATTTTGAGGCTCAATAAAGCTTTAATGATGTAAAGCCATTAAGAAGGTAGAGGTCACCGTGGGCTTTTTCCTTTGTCATTTTTTTTCCCCTACTTGTTTCAATTTCAAACAGAATCAAGTTCCTATCATGAAAGAAATTAGCTCAATACAGGACCTCCTGACTCCCTCTCTCTCTCTCTACTTTTCAACATTTGTTATTTGCATGATTATAGTACCTTGTTAAAATTTATAAAACTTATAAGACATGCTGGCTTATAACCTCCACAGTGGTTTCATTTTAAACACAAATATAGTCGGTGCTTATTACCATTTCTTTTACAAAGCCTATCATATTTTTGACCACTTAATTTTGATTGTTTGTTGGCTTGATTTTGCCAACAAATCTTTTTTTTTTTAAATCTTCAAATTATTTTTTTTCATGAAAAGTTCATGACTGCTGTGTTGTTGTTATTGCTTACTCGCTAAGTCACTTCTGACTCTTTGCAACCCCTTGAACTGCAGCATGCCAGACTAACCTGTCCTTCACTATCTCCCAGAGCTTGCTCAAACTCATGTCCATTGAGTCAGTGATGCCATCCAACTATCTCATCCTCTGTCGTCCCCTTCTCCTCCTGCCTTCAATCTTTCCCAGCATCAGGGTCTTTTCCAATGAGTCGGCTCTTCAGATCAGGTGGCCAAAGTATTAACTGCTATGTACATAGTAACAAACTATCCTCATCTGTCTGGGACTATCAGGTTTTAACACTGACAGTCCTGTATCCCAGGTATGCCCTCTGTGCAGGTAAACGGAGACAGGACTTCTGAACAGATAAACTACCATCTTCTTTGGTGGGTCCTGAAATAGAAGAGTGAACCAATTCCCATGGGATCACAGAGGCTGGCGAGTCATGCAAGCTGTCTGGAAGGAAGAGTAGAAGGTGGTAGGATGAGGGAGTAAACGTCAAGGGACAGGGCACCCTATAGGGACTCATGCTGCTGAGTTGAAAGCGAGCATATTCTAATGCTCAAGGAATAATGGAAACTTTGAGGCGGCTGGAGCATAACGTGCAGGGAACAACGTGTGAGACATGCAACTGCAGAGGCAAGTTAGGGCCAAACGATCACTAGAAAAGGGATGATGATGCATTTAAAAGTTCTTGGAAGGCTCATATATACTCAATTCAAACTTTCTACATATCACCCTACATCTTATGTCAGTAGTTGGGTTTTTTTTCTGGTTTATCCTTGATATTCCAGTGGATTATAAGAATATACTTCTACTTTTGGTTTTTACATTCAATCTGCCCAAGATCTGCAGATGGGTTATCATTCCCCCTCTCCTAAAGAAGTCAATCTTATCCATTTAACCCCTTTCCAGGGCTTCCCTGGTGGCTCAGTGGTAAAGAATCTGCCTGCCAATGCAGGAGACACAGGTTCGATTTCTGGGTCAAGAAGATCCCTTGGAGGAGGAAATGGTAACTCTCCAGGATTTTTGCCTGGGAAAACCCCATGGACCAGGAGCCTGGCAGGCTACAGTTCTTAGGTTTGCAGAGTCAGACATGACTGAGCGACTGAGCACACACAGACATAGTGTGATGTAAGCAACACGGAGAGCAGAAGATAAATATAGAAACCTAAGGAAATACAATAGTTCTTTTCAGGGAACAAGGTGGGGTTTTATTTTGTTTCATTTTTCAACTTTTTGGCAGCACCTTTCCATCAAGGAGAAACTAGTACAAGGGGTCGCCTAAGGGTGGGCTGGCAGGAAAGTTAAGTACACTGACTCAGTTGAATTCGGTGTTTTCTGGATATCAGAGCCCACAGAACTGCATTCCCTGGTTCCTGAACCCACACAAAAAAACTGGATTTGGGATTGGGGAAAAAACTAAAAGTTTTTAGGGTTGAGGCACATGTACCCATAGAAAACTACAGCTCTCTGCTTTTAAGAAAATTCATGTTGAGTGTATAGTTGGTAAAAATTTTTCCAAAATGGCAAATCCATTTTAGAAAACAACAAATTAATAACTTAATGAGTGCTTTTTTTTAAATTGAAATAGCTGGCAAATGATTAAACATAGCCCACTTACAGGGCAACTTTCCAGTGTCAGTAAAAAGTCTGATTTGGATAGAGTTCAACGAAGTAGTCAGAAGGGGCTGTAAGTGAGAGGAGAGGAGAAAACTGCTGGAAAAAAACAGAGGGAAGTGGTTACCAGGAACCGCGTATCCATTAGTCACAGTCGGCAAAGCGCCTAGGGCACACGATTCTTTGAGAGACCCACAAAAGTGATTTAACTTTTATTTCAAAATCAAAAGAAAAATATACATATATTATAATGAACCCAGCTTGGGCCACATTCATCTTTATACTAATGCAGCTGTAAAGTGCAATTGTTTAAAAAAATTTTTTCATGGAGGAAGGAACCCACAAAGGCAGATGTGCTGAGGGGCCATGGCAGTCTTAATAACAGTGCTGGCAGTTACTAACATGTTGGCTCAAAGGCCTAAGAAAACATAACCCTAATGTCTTCCATTGCATTAACACTGATCATGCTCACATTTTGCCAGCTGGGTGGGCCCCAGCCACAGAGCCACACATACTCAAGTTTCCCTATTTCGAGAGACCCCTTCCACTTGCTCAGGGAAACGGCTAGATCTCTTTGTGCTGCCCCCCCACCTTTTTTAATTTTTCTTGGATTATAGTTGTTTTACAATGTCATATTAGTTTCAGATGTACAACTAAATGAATCAGTTATATGTATACATATAGCCACTCATTTTTAGATTCTTTTCCCATATAGGCCACTACAGAGTATGGAGTAGAGCTCCCTGAGCTATACAGTAAGGCCTTATTTGTTGTCTATTTTATATATAGTGTGTATATGTCAATCCAGTCTCCCAATCTAACCCTCTCCTCCTAGCCCCCTACCTGGTAACCCAAAGTTTGTTCTCTACATCTGTGACTCTATTTCTGTTTTACAAATAAGTCCATTTGTACCATTATTTTAGAATCCACATATAAGCGATATCATATAATTGCCTTTGACTTACTTCACTCAGTATGACACTCTCTAGGTCCATCCATCGGAGAAGACAATGGCACCCCACTCCAGTACTTTTGCCTAGAAAATCCCATGGAAGGAGGAGCCTGGTAGGCTGCAGTCCATGGGGTCGCTAGAGTTGGACACGACTGAGCGACTTCACTTTCACTTTTCACTTTCATGCATTGGAGAAGGAAATGGCAACCCACTCCAGAGTTCTTGCCTGGAGAATCCCAGGGAGGGGAAGCCTGGTTGGCTGCCGTCTATGGGGTCACACAGAGTCAGACACGACTGAAGCAACGCAGCAGCAGGTCCATCCATATTGCTGCAAATGGCAATATTTCATTCCTTTTTATGGCTGAGTAATATTCCATTGTATATATGTACCAATCTTCTTTATCCACTCCTCTCCTGATGGACATTCAGGTTGCTTCCATGTCCTGCTATTGTGAATAGTGTTTGTGCAGCCTCTTTATTAACTTTCACTGCTGGAAGCCACCCAGGAGATACCCCACCAATGTTCCTTTATTGGGCACCTCCTTCAGCTTTTCTTTCTAGGTCCTGTTTCCAAAACCTCAACCCGTTCTGGGCCCAATAGCACTATAATGCCATCTATCCTGATACTGTGTTAAAGCTATGCTGTGTCTACCCAGACCAGGGAGACTCCTGAATCCATAAATGTTTTAGGTTGTTTTATTAGAGAATAACTAGAAATTTGAGGAAGTGAGATTTATCTACATCCTCATCATCTATCAGGTTACAGAGAAAGCAACCACAACTCAAATTCTGCCACCGATATAGCTGTCTGTTACATGCAGTCATCAGCAGTCATCAAAGAGTTGACACTCTCCTGTTAACTCAATAATATTCTAGCTCTGTACCCTTTCAGTGATCCAACCACACTGCAGGAAATGTTCACAGGTGGCAGATGCTTCAGAATCAGGAGTCTACGTCTCCTAATTGGCATCATTCAGAAATCCTCCTACACCAATAGCTGGGCAAAGGACCAAGCAGGGATCAAGCCAGATTTTACGTTTCCCTAAATGTTACACTCTGTTCATACAAGACTATGGAGCCTCTCTAAGGTATTTTTAGCCAGTTCTCATATTTTGAATACCTTTAATGTCACCACTGAGACCTCATTTCTAAGAATCATGCTAAGCAATTAAGTTTATTAATAAATTAAGCTACTAGTTTCTCCAATAAAATCCCCTTTCTGACATTCACTATGCTGATTAGCAAAGCATTGTTTTGACAGAGCCACCATTTCTGGACTGTAGCCTCTTTTTATTTAATCCTAGCCAATCATTCTTTGACTCTCTTTGACTGTGCATGCTGTACTACTTCTTGGGTTTGGGCTTAACCTAAAAACAGATACAAAAATATCAGAGTGTTTATGCTGAGTATTTTTAAACAAATTACAACCTCTGTAAGGCTGTGGCATCCCCATGGGCCCCAATGCTGTGATCCACACGTTTAGATCTGCCATGACTTTGGACACCCTGAGTATCACACAAATGCCAAGTAAACACTGGGGGCCAAAGGAAAGCAGAGGACCAAGAGAAAGAGAGACTCAGAAGCAAGATGACTGCTTCCTCACTCTCAATTACTGGCAGGGGCTTAAGAATCCAGGAATTTAGAACTAATTGAGAGGGAAGGCAATGAGGAAGAAAAACCCTGGGAAAAGGGCATTCCCCCTAATGGGATAGTTGTTTAACTTTGAAGAATCCAAAAAGCTAAGAACCTGAGTTGTTAATAGAATGAAGAAATTTATTCACAAGTTTAACAAAATTAAATGTTTCTTCCAGATAGAAAATGGAGCCATGATCTTCTACATACAGCTGACTTACTTCAAATTAAAGTTCTATTCTTGTGCCTCTGAATTTTGTGGACTGATGTGAGTGTGAAGTTACACCTGTTACAGAGCAATTACGTATTCATGTGTGTAGAGTCCACACTCTACACACAAATAATAACTCAGAGTCGTGCATGAGGCACAGGCTTATCCACCATGCCTGACATGAGTCCCACCAGCCACTTGGAAGGAAATGTAGCCTTCAGATGTGAAGCTGGGTCTGTAGCTTCAGAAGAACTCTGGATGAGGAAGTGTTTATGGGGATAACCTGCCCTCATACCCAGAATACAGAAACATCTCATGCCAAATATGAAACAGGAAAAGGAGCAGGTAACTGTGCTAGGATCTGAAGTTTGTGTTTCTCATATTTTCTGGCTTATTCATCTTCAGTTATCTTTGAGTATGTTTGGCAAGATGTTTTTTAAAATTCCAGCCATACTAAGGAAGTCAAAGCAATTTTGTTGCTGTCTGCTTGAGAGATTTAGAAGGAAACGCTGCTCTCCAGTTACCAGTCTGCTGATGGCAGCAAGAATAAACATATTTCCCAAGTGGAGAGTGAAACTCGGGGGTACAGATGGGTCCCTCTTGTCTGCCAAATCTATCTGAATGGAGAATATTTATTTTACTCTATCTTAAAATTATGTAAGTAATTTGTATTCACTTAAGAAATGTTTGAAAGCACAAATAAAATGTTTTTAAAAGATCAAGTCACTTGGAACCTCCCTACTCAGTGAGGACCATTGTCAACACTTTACAATCTGGACATCTTTACAGATCCAGTGTTTCTCATACTGGAGCGTACTCTTTTTTTTTTTTTTTTTTTTTTAATTTTATTTTTATGGAGCGTACTCTTGAAGAGATCCATACAATACAAGGTGTTTGGTCTTCACCCACCCAATCACCTAGTCTCCACTTTAGTAGCTGGGGAGAGGGGACAAGAATTTGCATTTCTAACAATTGATGCTGATGCTACTATTCTGGGAAGTACAATTTGAAGACTGTGGTCTACATCATCACATTACTGACTGTTTAACATTTCATTATATGGATGAATTAATTTATTTAGCTGTTGCCCTTTATTTGAATATTTAGATTATTTCAAACCCAAATGATGCTGACAGCAACACCCTTATACTGAAACCTGTGCTTGTTTTTACGAAAAATCAGTTTCCTTAACACTGAGATCCAACAAAGGTAAAACACTGGGAAGAATTCTCACTACCATGAAGTGAGAGAGGAAGAAAGATTAAAGGGCTCCTGGTTTACAATTATTTAGAGCCCACTATAGAAGGTCAAATTTACAGTGGTTACAGGATTAATGAAACTGCAGATAGAGAAACCTACCCAGAGAACTCTTTGGCTAACTTCAGTCCATCCCTGACAGCCCTGTTACAAGCAGAACACTGTTATATGAGATGGCATGAGTTAATGAATAAAAAATTTTAAAAGCCAGAAAAGAGAAGAAAGAAAAGATGAAAAGTGATTTTGACAGCGATTACAACAAAATGAGTGTGTGTCAAAAAATTTAATGACCTTCATGTGACCGAGAGGTTTCAATTACATTAAAACTTAAAAAAAAAAAAAGGAAAAGTGGCTCAAAATGCATTGCTTTGAGACTTTTCAGATTTTGAGCAAGTTTCAATTCTATCAGTTTAGTTCAGTCACTCAGTCCTGTCTGACTCTTTGCGACCCCATGAACCGCAGCACGCCAGGCCTCCCTGTCCATCACCAACTCCCAGAGTTCACCCAAACCCATGTCCATTGAGTCGGTGATGCCATCCAACCATCTCATCCTCTGTTGAGCCCCTTCTCCTCCTGCCCTCAATCTTTCCCAGTATCAGGGTCTTTTCAAATGAGTCAGCGCTTCAATAAATAGGAATTTTAGTAATCTCAAAGCTAGATCTCATAAATAAAATAAAATGTGTATGAAGCAATCTGATTTTAAAAAGATCAGAAGTGGGACTTCCCTAGTGGTTCAGTGGTAAAGAATCCACCTGACAATCAAACTTATAACCAAAACTCGTAACAACTAAACTGATGTGCCACAACCACCGAACCTGTGCTCCAGAGCCCAAGAGCCCCAACTACTGAGCCCACACACTGCAACTACTGAAGCCCGTGGGCCGTGGAGCCCACGCTCCACGTCAAGAGAAGCCACCGCAATGAGAAGCCCACGCACCACAGCTAGAGAGTGGCCCCTGCTCGCCGCAACTAGAGAAAAGCCCACTTAGCAACAAAGACCCAGCACAGCCAAAAAATTTTTTAAAAGGGTGAGACGTTATGAGTGGAGTTTATAGAAGTAATATAAAGTAAAAGAAACCGAAGTCATACTTCATAAAGAAATACAACTCAACATGATGTTAGCTTCTGGTGTACAACATAGTGATCTGACATTTCCATATATTACAAAAAGATCGCCAGATAAATTCAGGTACCATCTGTCACCACACAAAGATATTATACTATTACTATTGATAATTACAAAATGATCACCATGATGAGTGTAGTTACCACCTGTCACCATACCAAGACATTATACTTTAACTGACTATATTCCCCACGTTGTATATTTCATCCCATGACTCATTTATTTTAGAACTGCAAGTGTGTATCTCTCAATCTGTCTCATTTATTTGGCTCATTCTCCCAACCGCTCCCCTCTGGCAACCACTTAATGTTCTCTGTATCTATGATTCTATTTCTGTTATGTTATGTTTGTTAGATTTCACATATAAATGAAATAATATGGTATTTGTTTTTCTCTGACTTACTTCACTTAGCATAAATACCCTCTAGGTTCATCCATGTTGTTATAAGGGGCAAGATTTTCTTTTTGTGGCTGAGTAATATTTCATTATTTGTGTATGTTTGTATATGAATATGTATCACATTTTTCTTTTATTTTGAATCTATATAAGACGATGAGTGTTTCTTACTGTAGTAATCACTCCATGAAGTATGTAAGTCAAAATCACATGCTATACACCTTACATTTACACAGTGCGTGCGTGCGTGTTCAGTTCAGTCAGTGTCCAACTCTTTGCAATCCCATGGTTTGTAGCCCTCCAGGCTCCTCTGTCTATGGAATTTCCCAGGCAAGAATACTGGAGTGGATTGCCATTTCCTCCTCCAGGGAACCCTCCCAACCCAGGGATTGAACCCATGTCTCCTGAGTCTCCTGCACTGCAGGCAGATTTTTTACCAGTATACCACCTGGGAAGCCCCACTTACACAGGGCCTCTGGGTCAATTATATCTCAATAAAACCGAAAGAAAAAAATTTTTTTAACTATTATCCTCCAAAAATGCAAATTAAATCATCATTATTTTCTCCTCTAGCAGATAGCAAATATTTAAAGTATGATGATGCTCAAGGTTGGCTAGAATATCAGAAACAGGTACTTTCAAATATTTCTGTTAAGAGGTCAAAACAGTACAAATCTTTGGAAAATAATGTGGCATTTTTAACATTTAAAGTAGGTATTATTAAGCCTATAATATTATTGCCAGGAATCCTATGGAGATGCTTTAAACTGTTTCTGAAAACATATAAAGATACTCACTGAAACATCATCTATTACAGAAAAAGACTGAAAACAATCTAAATGTTCTTTAATTGGAGAGTCTCTTTAAATAAATTATAGTTCATCTATGCTATATAATCTTTAAAAACAACAATGCTGGGCCTTCCCTAGTGGTACAGTGGATAGGAATCTGCCTGCTGATGCAGAAGACATGGGTTCGATCCCTGCTCCAGGAAGATTCCACATGCCTTGGAACAACTAAGCCTGTGCGCCGCAACTGCTGAGCCCGCATGCAACAGCTCCTGAAGGCTGTGTGCCTAGAGCCTGTGCCCCATGAGAAGAGAAGCCACCGCAACAGAAGCCCGTGCACAGCAACAAAGAGTAGCCCCCATGTGCACAACTAGAGAAAGCTTGCATGCAGCAAGAGACCCAATACAGCCAAAAATAAATAAAGGAAGAAACTTCTAAAAAGCAAAAACAATGATGCTTTATACTGATATCCAACTATAAACAAAGTTGTCAATAAGTGAAACAAAGTACGTAGAACACTTTGTAGAGTATAATTCCTTTTGCATAAACAAACATAAGCATATATGTTTACAGAGAAGTATATATGTAACCATTTTTTCTCAAAGGGAACCTCCAAAATTGTTCATTGTCATTTCCTTTTCCAGATGAGATGATGGGGGAATACCAAATATGGACATGGGTGGGCAGAGGTCAAAATCACTTGATACTCACTGGGATGGAAGAAAACTTCTTGGTTCGGGGAACATATTTGATCCAAATCTTAACAGATGAGCCAAATTTCAAAGTCATCCATAGTGCCTGAGGACATGGTTTCTTTTTTTAACAATTAAAAACTTCTCACATTTACAAATATGCTTATAGCAGATTTATTCATTATGGTGCCCAAATGGAAACAAGCCAAATGTCCATTAAAAGGGAGAATGCGTAAAAAGTTGGGTATTCATTCAAAGGATACACAAATACTATGGCATTCACAGCAATTTTTTATTTTTTAAAGAATACTGCTGCATCAACATGCATATATTCCAAAGACACTGTACTGAGCAAAAGAAGCAAAATACAAAAGAATTCATACGTTTGTGTGTTGAAGAATAGGCAAAAGCAAATCTGTAGCGGTTGCCATCAGAACAGAGGCTACTAAGGTGGGGGGGGACGTTACTTACCAGCAAGGGTGTGAGGGAAACTTCAGAGGTTCTAGACTTGTTTGATACACTGATCTGGGTATGGTTTTACAAATACACACACATAGGCAAAGATACTGAAGGTATGTATATTTTATTATACATTGGTATCAATACTTCAGAAAAATGTTTTTACCTCTTTAATATGTTTTGAGGCAACAAAATTTTTAAAAGAAAAATTTTTGGAGCTCAACAAGGAGGATCTGATGTGTTACATGTTTCCAGTAATTTTTCATCAATCTAAAATAAATAGCCCCTTGATTCATCATTTCTCCCTTGATTTATACTGTTAATTTAGTAAAAAGGGTGTACTAGGATGAATCATGAATAACAGCTCTCAAAGATGTCCTCATTCTCATCTCCAGATCCCGCAAATGTGCTATCTTCATGGCAAATGACACTGCAGATGTGAGTAAATTAAAGGCCTTGGTGTGGGGGATTGTCTCAGATTACCCTGGGTGGGCTTGATGTGCTCATAAGGCCCTTCCAAGAAGGACGCAGAGGAAATCATCAGAGAAACAGATCTGAGGATGCTACTCTGCTGGTTGTGAAGATGGCTGGGAGCCAAAGAATGCAGGGAACACAGCCCAGGCAGAAACATAATGGAAACCAAACTCCCCTCTCGAGACTCCGCAGAAAACAGCCCGTTGACACCTTGACTTCAGCTCAGTGAAACTGGTTGCAGACTTTTGGCTTCCAGAACCATAAGGCAATACACTTGTGTTGTTTTAAGCCACCAAGTTTGTGATTATTTGTTACAACAGCAATACAATACAAAGGGGAAGCTAATACAGAGGAGAAAAAAGGTAGGGTGCAAATACTCTTACTCTTGGATTCTTTGGTTTGTTTTTCATTGAGGATGCAGAAAATCCTTTTGCTGAGTCACTTTTTATGTCAAAGATGATTTCCATATCAATAAAGGTATTATTCTCTCCTGCTTAAATGATTCAGGCATTTCAGTGAAGAAATCAACACTAACATATTTTAAATTAATACTAAGCATTTTTTTCAGCTATAAAACTTCCACGTGATCCTTGCATAAACTAGATAAAGAAACCAAAACTAACAGCTCAGAATCAAAACTCTCCGGGCTGCCCTGAGCATTCTCACATCATTATCTGGGCTGACAGACCCACATGGAAACTGGACTAAGCACTTTCAGTTTCCAACATGTCACTATTCACAGTATTAATAGTGAACAAGAAAAGGAAGGTAAGGATGGTTTCCTCCCTTCCCTGGCTCACCTGCATTTGGCATGAGGACAGGTCAGCTGGAAAAGCAATGCCCCCTGGGAAATCATCCTGTTCAGCCTGGGTCCCCAGGGGATCCAAGCTGCTCAGTGATCACCGTGCTCCCTTCTCCATGCTGGTGACTGAATAGGCTTGAGTGGGCTACGAGGAGAGTAATCTTCCCAGGTGGCACTAGTGGTAAAGAACCAGCCTACCAGTGCAGGAGATGTAAGAGACGAGGGTCGATCCCTGGGTTGGGAAGATCCCCGGAGAAGGAAATGGCAACCCACTCTAGTATTCTTGCCTGGAGAATCCCATAGACAGAGGAGCCTCACAGGCTACAGTCCATAGGGTCGCAAAGAGTTGGACATGACTGAAGCGACTGAGCATGCATGAGCTGAGAGGGAAGGTTGGGGGCTAAATGCTTCAAAAGTGAGAATCCTCAATCCCAAAGCAGGCAGGTAAAGGCATGTTACTGGAGCCGAGGCTGTGTGCTTTTGAGAAGGCTGATGTGTGTGAGTTGAATTCTCTCTCTGCTACATTCCTTCGGGGAGTGGGGGTGGGCGGTGGGAAGGAGGGGCACGGAGAAAGGTTCATGCTATCTGGCAATCATTAAAGTCAACATCAAGGCTTGGGAGTAAATGGGTCTCAACTCTAAAATACGGGTGCAGAAACTCTGCCCATAGTGTCTGCATGGAGTTCTGAAACTGGAAAAAAGCTTGTAAGGGGGCACTGTGTGTGTCTGTGTGTTCATTTGGGACCAGTAAGAGACAAGTTTGTGTTCACAAGTTCCCTAGGTATTTATACTGACCACTATTTACACAACATGAACTTAGCAGCCTGGAAAGAAGCCCAGGGAGGATGAGGTAGCTCTTTTCCTTTCTGTCCTAAATACTTTCCTTTAAGATATCCAGCCCCTCTGAACCCAGGTGTGGACACAGAGCTCAGGGTGGGCCAATCAAGGTACCCAGCCACAGTGACTGGTCCAGGAAGGCACATGTGACACAAGACCTTCTCCAGGGTGCTTCTTTAGAAGCCAAAGAACAGTCTCACCTTTCTCGTGGGTCAGGAGCTATGCGCCTCTGATGTGGAAATGGCCGATGACCAGGTTCCCAGCCAAGGAAGGGAACCTGCAGGCATCAAGTTCCAAGCAAAGCCTTCTGGGCTGTTGAGCCCTGATCTGTGTATGAGTTACAGAGATCGGTAACTCATGGGGTTCACTCATGCATGAGGCCCGCTCCACCCTTCTTGAGGTTTGGTTATGAGAGCTAGAATTTCATCCTTTACTGTTTCAGTTAATTCACTTTGCATATCTACCCATCAGAATGAAAAAAAGAAACTGACAAGTGGACTCTTACGGAAACACAAGGCACAGATGCTGCCCTCGGAGAACTTAGGATTCATATGAAAAGATAGGGACAATTACAGAAGAAAATAAAAGTTAAAATATACTGAAGGGCTTCCCCGGTGGCCCAGTGGTAAAGATTCCACCTGCCAATGCAGGAGATATGCCTTCAATCCCTGGTCTGGGAAGATCCCACATGCCACGGAGCAACTAAACCCATGTGCCACAACTACTGAGCCTGTGCTCTAGAGCCTGGGAGCCACGATACTGAACCCACATGCTGCAACTACTCAAGCCCACGTGCCCTGGAGTCCACGCTCCGCAACAAGAGAATCCGCTGAAATGAGAAGCCTGCGCAGCACAGCTGAGAGTAGCCCCTGCTTACCATAACTAGAGAAAAGCCAAAGCAGCAACACCCAGCAGAGCCAACAAATTAAAAATATATACATATACTTAAGCATCACATAGTACTTACTTCACATATACCTGTACAGTGAATAATTCTATTGTCAAATATATGAAGAATGTGCTAGAGTGGACAAGCTGAGTGGTTTACAACAATGCCCATTATTCAGCTCCCCTTGGGACTCAGAAGTTTCTGGCCTTTGTTTTAAACAATTTCACTTTCTGAAAGACAGTGGAGTGGAAAGCCCACATCTGAGTGAGATATAGGAAAAAATGTGGACCTGCCACTCCCAGCTACCTATTCATGTCAATCTGGATGTCTTCATCTGAAAATACCACCTTGACTCAAAGTGCCTGAAACAATACAGAAATGGATTTTTCCAATCTGATAAGTTCAGGGGTGGAGTGACCTTGAGGTTAGTTAACTCAAAGGCTTATTCACATCATCATAGACCCTGGTTCTTCAGCTTCTCCACTTTGCTATTTCGGGTCACAAGATGACTGTATTTATTCCAGGCGTCATACCTGGGAAACATCAAATCCAGAGATTCTACATTTTTTAATGTCTCCTTAGGAATTCTAAGTCTTTTTCAGGACATCCAAACCCCAGCATTAGTTTGAACTGAGTCACATGTCAAACCCCAAATTAATCACTTAAAAAAGGAACAACTTCACCCTGATTGTCTTAAATTAGTCAGGACGTACACTTGGAATGTGGGCTAGGAATGCCTTCCTCTAAAGCATATGAGGGTTAGGGGTAAGGTGGTGTGCAGTATACTCAACATAATTCAGGCTCTACCGGCAAGGAAGAAGGGGAGATGCAAGCTAAGCTAGCAACTAATAATGTCTGATGGAGTGACACAGGTTTCCTACAAAGCCTCTCTGAGCCTTGATTTTCTCATCTATAGAATGGGATGCAAAATATCTATGATAAAGGTCTGTGAGGAACAAATGGAATAGTAATTTGCTTAACATATAGTAAGTTCTCAGTAAGTATTCACTTTCCCCTTTCCCTTCTCATTCAAAATACATGCGTTCAACCACACTTTTTTGAACATTTACTATGCACTAGGTATCAGGGACATGGTTGTAAATAAGACAAACACAGTCCCTAGTGTATTTACATTCCGCAGGAGAGACAAAACACAGCAATTGGTAAGAAAAGTAATTGTGATCATGGTAATGCTGAAAGAAGTAGAGGGAGATGTCATGTTCCAGGAATCTTTTGATTCTTTTCAATTTGGGCCGGGGGTGGGGTGGGGGGTGGGGGAGAATAGTATCTCATTTCTCCTGAGCATCAAATATAAAGAGAAACGTTCACCATACACTGATCTTTGCTCCTTTAGGCTCAGCTGATCCTAAAAAGCGAAAGATTATTCCAGTTGTACTTTCCTATCTTAATTCTGCAGTGGTAACTTAAATTTTTGTATACTTCCATCACATAGATTTTTAAAAAATCTCTCTGCTTATCTATGGTTAAAAGAATAAAAATGATTTCCTCAAGGAAAGTTCAACCAATGGTAACAGCCACAGTTGCACCACAAGGCATAGGCATAGCTTTTAACTTTTTTTTTTTTAAATTAGAGCAGGACATTAATCTAAATGTATTTCAAAATTTTTATAAGTTTTGTACTGTCACAAATAAAAGCACTACCTCACATTCACAAATTATATAATTCAGAGGTTCCTCAATCTGGCTGTGTATCACAGTACCACAGAGAACTTGTTAAAAATATAGATACCGTCAATCCTCATTATTTGTGGATTCTGTATTTGCAAATTCACATACTAACTAAAATGTATTAACGATCCCAAAAGCATCACTTATGGCACGTTTATGATCACTCACCAACAAATACAAAGAGGTAAAAAATCTCAGTCATCCCATATGCACCTTCCTGGCTGAGGCAGAAAAAGGCAAGGCTCTGTTTTCTCGTTTAGGCTTTCATACATTTTCCACACACTTTCTGGAAAAATTAGTCCTTTTTGCGGTCTAATTAGTGGCCTGATTTTTACATTTTTGTGCTTTTTGTTCAGCACCACCTCCCTTCCCTCAACCCGCGCAGTCCCTCCAGCAGAGCTGAAATGTTGTCTAGCATCCCTTAGCACCAGAAGGCTGTATGTGCCTTACAGAGGAACATGGGTGACAGGAGCTTGGTTCAGGTACAAGTGCTGTTGGCCATGAGTTCAACATTAATGAATCAACATCCAAAACAGGAAGAGAAAATGTGCTGATCTCTGTGTAAGGCCACTCGGGAAAGTGCCAAAGTAACACCTGTAGTGCATAATGAAGCTATGGAAAGATGGAGAAGTAGCTAAATTTGTGGGTTCATGAGACAATGATAGCTGTTTTGTTTAAGCAGAGTGGGTAGCATTACTGTGAGGGTGAAAGACAAAGAAATTTGTGGTCATGTTACCCAGAGTCAAGAAATTCTAAACCCTACAAAAATAAATAAGATACAAGGATATATTGTACAACACAGGAAATGGAGCCAATTTTATAATACCTATAAGTGGAGTACCTATTGAGACACCCTCCACCCATCTATCCACCTTCTCATCCACCAAATGTAAGCATCAAACGGGCAGCATCCATGAATATTTGTCCACTAGAGTGACTCTAATAACTACTCAGTGATTTTTCACAGTATAGTCACTCTTTCCAAGCTGTGAAGGGAACTGAATTCTTCCTATAAATCAGTGGTTCTCAAAACAATGGCGATTTTGCCTCCCAAATGTCCAGGGGATATTTGGCAAATCTAGAGCCATTTCAGTTGCTACTGGCATCTAGAGCGTAGGGGACAGGGATGCTGCTAAACATCATACAATCCGCAGAACAGACTCCACCCCCAAATTAAAGAATGACCTGGCCCCTAATGTCAATCATGCCCAGGATGAGGCAAATCTGCTTACAAGCATGGATGCAGTAATCACAGTAGGCAATTTCTCACCCTTGGACACTGCACTCCTGCCATATTTTACTGTTGAAATGACACAGCAGTTTTGAGTCACATGACCTCCCAACAGCATGCCTACCATGCAGTATGTGTTAGTTGCTCAGTCGGGTCTGACTCTCTGTGAGGCCGTGGGCTATAGCCCACTAGGCTCCTCTGACCATGGAATTCTCCAGGCAAGAATACTGGAGTGGGGTGCCATTTCCTTCTCCAGGAGATCTTCCCAACCCAGGGATCAAACCTGGGTCTCCTGCACTGCAGGCAGATTCTTTACCGTCTGAGTCCCCACTATGGAGTAGTTGTATGGAAAGATGCCTGGGGAAGGCGTTTCTCTCTCCTGTCTTACTGGTTTATTGTTACTCATCGTAAGCCAAGAAGCCATAATCTTCAGACATCTATCTTTCCCATGTGCATTACCCATCCCTATTTCCTTCTTTGCATATCATACAAAGTGCAGTCCAGCATCATAGGAAACAGGTGTACCCTGACCCTGTTTGTGAGTTTCCATAAAGGGTCTGGGGTGAGGGGAAGTACATCCAGGGGCCCATGACCATGCCCTGTGCCTCCACCTCCGTCTTCTTCCTCCAGAGAATGAAGGGAACCTTGACCTGCTAGAGATGCAAACTCTGTGATAGCCCATGAGATCAGACCTGCTCTCCAGCTACCTTGGTCACATGCTCAGGCAGCGAGCAAAGAACAACAGATTACTAAAGATCGTATTCCCTGAACAGAAATATCTGTGGGCAGGGCAGAATACTTGAACTCAGGTGCAGCATTTCATTTTCAGTAAGGTTTTGTTTCACAATGAATATGGGATCTTCCTGGACCAGGCATCGAAACGCTATCTCCTGCATTGGCAGGCAAATTCTTTACCACTGAGCCACCAGAGAAGCCCCCAAATAGACTATTTTTTAGAGTAAGTTTTAAGTTCACAGCAAAATTGAGTGGAAAGGGCAGAGTTTTCCTGTTTCCTGTCCCCTCGTTACACCCCTATCCTTCCCTACTATCAACACCCCAAACCAGAGTGGTTGATTTGTTATAATAGATGAACCTACCTTGACATATGGTCTTCACCCAAAATCCATAGTTTGTATTAGGGTTCCCTTTTAGTATTGTCCATTGTGTGGATTTTGACAGGTGTCCACCATTTCAGTATCATGCAGAAAATAGTTTCACTGCTCTAACAATCCTCTGTGCTCTGCCTGTTTATTCCTCCCCTCCCCATCCCTAACAACCACTGAATTTTTTTTTATGGTCTCCATTCAGGATATATAACCTTTTCAGATTGGTTTCTTTCACTTGGAAATGGGGGCGAGGGGACACAAAAAACCCCAGATGAGACCTACTCGAAGAGACATAAAATAGTATCATGTGTTCAGAAAACCAGGGCTTCCCAGGTGGTGCAGTGGTAAAGAATCTGCCTGCCAATGAAGGAGAGGCAAGAGATACGTGTTCAATCCCTGGGTCAGGAAGGTCCCCTGAAGTAGGAAATGGCAACTCATTCCAGTATTCCTGCCTGGAAAATTCCATGGAGAGGAGTCTGGCAGGCTACAGTCCATGGGGTCACAAAGTCAGACATAACTGACTGACTGAGCACACAGGCATGTTCAGAAACCACAGGTGATCCAAACAGAGCATCATGTACAAAGAGGAGGACTGGAGAGGTACACAGAGGCCAGATCAGGAAGGGCCTTTGCGTCATTTGAAGAAATCAGGCCTTATCTTTTAGGCAACAGGCAGTCATTGAAAGGTTTAAGAAAGAATGTGAAATTACCAAATTTTCACTTCTGACAAATCACTCTGATGGTGAAGGTGATGTGTGACTTGGTCAAGTAACTTGACCTCTCTGAGCTACTTTATTCCTACATTTGTAGAATGTGGACAATTGTGTGCATACCATAAGACTGTTGTGAGGATTAAATGTGCTAATATATTTTGTTATTATTGTTGTTGTTATTGCTGCTATTCTCAGAAGAGTGAGATGTCAGAGGGAAGGCAGTGAGAAGCAAATTCATCTGCTCCCACATGGTCTTCATCAACACAACATTATTATTCCAGAAAACGCTTGCCCTGAAAGGTAGAAGTGGCAAATAGCTTCATTTTTAACTGCAGGAACATCCTTTAAAACCAATGAATTTTGCAATAAATAAAAAGCATCAAATGACGGTTTATACCCCAGGACTGTTTGAACCCTTCCCCTCAAAATCATCACCTTCGCTGCTTCCTCCAATCCTACACTACTCTTCACTGTCATTATCCAAGACCCGACATCATCAGACCCACCAAGCAGAATTCAAAACCTCTGAAATAGCTGGGCTAAGCCCTCCTCCCTCTAGATGCTACCAGAAGCCTGGAGATGGGGCCTTCCTTCACTGGCCATCAGCAAGAGACTCTGCTCTGTCTTATGTCCAGATTGTTGGTGACATTTTCAGGAAGGCAGCATTCAAGAACAGGCGGCCTGGCAAGTAGCAATGCTGCAGGTGAATGAGAGAGGAAGAGAGACTGATGATGACGAGAGAGGAGCAACTGAGTGAAGCATTACTGAGAAACCTTAGGGATAGGCTGTGGGGAAAGAGGACACTTCAGGATGAAAATTGAGTAACTGGGTAGGTCATAGAAGGATTTTCTCAAGTAGAACCTGCACAGTTTGGTGGGTATGATCTGGTATGTGCATTGACACCTATCAGAATCAGTTTTGTTGGGCTTATTCTGATTTCTACCCATTCAACAAGATATAACCCCAAAGACCCCATCAGAGGTGGGAAAGCCTGGATGCAAACAGTTCAGCTGAGGCTTCTCAGGTTCCATAAATGAACATCATCTCCATGCTCCGCTTGGATAGAATTCTCTCCTCAATGAGAAACTCCACCTGTACACGGCTGGGTCTGCTTGTGGGCCCTCTGTTCCTTCTTGTGCCTGCCTACAGGCTCTCTCATGTGTGGACGTGAGAGCTGGACCATAAAGAAGGCAGAGCGCCGAGGAATTGATGCTTTCAAGTTTCGGTGTTGGAGAAGACTCTTGAGAGTCCCTTGGACAGCAAGATGATCAAACTTATCAACTAATCAAACAGCAAAGTCAATCTTAAAGGAAATCAACCCTGAATATTCATTGGAAGGACTGATGCTGAAGCTGAAGCTCTAACACTTTGGTCACCTGATGTGAAAAGACCCTGAGACTGGGAAAGATTGAAGTCAGAAGGAGAAGAAGGTGACAGAGGATGAGATGGTTGGATAGCATCACCAATTCAATGGACATGAACTTGGGCAAACTCCAGGTATTGGAGATGGACAGGTAAGCCTGGCGTGCTGCAGTCCATGGGATCACAAAGAGTTGGACTAGACTAAACGACTGGACAACAAAGGCCAATTTCTAAATTGCTAATGCTCAGAAAGCATAAAATCCATTCTCACTGATGTAGATTTTCCTGAAGATTTGGGTGAAAAGACAAAGGGTGAACAACTCCTCCTGGTGTTAGCAACGGAGGTCTGAAGACCCAAGAACCTCCTCCTCCCCTACCACCCCTGGGCAGAGCAGGATTGTGGATCACCTGACCATCAAGGAAAAGGTGAAGGCTCCCTTCGCAATCTCCCTCTGCCCTCAAGTTCCTCTCCGTAGGCTGACCCACTACCCTGCCTCCCCAGTAGTCCTTTCTGGTGTTTCCAACTGATAACTCCTCTGCTCACATTCCTTAGCAAAATCCATGCATTTACATAATTCCCTCAGCAACACAAAAGCAAGCAAATAGGGCTCAGCCAAACAAAAATTATCTCACCTTCCCCAGGCCACCCTTCTTTCTTTGTCTGAAGGTATACTTATTAGTTAGAGAAACAACACTGACTATAGGAAAAGTATACTTAAATGAAGACTAGTCTCTGGAAACTGGAGGTTGGTGCTTGTCATATATTTTATGCCCAAATATTTCCCTGTCCAGCCTCCCATACCTTCTAGTGTGAAGACTGATGGCACTTGTTAAAACTATTCCCCTTTACAGCTTTAAGACTCCTCTCCCCCACCCTTTTTTCTACCTTTAAGACTATAAGGGCTCAGGATTTCTGGCCCATCTCTCCCTTTCAGTCGCCCTCATCAAAATGAAGTTCACCACACTCCTCTGCTCCTGATCTCAGGTAGCCTTGGTCTGCAACTGTTTGGAGTAGGGCTTGGGTTCCCAGCCAGAGGCTGGGCTGGGTCGCAGCGGTGAAAGCGCCAGATCCTAGCCACTAGACTAGTGGTCAGTCAAGGGCCCTGGCCCTTCAGCTTTGCAGAAAAGAATTTCTGCAAAGATGAAAAGTAGTGAAGGTAGTAAAGCAGTTATTAAGACGAAAGAGGACAGTATGTGTAGACAGGCACATGAGCCGACTCAGAGGGAGAGTCCTTGAGTCACACCCTTGTGGCAGTTTGAATTACTTTTATGGAGTATTTCTTCTGGGTTTCATTTGGCCAATCATTTTGATTTGCCTGGTTCACAGTCCATATTTGATATATCTCAGGAGCCGCCCATGTGTGCGCACACATCTCTTAGCCAAGATGGAACCTACCGCAAAGGCATCTGGGTTAACATTGCTCCCCCTTTGGCCTGCAAGGAACCTGTTCTGTGCATGTGTGTTCGGGGTGGTCTCCTGAACAAGAAATATGTGGTTTTGGCAGGGCCCAAACTCCTCCCTCAATTGTCCTGCTATTCTTGACTCAGTTTCAGTCAATAGGGAATGACTCTCCAATTATTTTACCCTGGGTGGCGGTGGGGGGGGGCGGGTGGGGGGAGAGGGCATCTACCTCCTGCCTCACTCCTACACACTCTTTTGGGAATAATTTCAGCACGAGTCAAGGGTTCTTTCTGTTTCCATCCTTTGCATTTCTTTTTTAAAGTGCTACACTCAGAGCAGCACAGAGTCTGGGGAATGGATGGGACAGTTGAGATAGAAAGGAGATGAACAGATCAGAAGAAAATCTTTTTTTTTTTTTTTTTTTTAAGGATGTGCCATTTGTTACAGATTCACATACTTCTTTACCGTCTTTCTAAATTGGGCCAATAGTAGCTCCCAAGGTTGTTATGAAGTGAGTATTAAAAAGTGCTTAGAACATGCAGAAAGGAAACGCTCAACAAATATTAGCTGTTGTCATTATTCTCTCAACGGGTTTCAGGGAACATATTTTAAGGGGCATTTACCTTTACAAAGAGAGGTAGGGAAAATTTCCCCAAGGGAAAACATGTCTCCTTTGAATAAAGTTAAATGAAGGAACTCTGACTGGGCCAGTGAGAGTTTACTAGTAAGTCTGACAAAGAAAGTAAACTGTAAATAGCCAGTAAGTAATGTTTAAGCTCTTGATTAGCTCTGCAGAAGTAAATCTTTAAAAAAAAAATTGTGTGTGTTTTTTAAAGAAAGCATTGGGTTTTGTTTCTTAGCTAATCTTAAAGGTAGTGAAGCCTTCACATAAAATGCAAGAAAACCATGGATTTAAGTAAGATCCTCCTTCTGTACCAAGATTGCTCATCAAAGTGACTCCCACGCTACCCATCTGAATTTTTTCTTATCCTCCTGCTGAAGAACATTTGTTTTGCCACTGGTATGCAGCTAAAGGAACCAAACTATCCTCATCTAGTAAGCAATTAACATCTGGGATCAGAAAATGAAATTCCATCTAAAGAGCACCTGGGATCCTGAAGTCAGGTTGACAGTCCTTTGAGACTGGTTCAATGATTCTTCTGGAAAAAGTTCTCTCCACCCAGGATATACAAATGGAGTATCTTACAGGGTTGCCTAGAGTATAAGGACTCAGGACACACTGAAAATCACCAAAGCTTAAATCTAAAAACATTTCTGTAGGTAAAAGAGGATTGCTCCAGGAAATGAGGGCTCCTTTCCCCCAATCCAGCAAGTAAAGGCCAGGGGTAAGGAGTCTCACTAAGACTCCCTAAGGCAAAGCATACGTGGAAAATGCTCCAAATAAATATTTGGCAAGCATCAATTTTATAGAGCTGGAAGGAATAGTTCTCAAAATATCAAGATGTGATATTTCAGGGAAATTCTGAATGCTCCTTTCCGTTCAGCATCATTTTTTTTTAACATAATTGAGATCACATTATAGGTCCTGTTCAGTTTGTTTACTTCATTTAACCTACAGTAATTTTCCATGGCATAGGTATACTATAAGAATATTTCAAAAAAAAAAAAGAATATTTCATATTCCCAACACATGTTTTGTAAAATAATTATTCCTCTATCACTGGAGATTTATGTATTTTTACATTTCACCATAAATAAAGAGCTGATAAAAACTGGGTTTAAATGTGGATCCAAATCTCTGGTTATTAGCCTAGGATATTTTCCAAGAAGTGAATTATTGATCAAAGAATTTGAGTGTTTTTAAAGACACTGAAGGATAGGTTTTAACACTCCTCTTGCAGTAAGTGCATGCGTTCCTCAATACAGTCTCATAAAATAAATAAAACCAAAACTGATGCACAGGAATTGGTTTTAGCTTATTGAATTTCAGGTTTTCATATTAGCAATTTGTATTCTTATTTCACCCTCTGTGAATACTTCCCTGTAGCTCAGATGGTAAAGAATCTGTGTGCAATGCAGGAGACCTGGGTTCAATCCCTGGGTCGGGAAGTTCCACTAGAGAAGGAAATAACAACCCACTCCAGTATCCTTGCCTGGCAAATCCATGGACAGAGGAGACTGGCAGGCTACAGTCCATGGAGTTGCAAAGAGTCGAACATGACTGAAGTGACTTAGCACTAACACTTGTTCATTTTACTCTGGGCATCTTAATACTTTTAAAAAATATATTAATATAAGGGGTTGGGAGGTAATGGTGAGTAACAACTAAAGGGTACAGAGTTTCTTTTTGGAGTGATGGAAATGTTCTAAAATTGACTGATATTATACTAAAACCCACTAAACTGGAAACTTTAAATGGGTAAATTGTACGGTATATGAATTATATCTCAAAAAGCTGTTTTTAAAATAATATTAGCAAAAATAACTTCCATATTTCCCTTTTTCAAAATTTGTTGGCAAATTTTCCAAGTCTGTTTTTTGCCTTCTCATATTTGGGAAATACACATTTTGAATTAAATCTATTATCTGTTCCTTTATGATTCTCATTGTTTTTATCTGGAAAATTCCTTTACATGCAAAGACAGTCACCAACAAGTTCTTCCCATTTATTTTCATCCTTAATCCATCTGGATTTTGGTGCACATTACAAAGTTATAATTTAATGTTCTCCAAATAGGTACTTATTGAGTAAGTTTATCCCTGTCCCCTCTTCCTCACCATGTTCCGATGCTTGCTATGCAATGTTTTATATATACCAGTATCTATTTCTGGGCTATTACTGTTTTCAGTCTGAGAGTTTAATTATAACTTATAATACTCTCTTAACATTTATCTTTAAAATATGGCTTTATATATAGTATTAGTTGACTTCATTAATCCCTTTCAAAGCATTCTTAGCTATTCTTACACTTTTTTCCTTCTGGATGAAATTCAGAACAATTTTACCAACCCTTTGAGAATATGACACTGCACTTATATTTGAATGATGGATTAATCTGGGCAGAAGGGTCATATTTAAAATATTTACCAGCTAGGAGCAAAAATTTTTTTAATCTACTGAAGTATTTTATTCATCAGGTCCCACACATGTCTTAAGTTTGTCTATACATTTTACAGAGCTTCTTGCCATGGTCAAAGATAACCTATTCCCCTGACATCTTAAAACAACTTTTTTTTTTTTTGGCTTGAATATGGAAAAACTGGTTTTTGCATGTGTGGCAGTATTTGCTAATGTCTTATTAATTTCAAGTCCAGATTCCTGAGCATGCAACTTGGACTATCATCTGCACTAATGAAAACAGCCTTTTCTTTCCCAATACTTATAACTCATTTCTAATTTGGCTTTTATTACACTGAAAAATAGAAAATCAATATTCTGATGACAAGCTCTGAGAACTTTAAGCATATATTAAAATTAAATCCTTGACAAGCAGACTTAAAAAGGATACATAAAGCTCTCAAGCTTTCAAGAAAGAGCTGAGGTTAATCAACTGTGCCACATTGTAGAGTCTGTTTCATCTAAAACAAGGCTAAAAATTATGTATACATATAGCTGATTCACTTCATTGTACAGCAGAAACTAACACAACCATTGTAAAGAAATTACACTCCAATTAAATAAATAAAATAAAATGGGGCTAAAGAGCACCCAGAGTCAGCCTGGTGGCTCAGACGGTAAAGAATCTGCCTACAATGCAGGAAGACCCCGAGTTCGATTCCGGCGTCAGGAAGATCCCCTGGAGAAGGGAATGACAACCCACTCCAGTATTCTTGCCTGGAGAATTCCATGGGCAGAGAAGCCTGGTGGGCTACAGTTTCTGGGGTCACCAAGAGTCAGACATGACTGAGGGACACTCATGAAGAGCACACAGAAGGGTTTACCAGATCAGGTGAGGAGACATCTGGAGCTGGCACTCAATACTCGGGGAGGGGGGTTACTTCCCTTTTCCCTCTGGTGTGCTCTCCACATTCAGATCACATGTAACATTACCTGTTGGTATTTACGGTCACTGGTCCTCAGCAGACCTAAGCTTTCTCACCAGATATAAGCTGAAGCTAGCAATGCCCAGAAAGTAACACTGGCTATTAAACTGCACTCTTCTAAAGTTCCCTGTCTAGCTCTTTTGGCATAAACTGTGTTACACCTTTTACCATGACAATACCCTCTCTCTCAGACATTTCTGCCTAAAGAATAAATTTTTATGTTTTGAATAAGTACTCACATAAAACCCTTGTTGGTTACAAACTATCAGATCCAACTACTAAATTTAATATTGGGGTGCTTGTAGCTAACAAAAAAATAATAACTTATGTAGCTAACAAAATAAGACTAACTTGTGGAGACAAGGCACCAGTTTCTGAATAGCTGATTTTAATGGTGATATGACTACTTCCAAATGCATTCAGTCACACTCATATTCAAAAGAGTAAAACCCACAGTAACCGCACATGTCATGAAAGTCTTGCATTTACTGATTTATTTTTACCATAATGAGAAATGATTTTTACTTTTCTAAGCCAACTAAAAAAGTTCAGGTCAGTTTACTCTACTGGTGAAATGAAGTAAAACATGCCTTCCTCCTCCCCCAAATGACTACAAAGGAAAATCCATGTATGTTCTTTCATTTAAGTAAACTGTACTTGAATGACACAAATATCAACACATGTTTAGAGACAACAGTAGTTGAATTTCAAGGCTGAGCGGTGGGTTACCATGCTCTGAGAAAAGCCTAGGTAATCGCCTGTCAAGGAAGAACCATTTTTGTTAACTCTTTTTAACATGAATCTTGATCAGCACTTCATTAACTAGAATACTTCCATTTAAAAAACTGCAGTTTCTGTACACTTAAGGATTTATTTGGGAACACAATTTCTAATAATTCCCTATAAAAGACCTTAAATGACAGTAAAAGAAATTAGTGTTTAATAACTGACATATAGAAGTTTAAGTAATTTATATTTGCCAAAGAACTTACATTTCTGCTCCTCCTGAATGTAGTATGGGTTTCAAAACCATCTTCTTGACTCTTCCAGTTGTCTGTCCCACTAGTATGAATTTCATTTAAGTTATGTTGAAAAGCATAAAATGAAGAGTCCTAATGGCTATATAATCCCTGTAAAGCTATTAGCAATAGGGTAATATTCAGACACATTTAAGTAAGTAAACTTTCTAGAAAGAAAAGGTACCACAGTTTCATAAAGGATGGTGGGTCCACAGTTTTAGTGTGGGGCTTGGGGAAATGGATTCTAAAATCATTGTTTTTATGTCTATGGGAAGAAAAAAACCCCTCAAAGCTGCCAATTTAAACATTAACAAGATTTAGTCACACTACAATTAGAGCAGTGCTATGAATAACAATTTTAGATATTTATAAACTTTTTTAACTTTCAATTTTCAATTTTGTTAAATTAAAAAATCCATACAATTGAAAGCACATAGGCACGAGGCTAACAACCAGTGACTCCAGGTGAAGGTTATATAATGTTCACTGTACCATTACTTTTAGCTTTCCTGTAACTTTGCAAATATTCAAAATAAAAAGTGAAAATGTCTATAGTAGTCAAGACACCACGAGTGAAATTAAGAAAACACAAGACATAGACATGAAGTATGTCACTGAAAATCACTAGTTTTAGAGTGTTTTTGTTTTTTTTTTTTTAAAGGCCTAACTTACAGGTAAAACTTTTCTTCTAAAAGAGAGCATGAGAGAGACACACAACATGCATTAAAAGACGAAGTTAGTTTAGAAGTCAACAGAGACAGAACGCTATGCATATAATGCCCTCATTGACATCACGTCTTGAATTTTCAATGTGGGTATATTTTTCTTGGTCCAACATTGGCTGCCATGTTAAATCATGCAAACCATAGCAATCCACTGACTTGCATGTTTACAAATGATAGTCTCCCAAAGTGTGAAGTTTTCATTCAGGAGGGTCGGTATAACAAATCTCTCCGTAAGATAAAACTGTTTCCTAACTCTATGGAATAAAATGTTTTCTCAGTTGAATGCCTGAACATTGTGTGATATTATGAACTTCCCATATACTATTTAAGTTGGCTAAGTTTTAACAATAAAGTTCATGAATTTAATTCTTTTTTGACATCTCAGGTAATGATAAAAACTTCCTATGTCCTATTAGATCTTTGGCTGAATGCTATCACCTTAGAAAAAGTCCAAGTTGGTGCTTTTTAAAAAATCTTCATTTACTTTTAGATATAAGATAGCAATAGCAACCACAAATCTATCTTTTGGTGAAAAGTAAAGTAAAAACTATATGCTAAGAATATCAATACTGAGACAATCTGTCTCAAACCTAATGTTCCCCTTCAGGATTCCCAGGCCTTCAAGCACACTAGGTGGTACAACAGCACATCTTTCCCCTCCTCATAGGTTCTGAGAGAGAAGGGAACTTACAATGCAAAAGCTAAGGACTAAGTAGTGGGCCGGTAACTTGAAGAAACAAGCGGTGGGGAAGCCAGTTCCTTTCAAAGGGTGATAGAGTGGCGGCTGGATGCAAGAGTCTGGAGCATGGACACAAGCTGATCCAAAGAGCAATATCCTTAATTTCTGGGGACAGTACAGACTGGTGCTTTTTAACACTCATTAGAAATTGTCCACATATGACTCTTCACCCTTTCTTAGTTCTACAGGCCAATTACTACCAAACATAAGAGAACTGAGGCTGTAATATGGGTCACTATGAAAACTAGTTTATATACAGCTAGATAGCAGGGTGTGGGGAGACTGGAGGAGGAGGAGAGAGACGTTTGAAAAAACTGAGTGTTACTCTGTAGACACTATAACAACCCAAGATACCTTAACTTCTTAAGTAACCTGATTCACAGAATCAACTAAACTAGAAACTGCTTTTTCTTTTAAAAACACATATACATTGTTAAAAGCAAAAATGAGAAATATTCACATTCAGTCAAGCCCGTTTTTTCAAGTTCCCTGAGATGGCATATATAGATACACAACATAGCTCAAAGTAACAGCAGAAAGTCAATCATTTAAAAAGATCATTTAGAATACAGTCAAATTTCTTTTTCAACAAACATAATCTACAAGATAAATTATATCCCGATTGGGTTATTGCTATAAATCTATTCAAATCAGGAAAATCCCTCATATTTAAAGCTCTCCAAGTAATTTTGGCACAAGTCAAATCTTAGAATTCTGAGTTTAAAGTCCCTGAGCTCTTTAAAAGGCTAGCTTGCCTTCAGCCTCTTCTCCAGCTACCTTCCCCTCCAATGCCTTGCAACCTGCCCGAGCCTCTCATTCACTATAAGTCCAGGCTTAAGGATACAGCCTTTCTAACCGACCCTGCTCTGCAGAAACCATGTAGCTTCTCTGGCTTGAAGAATCCAGTTGGATTCTGGAGGCGGAAGAATCAAATGGGGGTAGATCTCCTGCCTCCTTATTAATATTTCTAAAACTGCCTACAACATTCAGGGTTTTAACGTCTCCAGGGCTTTATGCCTCAGATGCTCGTCCAAACACTGGATGGCAAAGAGGTCAATGTCCGTGTCGAATTTGTTGGCAAACAAGTGGTGCACGTGCAACAGCCAGTTCAAGTCACCAGCTCCGAAAACGCACACAGAGCGCACGTGGACGCCGCTGCACGGCGGGTAGGGGGCGCCCTTGGAAACGTCTCCTTCAAAGTACTGCCATTTAACAAACCTGGCAATCGCTTGCATGTCAGACATGTCATACTTATGGCTTAAGGACAATGACCCTGGGACTTCGGGGATCCTCTGAATAGTGGCCCAGAGATACTCGTCTGGGCTGTATGTGTCTTTTGCCCACTCCATAAACTTTTGGATATTTTGGTTCTGGAGCACGTACTCCACATACTCCTTACTGACCACAAAATAGGCACTGCCTGAAAACAGAGGTGTTTCAAGAGGTGGATGTATTTTGTCAGTCCCCATGTTTGTCAGCTTTCCATCCACGACTTCATAATGCTTTTTCCACCTTTCTTTCTTATGGGATGGCATTTTCTCTGTTTCTAGGTTGTTCTCGCCCATCAACAGCTTCAGCTTCCTGACAATTTCCAGGTTGGTTTTAATAGGAAAATCCATACCGCAGAGATTTATCAGGTACTTCCAGCCTGCATTCATCTGGTAGAGGTCCTGCATGCAGTTAAGGTCAGCCTGAACCCGGCTCCAGGACGCATACACCACGCTCTCCAGCTGACTGGCGACAAAGACATTACTGAAGCAGGATGCGATGCCAACAGCTGCAGCCAAAAAGGATTTCTCTGATTTTCCATCCACGTGAATACAATAGAAATTCTGAGGCATATATATGGCCCTCAGGAGCCTGTCAAGCATTTCGATTTTGTGATGAACCACTATAGAATATGCTATTGGAAATTCCGCCTCTTCTTTACTAAGTGGTTCTGTAATATATTTGCGCTTCTTAATGAAAGAAGCACAATCACCAGTCATGTTTATGTAGTCATAGTTTGTCCATCGAGCACGCTTTTTAAATTTCACTGTTAGACTCTCAAGCTTTACCTTTTGAATTTCATCTACATCACCCTGTAGAATTTTGGTGCAATTAATATTACTACTAGGATTCTCTTCAAACAACTCCAAATGTCCAAAATTTACAAATTCAGGCTTTTGATGAATTCTTAAAACAGTGAATGTGACCACCGAAAAAACAAGAAATAAGAAGTAGTATTTAGCGGGATAAGAAAAAAGTTTCCTCCTCCACAACTTCCTCAGCATTTCAACAACTGGGGACTTGGCTTTATTAAGGGTAGTCTTTCAGGCTTCAAGCAGTACTGATTTCCTCTCTGTCGTGGTCTGGAGATTTGTCAGTTTGCATTTATCAAAAGTGCAAAGGCATCTTGAAATGGACGATAGCACTAAGAGAAAAATAGAAAGGGTACACACACATATATAAATAGAATCTTTTACGACATCTTCTCATCAGGTTCAGAAAGTGTCCTCTTTGCTACGAGGTCAGAAGACAAAAACAAAGTCAATCCAAGAAAAGTGTTAAAGGATACCCATAATCTCTAGTATTAATGCCAGATTATCTTTTTTAAAAAGTTGAGTACAAGGATATGCTAGAATATCCTATAATCAACACTTTACCTCTCAGGTATATTGAGGTGCAAAATACAGTTGAAGACCTAGGCTGTAATTATTAAATTCTCCATAGGGTGAGTTTTGGTGTTTATTTTGCAGGGGAGGGAGGGGTTATTGTTGCTTTTTGTTTTCTTTGGTTGTACTGCACAGCACGTGGGATCTTAGATTGAACTGCACCCCCTGAGTGGAAGCACGAAGTCTTAACCATTGAACCACCAGGGAAGTCTCAGTTGGTGAGTTTTTGATCCTGGGCCAGTGGTAATTAGCACCCCTTGCCTTGAAATTGTTACTAATCTGGGTTTCTCCAGACACATCCATTAGTGTCCATCAGTTGGCATCAGCAGCCCCAAATATTTGAAGAGATAAGATCCATTCTACTCTTCATCAACTTAGGAGTGGGGTCCACTGAAGGAGACATTCAGAAATGACTGTGGATGCTAAGAATCTCTGAAGGAAAAGCAGGTCAACTGGATTTTCAAAGCGGAACAGAAAAGTTCAGGTGAAACCAGATCAGATTTGGAACTGTTTTGGGTTGACATCACTTTGTTCAGTTCCATACCAGGCACCACAGGAAGAGAAAATATACACGACCCAAAAGAGATAAACAGCTTTGTATTTCCTGCACTGGTTATACCAGGTTATAATAATTAAGCCTTGCTGAAAAACAACACTCATATGCAAATTGTAACTTATGAAAGACTCTTTGTCTGTATTCAAATTCCAGGAGCCTAACCCACTTTTATTATGGAAAATGTTTACAAACATACAGATGCTGTTTCATTTTCAAAAGTCAATTTTATTACTTGGCAACTGGTTCTAACAAAGAAAGTCAAATACTATCAACTCTCTCAAAACCAGATTTATAGAGATTCGAAAACTTTTTAACACCAGAATTAGCACTAGAATTTTTAAATGCTTAATTAGGAAATAATTTGTGAATATTGATAATACAAATAAAAATAACTGACCATCATTAGTACAGAATAATATTACAAAAAGTACTTAGACTTTACCATTTAAAATCAAGAAAAGTCAGGATCATTTAGTTCTGATTCCAGGTAACATCCTGTGCCCATGTAGAGTGCTTCTTACGCAGTCAGGTTTCTTAAATGTACCAGGCATCCAGCAGTGGTGTTATGTCCCGTGAGTCTTTTTTTTTTTTTTTAAAAACATGTGAAACAAAAAGAAAAATTTTTGAAGAGATACACATGCCCACGTAAGTATACATATACACTCATAAAGCATACTGGTCTACTAATTCAACATATTCACTTTTTTCTTCAAAATGATGGCTGGTCATATTCACTTTTTTCTTCAAAATGATGACTACTTGATGTCTTTTAAAATTTTCTTCTCTCCAGTCTTTTTTTTTAAAGTCTGTATTTGTGGATAAACATTTTAAAGGTTTGAAGACATCCTGCAATTTAGGTTGAACTTTAAAAGAAAACTCTGGTAGCATTTCCCAAAATGTGTGCCAAGGAACAGCTAATAGCCCTATATGACTGGAAAAGTCAACATACTCTACGCCTGCTGTGAGAATTTCCAGTGCTCACTGGCCCACTGAAGACAACCCTACAGCTGAATCAGCTGCTTATCTCATCTTCTTTCAACTGTCTTGTCTATTACCCCACTCCAAATCTTTAATGGAAAGCAAACATTGAGATACTGTTAAGATACTTAAGCATCTTAACCATTAAGACATCCCCAACTATTATGCCCCAATCACTAATGCCAAAGAAGCTAAACGGTTCTATGATGACCTACAAGACCTTCTAGAACTAACACCAAAAAATGATGTCCTTTTCATCATAGGGGACTGGAATGCAAAAGAAGTCAAGAGATACCTGGAGTAACAGGGAAGTTTGGACTTGGAGTACAAAATGAAGCAGGACAAAAGCTAAGAGAATTTTGCCAAGAGAATGCAGTGGTCATAGCAAACACCCTCTTACAACAACACAAGAGAAGACTCTATACATGGACATCACCTGATAGTCAATACTGAAATCAGACTGATCATATTCTTTGTAGTTGAAGATGGAGAAGCTCTAAACGGTCAGCAAAAACAAGACCAGGAGTGAACTATGGCTCAGATCATGAACTCCTCATTGTAAAATTCAGACTTTAAATTGAAGAAAGTAGAGAAAACCACTAGGTCATTCAGATACGACTTAAATCAAATCACTTATGATTATACAGTGGAAGTGACAAAGAGATTCAAAGAGATCTCAAAGACAGCCTGAAGAATTATGGACAGAGGTTCATGACACTGTACAGGAGGTAGTGATCAAAACTATCCACAAGAAAAAGAAATGTAAAAAAGGCAAAATAGTTGTCTGAGGAGACCTTACAAAGAGCTGAGAAAAGAAGAGACGTTAAAGGCAAAGGAGAAATGAAAAGATACAGCCATCTGAAGGTAGAGTTCCAAGGAGTCGCAAAGTAAGGAAACTTAAGAAAACCTTCCTAAGTGAACAATGCAAAGAAATAAAGGAAAACAATAGAATGGGAAAGACTAGAGATCTCTTCAAGAAAATTAGAGATACCAAGAAAACATTTCACGCAAAGATGAGCACAATAAAGGACAGAAATGGTATGGACCTAACAGAAGCAGAAGATATTAAGAAGATGCGGCAAGAATACACAGAAGAACTATACAAAAAGAGATCTTAATGATCTGGATAACCATGATGGTGTGATCACTTGCCTAGAGCCAGACATCCTGGAGTGCGAAGTCCAGTGGGCCTTAGAAAGCATCACAACAAACAAAGCTAGCAGGGGTGATGGAATTCCAGTTGAGCTATTTCAAATCCTAAAAGATGATTCTATTAAAGTGCTGCACTCAATATGCCACCAAATTTGGAGAACTCAGCATGGCCACAGAACTGGAAAAGGTCAGTTTTCATTCCAGTCCCAAAAAAGGGCAATGCCAAAGAATGTTCAAACTACTGCACAGTTGCACTCATTTCACATGCTATCAAGGTCATGCTCAAAATCTCCAAGTTAGGCTTCAATAATATATGAACCAAGAACTTCCAGATGTTCAAGGTGGATTTAGAAAAGGCAGAGGAATTAGAGATCAAATTGCCAACATCTGCTGGATCACAGAAAAAGCAAGAGAATTCCAGGAAAATATCTACTTCTGCCTCATTAACTACGCTTTGACTGTGAGGGTCACAACAAATCATGTAAAATTCTTGAAGAGATGAGAATGCCAGACCACCTTATCTGCCTCCTAAGAAATCTGTATGCAGGTCAAGAAGCAACAGTTAGAACCGGACACAGAACAACAACTGGTTTGACTTCCCTGTACCTCAGATGGTAAAGAATCTGACTGCAATACAGGAGACCTGGGTTTGATTCCTGGGTTAGGAAGATCCTCTGGAGAAGGGAATGACAATCTACCCCAGTATTCTTGCCTGGAGATTCCCATGGAGAGAGGAGCCTGGTGGGCTACAGTCCAAGGGGTTGCAAAGAGTCGGTCAGTAATGAGCAACTGACATTACTACTGCTACGTCAAGGCTGTATATGGTCAGCCTGCCTAGTTAACTTCTATGCAGAGTACATCATGAGAAATGCCAGGCTGGATGAAACACAAGCTGGAATCAAGACTGCCGAGAGAAATATCAAATAACCTCAGATGTGCAGATGACACCACCCTTATGGCAGAAAGTGAAGAGGAACTAAAGAACCTCTTGATGAAGGTGAAAGAGGACAGTGAAAAAGCTGGCTTAAAACAACATTCAAAAAACTAAGATCATGGCATCCAGTCCTATCATTTCATGGCAAATAGATGGGAAAACAATGAAAACAGTGAGAAACTATTTTCTTGGGCTCTAAAATCACTGCAGATAGTGACTGCAGCCATGAAATTAAAAGACGCTTGCTCGTTAAAGAAAAGCTATAACCAACCTAGACAGCATACTAAAAAGCAGAGACATTACTTTGCCAACAAAGGTCCGTCTAGTCAAGGCTATGGTTTTTCCAGCAGTCATGTACAGATGTAAGAGTTGGACCATAAAGAAGGTTGAGCCAAAGAACTGACACTTTCAAACTATGGTGTTGGAGAAGACTCTTTAGAGTACTTCAAGGAGATCAAACCAGTCAATCCTAAAGGAAATCAACCCTGAATATTCATTGGTAGGACTGATGCTGAAGCTGAAGCACCATTACTCTGGCCACCTGATGCGAAGAACTGACTCACCGGAAAAGACCCTGATATTGGGAAAGATAGAGGATGAAGAAGGGGACAACAGAGGATGAGATGGTTGGATGGCATCACTGACTCGATGGGCATGAGTTTGAGTAAGCTCCAGGAGTTGGTGATGGACAGGGAAGCCTGGCATGCTGCAATCCATGGGGTCTCAAAGAGTCAGACACGACTGAATGACTGAACTGAACTCATAGTTCAGGGCTTCCCTGACAGCTCATTGGTAAAGAATCCACCTGCAATGCAGGAGACCCCAGTTCGATTCCTGGGTCGGGAAGATCCACTGGAGAAGGGATAGGCTATCCACTCTAGTACTCTTGGGCTTCCCTTGTGGCTGAGCTGGTAAAGAATCCACCTGCAATGCAGGAGACCTGGGTTCAATCCCTGGGTTGGAAAGATGCCCTGGAGAAGGGAAAGGCTACCCACTCCAGTATTCTGACCTAGAGAATTCTCAATAGTCCATGGAGTCACAAAGAGTCAGACATGACTGAGCGACTTTCACTTTCAAGATGTACTTATTAAACACGAAATGTCAGAACACTGGGGAAAAAGAGTATCATGTAGGTTTCTGGGGTGGGAGAGTGGAGATAAACCACATGAAAAAGATTCAGAAGCAGAATGTCTTCATATTTCATAAAAGCCAAACAAAGAAGCCAGATGATAATGGAGCAATGCCTCCAAAGTGCTAAAAGAAATTAAATTCTAGATGAGAATTCTTAGAACTAGATGAACTACCATGTAAATTAAGGGTAAAATAAAAACATTTTACATATTAAGAGAGGAAAAGCTTCAAAATATTTACCCTTCTGCATTCTTTTTCAGGACGCTGCAATGAACTTTGATGAGCTCCATCAAAACTACGTTGTAAGCCAAGAAGAAAGACAACGTAAGAATCAGAAACTGTATCACAACACCAGAAGGAAGGAAAGGAAATACCGGGATGATAGTAAAGGAACACCTTAGGCTGTGTGTGTAACAGGCCAACAGACAAACCCAGCATACGGCCATGGGAGAGATGTTGAATGGAAAGAAAATGAAATGGAATAACTGATGGCAATAAGCATACTGAAAGCCCATTTGAACAACTGGCCGAGTTTGGGGGTGAATCTGTAATAACTATTTTGAAAACAAAGCAAACAAAGGGGGTTAGGGAGATAATTATTATTGACCCCAAAGAAATTAGAATCACACAATGATGAAAAAAAATACCACAATGCAGTCCATGGGTTGGCTTGGAAAAGCACCAGTCTTAATAATGTAAATGCTGTTTTTCAGTTGAGATTCAATAAAACAATATTAGGAGCACAGAGCAATGGGAGAGATGGGTGCTGAAACACAGGGGTTGTGTACTTTGCCCAGCATGACATAACTGGCCACAGCTGGGTATTTAGAATTACACTGCTGTTCCAAGCAAAGGCCTCCTCCTAATTGTACTCTTCTCCCAAGTGCTCTTTGTCATCAACATCTCAAAATGGTAAGGAGCTAATCAAAAACATAAAGTAGAGGGAAAGGGTACCACTCAGTGCAAGCTTGTTTACACAGTGATAAACAGATAAGGAGATGCACGTAAGAGAAGTCCACAACTCACCGAACATCAACTCTAGATTGGAATAATTGGAATAAGTAAGAAACATTAGAAGATTTCATAATGTGAAAGAAAAAAAAAGTGCTCTAGTGGCACTTAAAAATTAAAATCTACTAGATATCACTAGCACACGCCTCTGTATTTTAAAATGCACCCAAGTCTAAATGATGATATTCATCTCAATCACACATTAGTTTAATTTAGAGAACTATCACCTTATAAATAAGACAACAAGGACTTCTCTTCTGGTGCAATGGATAAGAACCCGCCTGCCAATGTAGGGGACACGGGTGTTCAATCCCCGGTCTGGGAAATTCCACATGCCTCGGAGCAACTGAGCCTGCACGCCGCAACTCCGGAAGCCTGTGCTCCACAACCGAGAAGCCACTGCAATGAGAAGCCCGCACCCCACAACAGCAGCCTCTGCTTGCCACAACTGGAGAAAGCCCGCTCACAGCAATGAAGGCCTAGAACAGCCAAAAAGAAAACAAACACATGGTTCAGATGTATAAACTAAAAAGTAGAGAAGACAATGAAAAAAATGTGTAACAAAGTGAGCTACATGTGGCTCAGTATATATTCTTAATTTCTTTTTAATAATAAAAAGAAAGGCAAAGCAGGAAGAGGGAGGGAAAGGGGAATAATATATGTTTCACTATAAACTAATATGATAACATATTCAGAACTTGGAAGCAAAAGGATTTACCATCTTTACATGACAATTCTCACACATATGTACACGCCTTTCAGAATGATCAGAATCTTTTTGTCCGGCCTCTAATTACACCTGTGACTCCTAGACAGAGACGCTGCCATCAACAGATCATAAGGATGTGGGGTGCATGTGTGTGTGCATTCCTCAGCCGTAAAAGAAGAATGAAACCCTGCCATCAGCAACAACATGGATGGGCTTGGATGGCATCATGCTAAGTGAAATAAGTTGAAGACAGACAAATACTGACATCACTTATATGTGGAATCTAAAAAAATGCAACAAACTAGTGAATATAACAAAAAAGAAACTCACAAATACAGACAACAAATAAGTGGTTACCAGTGGGAAGAGGTGGAGAAAGGCAATGGCACCCCACGCCAGTACTCTTGCCTGGAAAATCCCATGGACGGAGGAGCCTGGTAGGCTGCAGTCCACGGGGTCACTGACGGTCGGACACAACTGAGTGACTTCACTTTCACTTTTCACTTTCATGCATTGGAGAAGGAAATGGCAACCCACTCCAGTGTTCTTGCCTGGAGACTCCCAGGGATGGGGGGGCCTGGTGGGCTGCCGTCTATGGGGTCACATCGAGTCGGACACGACTGAAGCGACTTAGCAGCAGCAGCAGTGGGAAGAGGGGAGAGCCATTATAGGAGTAAGGATTGAGAGATGCATGCAAGCTCATTCAGTCATGCCTGACTCTCTGTGACCCCACGGACTGCAGCCCACGATGCTCCTCTGTCCATGAGATTCTCCCCTCAATACTGGAGTGGGTTGCCATTTCCTCCTCCAGGGTATCTTCCCAACCTAAGGATTGAACCCACATTCCTGCAGCTCCTGCTTGACAGGTAGATTTTTTATCACTGAGCCACTTGGGAAGCCCCAAGGGATTAAGAAGTACAAACGATTATGTAAAAAGTAAGCTACAAGGATACATTGTACAACACAGAGCATATAGCCAATATCTTATAATAACTCTAAATAGAGCATAACCTTTAAAAATTGTGGATCACTACACTGCACAACTATAACTTATATAATATCACACATCAACTAAATTTCAATTAAAAAATTAAATTAGGGACTTCCCTGGTAGTTCAGTGGCTATGACTCCATGCTCTCAACACTGGGGGTGGGGGGCCCCGGGGCTCAATCGTTCGTCAGGAACTAGATCCTGCGTGCCGCAACTAAGATTCCTGTATGACACAACTAAGACCCAGTGCAGCCAAATAATTTTTTTTTTTAATATTAAGTTCAAAAAAGTGAGAAAAATAAAAAGATAATAAGAGCTCTGCATTGGTTAGCTTTGTTAACCTTTATGAAGATTAAAGCTGACAGACATAACTGTCAACTATAATGAAAGAAAGGAGTGGAATTTTAAAAGGTAAACTCTTTTTTCAACAATTTCCACCAAAGTTAATTCTGGTTTAAGTCCAAATAAAACTATTATAGATAAGAATAATTCTGCCTGTTGCCTATTGTACCATTTTTTTAAGTAGTGGAAATATTTCACAAAAGAAGTACACACACACGTGTGTGTCCACACATCTGTGTGTCTGCATAAACGCATAGCTGGATGGATACGTCAGGGTCCATGACCTGATCCTTCTGCATGAAGGTCCATGATCCTTCTGCAGCAGGAAGCTTTCAGTCTAGGTTCAGTCACCCTCGAGTTCCACTGAATACTCCTCTGGAGCTCAATTTCGCAGACGCTCCAAGGACCATTGTTCTTGTGGTCTCTGGAGGCTGTGACAGGAGCAAAATACCCACTACTGTGATTGATGCCAAGGTCATGTAAGATCTCAGAGGATTGGGACTCAAGCCAGGGTGCCTAAACGCAACCCTGAAGCATGGCCAAGGGAAGGAGAGGGAAGCAGGTAAGATCCCAAGGCAGAGGGCTTGCCGACTGCAGTTCTTTCTGCCCCGTGCACCCCCATGCTCTCGAGTCACCTGGGAGCACCTGATCTCTGTCTCTTGCCAGCTGTGCCCTTCCTGGAGGGCGGTCTCCGCTATCTGGCTATTGTCTGCGACTCACTGTGGTTGGCTCCCTAGCTTCTCTGAGAGTTCATGTTAAAACGAATTCCTGAGACCCCACAGTGCCTGCCCCTCCAAATTGACCACAAGAAGCTCTCTGGGTCCCTGGACCTCATCTCCAAGCTCTACAGTTCAGGCTGTTGTCTCCTAGAATCCATCCTAGAGTTTTCTCAGGATCCAGCTAAGGAAACAAGGGCACTAGGGGACCTTCTATAAGACTGGACCACATTTCCTATGCACCTTGGGAAAGGGTGTTTTCTACACGAATTAAAACCAGATGATGTGAGGAAGTGGAAAGAGGGCCCATGTCTCCCTTCTTCAGAGCCTCATGTCCTAGAATCAGGCACAGAAGGTGGCACTAAGTTATGTTTGTTGAATGAATAAATTCTCTCTCAAGTGAGCTAGTTCCTCTGCTAGAAATTAAACACCTATCCTTTCTCCCTTTGGAATATCAGAGAAGAGTTCTGTCTCCAGTTTTCTACACTTGCAGCAAGGACTATCCTGTCTTAGAGAGTACAGCCTGAAGAACATACTGTTTAAAGATGAAATGATGATAAATGATTGTGTATGTATGTTAGTTGCTCAGCAGTGCCCAGCTCTTTGTGACTCCATGGACTGTAGCCCACCAGGCTCCTCCGTCCTTGGAATTCTCCAGGCAAGAATACTGGAGTGGGTTGCCATTTCCTACTCCAGGGGATCTTCCCAACCCAGGCATTGAACCCAGGTCTCCAAAATTAAGGCAGATTCTTTATCATCTGAGCCACCAGGGAAGCCCCAGTAAATGACTAAACCCCTCAAAAAATTGAAGAAATGGCACCAAAATTTTGCAAGCGGGACTGAGGGACAGCTGACTTGGGAGATATCAGAAAGCTGACCCCTTGAAGCCGGCAGCAGAGGAAGCTGAGCAGCAACTCAATCTACAGCACAGTCACCCCAGCCCTCCCCTCCCACTACCAGCCACAGAGTCCTCCCCTCCAAACACTCCCGAGTTGGCAACACAAACTCCTCTGGAAGCAGGATGAAGTGGAATAAAACTCCACTGAGTGGAAATCTACTTAAAAGACTCTTAAGACTCCCAGACCCCTCCCTCTATTCTTCATAATCCAGTAAACACCCTTCCTGACCCCACCAGAAAACTTCCAAAAACATGAAATAAAATATCTGACCTGGAGGGCACAAGGCACAACTGAGAGCAGGAGTACCAACCTGAAAAGGAGGGAATTAAGTCAAAGGTCCTCATTTCCAGAATACCAGCAGGCCGGTATACATACCTCCCAGGCTTCAGCCTCAGATAATAGAAAACTACTTGATATCCAAGAAAAGCTCATGACACAAAAGAGATCAGAAACAAACAGAGGAGGTTATCACGTTAACTATTTCCGTATAATCAACCACAATCCTTAGTGACAGAAAATAAAAACAACTTATTATTTCTCACTACTTTTGGAATTGGTCGGGCAATCCTTCTGGCGTTACCTGGGCTCACCTAGGCAGTTGCATGCAGATAGAGGACTGTCCAGATTGGAGGGTTCCATACAGCTCGTTCACATCTGCATGCAGTACTCGATGTTAGCTGGGGTGCCTCTCATCATGTATAGGCTGGATGAGATTCCTTACCTGGCAGCCGCAGGGCAGCATACCAAGAGAGCCCAGCAGCTCCAAAGCCTCATAAGGGCTAAGCAGCAGAATATACACAACATCACATCTGTTATATTCCATTAGAGAAAGTCACTAGGCCTGCCATGATTCCAGAGGAAATAAGGTTTTACTTCTGGATGGGAAGGGACGCAAAATCACACTGCAAGGGGGCACGGATGCTGCAATGGGAGGAATTTGTACCCACTAAATATTCTGTCACATGGAGAAATTCAGATCAAGAGATGACAACTGCAATGATGAAAACATCCTCGAGTTTTTATCAGCAAAGACATAAGAGAAACTATTACAATCATGAAACCAGAACAAGAGACTATGAAAACGGAACAGAGAATAAAAATGAGCTCTCAGAATCAAAAGTATGATAGCTAAAATTAAAAATTCAATTGAAGAATCAGAAATTAAAGTTAAGGAAAGCCCCAAGACAGCAGAGCAGAAAGATAAATAAATGGAAAATAGGAAAATGAGAAAATTGATACAGAAGATCCAACATTCAAGTAACAGGCATTCCACTGAGAAAGAAGAAAATGAAGGCAAGAGGGGTGAAAAGGAATAGGATGCGGGAGGGAAGTTCAAGAGGGAGGTGACATGTATACCTATGGCTGATTCATGTTAATATATGGCAGAAACCAATACAATTTCAACCTAGAATTCTATATAACCTGCTGGGGAATAAAGGCATTTTCATACAGTTGCATGTAACTTTTCTCAGTAGGCTACTGCAAGAAGCACACCACTAAAAGACAAAGCCCATCAGTAATTATAAAAACAGTACCACTATTCTGGAATGCTTAATATGTGCAAGGAGCTCGTCTAAAGGATTTACCTAAACAACTCTTAAGATCTTCAGGATATACGTATAATATCATATATGAAACGAGTCACCAGTCCAGGTTCGATACACGATACTGGATGCTTAGGGCTGGTGCACTGGGACGACCCAGAGGGATGGTATGGGGAGGGGAGAGGGAGGAGGGTTCAGGATGGGGAACACATGTATACCTGTGGCGGATTCATTTCAATATTTGGCAAAACTGATATATTGTAAAGTTTAAAAATAAAATTAAATTAAAAAAAAAAAAAAAGATCTTCAGGATAACTCTAAACAGAAGACAATAACTACCAAGGTCACTAAAGGAGTTCTTATCCAAATTCCACTGGAGGAGAATATACCAACAAGTAATTCTCTAGACACCAACCAGCTGTCTTACAAGTCAGCTGAATTCTGACACAATCTAACCAGAGACAGTGTCAATTTCATGGTTTAAGAGTTCAGTCTCGCCAAGTCTGACCTTCAGACTATAAAATCAGAAATTCCCACAATCCCTTCCTCAGGTTCAATTAATTTGCTAGAGCATCTCACAGAACTCAAAGAAACATTTTACTAAGTAGATTACTGGTTTATTATAAAAAGATATGATAAAGGATACAGGTGAACATCCGGATGGAAGAGATACGCAGGGCATGGTATGGGAAAAAGATGCAGAGCTTCCATGCTCTGAGAGCCCCATTCTGCAAATCTCCACACTCGCACCAAGCTGTCCTGGGTTTCTATGGAAGTTTCATTACATGAACATGATTGATTAAATCACTGGCCATTACCCAACCTCCAGACCCTCTCTCCTCCCCAGAGATGAGCGGTAGGGATGTAGGGGGTGGGACTGAAAGTTCCCACCCTCTAATCACTTGGTTGGTCCTCCTGCAACCAGCCCCCATCTTCAGGTGGGATCCAAGGGTCACCTCAACAACATAATAGACGATTTTTGTTGCTCTCATCACTTAGGACATTGCAAGGGTTTTACAGGAGCTCTGTGCCAGAAATGGACCAGAATAACAAATATACATTGATTATAAATCACGGTATCAGTCACAAAGCTAGTAAGTGGAATAGCTAACATTCAAACCTACACAATCTAGCCCCCCAAGTTTATATTATGCAGCTGGCACTCCACATCTATGGACTCTGTACCTGTCAGTTCTGCATCCTTGAATTCAACTAAACTCAAATCAAAACTATTCGGGGAAATTCCCTGGCAATCCAGTGTTTAGGATTCTCCACTTTCACTGCAGGGAGCATGGGTTCAATCCCTGGTTGGGAAACTAAGATCCTGCAAGCCATGAGGGCAAGGAAAAAAAAAAAAGTGATGTATTAAAAAGAGAGAAAGAAAGAAAAAATTACACGTGGCTCACATCCTATTTTTATTGGACACTGGGATTCTAGGGAGTAGGAAGTTTTGGGGGCCACTGAGAAAGGATTATTTTTCATAACTACAACTTTTTGTTAAGAGACAACTGTCCATGGGTCCCTCATATTTCTGCACATCTTGCAAGTGAGGTACTAACTGCCTTTTCATTCTGGACTGTTTTTTTAAGGCTATTTGTGCAGTGAACAGCCTTGAAAAACAGACAGTGCTTCCCTCACTAGCAAAGGGCCAGTGTGCTTGCTGCTGCTGCTAAGTCACTTCAGTCGTGTCCAACTCTGTGAGACCCCACAGACGGCAGCCCACCAAGCTCCCCCGTCCCTGGGATTCTCCAGGCAAGAACACTGGAGTGTGTTGCCATGTCCTTCTCCAATGCATGAAAGTGAAAAGTGAAAGGGAAGTCGCTCAGTCGTGTCCGACTCTTCGCGACCCCATGGACTGCAGCCCACTAGGCTTCTCCATCCATACGATTCTCCAGGCAAGAGTACTGGAGTGGGGTGCCATTGCTTACTGTTGGGATAATAAATGCAATACCTCTGGGAGCAAAGGGGAAGCACGTTCAATGGCCCACCATAAAAGATGCGGGTTCCCTAAGCTCAGGGTTCCTTCCGTGTAATGCAACCCACTCTCTGTGCAGATTATCATCTGGCTGTGTTCATACTGCCCTGCGGGAACTAGGACTTAAGAACCTACATGAAAAATGCCAATACTCTGCTCTGTTATTGCTATAGGTAGAAAACTATGCCTTGTGGTTGGCCCAGGAGTCTTAGGTCTTCTGCAAGCATCCATGAAAACTGACAGATTTGCTAGCTTTCAAGTAGGGTAAAATCTAAGCCCTTTGATAGGTCTAAGAGCTTTGATGTTACACTCTTGTGGATATATCTGCTTTTTCAAACAATGTGCATTTATAAACTTTGATTAACATAAAGGCTACATTTTTCTAGTCTTAAAGGTGGTGATAAAATAAGAGCTATAATGATAGTCAATGAGTTTTTAAACATAACTAGTATAAATTAATATTCTCAAGTCTTGGTAAATAAAACAATTATTAAAACTTCTTTTCTTCCATTTTAGCCTTTTTACATCTTCATTAACTTTAATCTCACATCAAAACATATTTAATAATTATATAAAATTGTGAAGTACATAGTAAATATAATTAATGGAAGTCTCAATGACCTGTCCCTAATTTAAATGAGATGAAGGTTTCATCCATGTGGTCATTTACAGAAGAAAAATAAATAAAAGGTTCTCCATGCCTGAATTAGAAGTATGAAACGGCAACCCACTCCAGTATTCTTGCCTGGAAAATTACATGGACAGAGGAGCCTCATGTGAACCCTATGTAGGCTACAGCCCATAGGGTCACAAAAGTGCTGGACACGACTGAGTGACAGAGCACGCGTGCCTGAATCAATGACATGAAAAGTTTTACAGAAAATTTTTTCCATTTACTCATTATACTACTATAGGACAAAATGTCATTTAAATAACTAACTCTTGCATTTCATTCATGCCTGGAAATAGTATTCATTGTTCTCAATGGTCATCATTTTCTCCCCTGAGGCTAGGCAGCTGATGGCCTAAAACAAGAACTAAAACCTACCATTTCTGCACACAGGCTTGGCAGGATCCATGAAATACACCCCAGTCTGAACTATTTCAGAGAGGAAAGCTTTAAGTCCACCTAGAGGAAAAGAAAGGATCCACAGAGGCTTCCTCAATTACAACCCACCTGAATCCTGAAAATGGGTAGGATTTAGATACTAGGAAATAGGACAGAAAATTTTGCTGACGGAGTGAAAGCCTGAAGCAAAGGAAGCCGGAAAGGAAGACGAGATGGTGATGTGTAACAGAAGCAGCTTTAACAAGAGGAGGAAGGTAAGAAATAATGGCTGTTTACCCCTCAGGTTCCTTAACCCTAGGGACATCCTTTTAAATTCTATTATGACACGAGGTCTGTTTCTCAGTTATAGTGAACCACAACAATGAATAGATGTTTAAGCACATTCGTGGAAGCTAAAGGCCAGGTTTCAGTGAAGAAATCAGAAGAGCGATGATAAACAGGGGACACATACGCACCCCAAATGATTAAAACTCTCACTCATAATAAAAAGTCCTTCTGAGAAGCAGCCCAGAAGGCTATAGAGAAGCCCAGCACAAGAAGGCGCAGTGGTGGTAGCCTGGCTTCAGGGCCACAGCTCTGTCCTCCTTGGACTGGCTTCCCATCCCATCCATCAAACGAGCTTTGCTCAGTAATAATGAAAATGCTCAACCCCAGAAAGGAAGAAATCCTGGGAAGAACCAAGACACTGTTCTGAAAATATCCTTTGTGAATATACGGCAAACAATAAATACACAGAGATCACAGAATAGATTTGATCTGTATGTTCTCTGAATGCTTTCTTTTCCTCATACACCCTTTATTACACACACACACACCCTCTGAATGTTCTTCATCTGGATCTCTCTTTACATACTCAACGATAGCTTGAAAGAGTGCAATAAAACTTAATAAATGCCCTGGGCTTGTCCTTTTCTCCAAGAACCTAGACATACATTCATGGAGTCAAAAAAGAAAGGTGGGGAGGGGATGAGGGCACCAGCAGCACCAGACACAATGAATCCAAATGAATGAACCGAGGGCCTCCCCTCCCCACTCTGTTGTCTGCGTCCTTCGGCCACCACAGTGGGGCCTGTGGCTAAAGAAACAGAGCCTGAAGACACTGGCTCCAGCTCATGAGGAAGTGAGTACAGGGAAATACAGCCGGCCAACTCAGACAGGATTCTACAACTGCGTGTCCCTTGAGTCCTACTGTGTGTTTCCACAGCAAAAAAAAAAAAAAAAAAGCCCTCTTAATCCCACCACAATTGATACCAACAGTTTCTCAATATCCTTCACTCAACTTCTCTTCAAATTTACAATTTAGTGGTAGAAATATATAGGTTTACCCATACGAATTGTATCCATTCCCTTAAAAGCCAAAAGAATGTCCATGACTGTACTAAAATATCAAAATAAGTGCATTATATTAGCAATTAGGAAAAGCAAATGATAAAATGAGGTGTGTGTGTGTGTGTGTATATATATACACACACACACACACAGAGTGGAATATTCTTCACCCTTCAGAAGGAATCAAAATCTGACACATGCTACATTCATCTTTGTTAAGTGAATAAGCCAGTCACAAAAACACAATACTATATACTTCCACTTATAAGGGGTACCTAGAGTAATTAAATTCATAGATGTGGAAAGTAAAATAGAGGTTACTACAGCAGTGGGAGGGGGAAAGGACAGAAGTTACTGTTTAGTGAGTACAGAGTTTCTGTTCGGGATGATGAGAAGTTCTAGAAGCGGACAGTGCAGATGGGTGTACAACACTCTGAATATACTTAACGCCACTGAATTTTCCCCGACTCCCTTAGTGACACAGTTTTATATTGAGGGTTATTTTTTTTAAGCTCTGTTATGATTTTTAAAAAGATGCCACCGGCTTGTACCTTGACAAAAATGTTCCTTAGAAGAGGCTTTTTAAATTAAGAGAAATTTGTTAGGAGTATAGGCAGGAGTGACCCCAGGTGGTTTGAACACACAAAGACAGACCTTTTCAAGTCTCATGCCATGAAAATTTGGAGATAAAGAACAAAGATCATCTGTCTGGCTGTCTCTCAAAGACCAGTGTGTTTCTTATTGCATATGAGGCTAGAGTATTAGCCCAATTTCCTTCAAGTACAACTAACAGCTAAATGTGAAATGCAAAAAACCTATCCTCTAAGGCACTAAGTTCGTTCACAGAGGTGGACCTCATCAGAGTTGAATAGAGATACATCTATTTATGCACAGACATACACACACACACAGTTTGTTTTTTGAAGGAATCTTCAACCTCCTTACCACTACATGCCAAAATAAGTATAAAAGGTCTCATTGTTCACTTCAAAATTCCAGACTGAAGAGTAATAAACTTTTTTTCTTTCCTTTTTTAAAAAATGAATAGTAGGTGGTTTATAATACTGAAGAGAGCACTGAATAGAGCATGCTGCTGCTAAGTCGCTTCAGTCATGTCCGACTCTGTGCGACCCCAGAGACGGCAGCCCACCAGGCTCCCCCGTCCCTGGGATTCTCCAGGCAAGAACACTGGAGTGGCTTGCCATTTCCTTCTCCATGAATAGAGCATAGTTTCATAGAAACAAAATTTTAGATTTCAAAGGTATCTTAAGGTTCATTTTCCCCACTCTTACTAAATAATTTTAAAGATGAAAAAATCAACACACAGAGTGCACACGGCTGGCAAGGTCGCCCAGCAAGAACAATTCTTAAGCAGAAACATCTTACCGGTGGCTCTGGTTTCTGTCCCACCCAATCATCATGAACCCCACAGGTCCCAAATTTTTTGAAATCTCAATTTTAAATACTCTCGGGTTTAAACACTTCCTGGGTTCCAAAAATTCTAATTCTAAAATACTAAATTCTGTCTTGCTTTTAGAAGAATTCCCAAATTTCCAGATCATACCACCTGTCTGGATTTTCAGCTTGCTAAGTAAAACTGTCAAATATTCTCAGTCCATACAGAAAAATAAACAACTAACCATTAGCAGGGATGAGAAGTGCTCTCTTTGCCCAGTTTCCTTCAACATGTTAAAATCCAGCTCCACCTCTTGCACACGGTCCCTTCTCTGAACCACAGTGATTGCCCCCTTCTTTGAAATCCAATATCATTCACTATAGGAAGCCACAGACGAAAACAGCGGTGTGAAGTCAAACACAATTGAGAATAAATGCTAACTATGCCAAGTCCTAATGAGTGGCTTCAGTAAGCTTCCTAACTTCTCTGAGCCTTAGTTTCCTCATCTGAAAAATGAAGCTTATAATCCCCTATTTGGTTGGTGGTGATTCAAAAAACAAAAACAACCTATAAAGCAAGTAACATGGTAATTAGTATGCATCAGTTTGTCAATAAACAAGGGTTATCACCATCCTTGGTCACTTAATTCCACAGATCCCCATCTCTGAACTGGTCCAGGCACCTGCTTGGTCAGCTCCTAGTAATCAGTAATCTAGCCTCACCCTTCATTCCCACCCCTCCACCACCACACCACCATCCCCCTCAACACCCTACTCACACAGCCCCATGGGCCTTGCACAGGCTAATGCAACCAATAAGGACTCAAAGAATGAACAAAACAAGTCTAAATATTGCAAAATCCACTCCCTTCCACTCCAAAAAAGGTAGGGTGGTATCTTGGATGCTTCTTGTTAACTGGGCCTTCTACCTCAGTCTTTTCCAGATAAAGAATCTAAAGTCAGTACTTAAATGCTCCAAATTATAGCCTGTGAGTATAATATGAATTCAAAGCACTCTGTGTTGGATCTCACAAAATGAATATCTACAACAAACCCCAAAGGACTGGCCTCATGCTGGGTGGCTCCCATCCTATCTTCAGGATTGACCTACCTTTCTTAACCTTTCTGCACTTCAGTCTCCTCGCCTGTGCACAAGAGCAGATGAGTTCAGTGAGGGGAACCTACACCTCAGTGATAAAGCATTCTGCTGTTCTTCAGCAGATGGATGATGGACAGGGACCAGGTGCAATAAGGCTGAGTTTTGACTGAGTTGAGGGTCAAGAAAGCACAGAATGGTAGGGAAGTCCCACTGCAAGACAAAATCTTAATTAGAATGTATTTCCATAAGTCTGAGATCTTATTTTTCTTCCCACATTGACAGCTTTGAAAATGACAGGCATTTGATGCATTTATACACTATGTGTTCATTACTATGGTGGTTTCTTTTTTGTAATTTCCTTTATTGTTGTTGCTCAGTCACCGAGTCATGTCTGACTCTTTGCAACCCCATGGACTGCAGTAATTTCCTTAAGGACTGATATTAAGTGGATGATGCTCATACAAATGAAGTTATTGCAGAATTAAGGACATTTTAAAAAATTTAAGGAAATGTTAGGCAAGTTCTTTTTACATACATGTTCTCTTTAACAGTTAAGGAAACTGAGGCATTCACTGCTCTGATGACCATCTGCTGGTGATCTGCTCCAGCTAACCAGCAGGAAAGAGGTGAGGTGGGGCTCAACCCACAACTGACTCTGGGGAGACAGGAGAGGGAGCAGAACAGTCTGACTTTCTAGCCAAGAACCACACTAGATCCAGTTACTAAAAGCTTTGAATTATACCTTGCCCTACCTCCTCACCTTACAAGGAGCCCCAGAACCTTCCAAGTCTTCCCTCAGGAGTAACTATGACACAATCTCCTCCTAAAGACTTCAGACCAAAGGTACAGCAGAACAACTTCTTCAACCCTCAGATACACATATGTGAGCTGAGCCAACATTCCCTTTAAGAAGCTTCATAAACTTGAGGGGCAACCTTTATCTATCATTTTATCCAAATGACATTTAGGTCCAGTTGTTGAATTTGAAATTATTGCCCAAGAGTGAAGGAATTCTGTATGTAATGACAGAAAAAATAGTATTTGAGATGATTCAAAGATGAACTATGGACATGTACGGATATACTTATATCTTTGTTTTCTCTTAGCTTTTCCTTGGAATTCCAGGAGGACTCTTAGATCAAAATTTATCCATTTCTATGGCTCTTGATGCTCTTTCAAATAGACTACTTAAACTGAGTACCCTAATATCTGAGTATCATTTTCTCTATATTGACTCTATAATTATCTAAATTATGTAGTACATATTCATATACTGTGTAATTATTTTTGACCTATTCCAACTTTTAAAATGATACAGCAGAGAGGCTTCATTTTGTATTTCTTTCGTTGCTAGTGGCTCCATATGAGTATGTCTACATGTGGGAGAAAGGAGAGTCTGGTAGCAATGATTTCTACTCTAGAGCCAGACTATCCAGCTCAAAAACTGGACACAATCTACCAACTCAGACTTTCTTAAGCCCTTAACTGCTCCAAGTTTCAGCTCCTTCACTGGTTAAAATAATAATAATTTTAAGCAATTTAATTGGGTTAAGGATCCTACATACATTAGTTTTTAAAGAGAGTAAGTGAGCCAACTGGTAATATGCTTAAACTATACTTGATACAAGTAATGCTCAAAATTCTCCAAGCCAGGCTTCAACAATACGTGAACCGTGAACTTCCAGGTGTTCAAACTGGTTTTAGAAAAGATAGAGGAACCAGAGATCAAATTGCCAACATCCGCTGGATCGTTGAAAAAGCAAGAGAGTTCAAGAAAAACATTTATTTCTGCTTTATTGACTATGCCAAAGCCTTTGACTATGTGGATCACCACAAACTGTGGAAAATTCTTCAAGAGCTGGGAATACCAGACCACCTGACCTGCCTCTTGAGAAATGTGTATGCAGGTCAGGAAGCAACAGTTAGAACTGGACATGGAACAACAGGCTGGTTCCAAATAGGAAAAGAATTATCTCAAGGCTGTATATTGTCACCCTGATTATTAAACTTATATGCAGAGTAAATCAAGAGAAACGCTGGGCTGGATGAAGCACAAGCTGGAATCAAGATTGCCGGGAGAAATATCAATAACCTCAGATATGCAGATGACACCACTCTTATGGCAGAAAGTGAAGAGGAACTAAAAAGGCTCTTGATGAAAGTGAAAGAGGAGAGGGAAAAAGTTAGCTTAAAGCTCAATATTCAGAAAACAAAGATCATGGCATCTGGTCCCATCACTTCATGGGAAATAGATGGGGAAAAAGTGGAAACAATGACAGACTTTATTTTTTGGGCTCCAAATCACTGCAGATGGTGACTGCAGCCATGAAATTAAAAGACACTTAATCCTTGGAAGAAAAGTTATGACAAACCTAGACAGCATATTAAAAAGCAGAGACATTATTTTGCCTACAAAGGTCCGTCTAGTCAAGTCTATGGTTTTTCCAGTAGTCATGTATGGATGTGAGAGTTGGGACTATAAAGAAAGCTGAGCACCAAAGAATTGATGCTTTTGAACTGTGGTGTTGGAGAAGACTCATTCGAGTCCCTTAGACTGCAAGGAGATCGAACCAGTCCATCTTAAAGGAAATCAGTCCTGATTGGAAGGACTGATGTTGAAGCTGAAATTCCAATACTTTGGCCACCTGATGTGAAGAACTGACTCATTTGAAAAGACTCTGATGCTAGGAAAGATTGAAGGTGGGAGGAGAAGGGGACAACAGAGGATGAGATGGTTGGATGGCATCATCGACTCAATGGACATGAATTTGAGTAAACTCTGGGAGTTGGTGATGGACAGGGAGGCCTGGCGTGCTGTAGTCCATGGGGTTGCAAAGAGTAGAACACAACTGAGCGACTGAACTGAACTGACTGAACTGATACTTGATATATAATGAACCTTCAATGAACATTAGCAGTTTATTATTATTGCTTATATTTCCTCACCTGGACACTGTTCAAATCTTTAACTTATATCTAACCCAGGGATCGAATCTGCGTTGCCTGTGTCTCCTGCATTGCAAGTGGATTCTTTATCCGCTGGGCCATCAGGGAAACTTGTAACTTTTTTCAGAGGCCCCCATATAATAAACTGTATTTGAAGTTTATTAACAAATACCTAAATACACTTAATTTAACTCCACAGAACTATTATACAAAACACTATATTACACAAAAAGCTATTATACAAAGCCTATTATATAGGTTCTGAGGAAAATGCATCTCCCGAATCTCAAAGAATTCACACAAAGGTTATTTGCTGAGCCTTCTGGGGGAAATTATAGGCTTGGCAAAAAAAATATAGTAAAAAACTATTTTGGAAACAATGCATCCATTGTAAAGCTGAAAGAAACTTGAGATTGTATCTATTCTGCTAGAAACACCAGCTCTGGGGGCAGTTACTATGTTGTGAAGGTGGGGTAGATCCTGTGGTCCAAAAAATTGTGAGAAATGTGGTCAGAAACAAAGTTTGACAAAATGCTGCATTCCTGGGCTTCTTCCGCCTTATAGCTCTTAAGATGGCAATGCTTACCATGAATATTTAAAGACAGGTACAAGGGACGAGAGTATTCAGCATTTCCCAAACTTTTTTGACCAAGAACAAACTTTAGAGCCAGATTACCAGCCCATAAGGAAAAAACTCAGCTAGTCCCAAGTCCCACCCTCCTCCTCAACTAAACAAGCTGGGCCACAGGGAAACAAGTGACTTTTCTAAGGGTCAACAATGAGAGGAAGGCTGAGTGTTCGCTCTGAACTTCACTGTGTCAGAATGTGCCTTTTCACACTCTACTGCTTTCCCTCAACCCTGTTTGGTGGGAGAGGGGAGTTGGGGGATAGGAGGGGGCCATCCACAGAGGTCCAGAAGGGAAATCTGATTCCTATGTGGTCAATGGCCATTGAACGTCTTTTTTTGCCATCTGCTTTCAAAACAGGTCAAATTTCACAACCAAAAACAGGAGGAAAAAAAAAATCTTTGTATGAGTCCAACAAGAAATCTAGTGTATGTTTCTTATATTACACTATATTTTTAACCTCCCCATCCCACCTCACCCTCAACAGTATTAACAAGGAGCACGGTCAAGCTTCCTTGTAAGGCTGACTTTCACCATGTTCCAAAATCACATCTACCATCAAACACTGGGCCCTTTGCTAATGGGTCCAGTTTAGCCCAGAGGACAATCCTCAAAGTGACCAGAAGCATCTAAGGATGTTATAGAACCAAACTCGGGTCCACGCATCTGTGCCAATCTACTAACACGGGGCTATGGTGAAGGAAAATGCATCCTTTATTGTTAAGTCTGGGGCTGCCAATGCTCAAAAAAACCCTGAACTCCTCAATGGTTTGGAGGGAACAGTTTTTATAGGCAAAATTTGGGGACAGGTCTGCAGGGTATGTGGAGAAGGAAATGGCAACCCACTCCAGAACTCTTGCCTGGAGAATTCCGTGGACAGAATTCCGAGCCTGGTGGGCTGCTGTCCATGGGGTCGCACAGAGTCGAACACAATTGAAGCAACTTAGCAGCAGCAGCAGCAGCAGCTGCAGGGTATGTAACCTTCCTCTGATCGGCTGGGGGTGAGGAAGAAACAGGGTGCTGTTCCAACAATCTCAATCATCAACCTCCTGGCTCCAACCAGTCTGGGGCCCACAGACCTGTTCTCAGCCTGAAGTTATCACCCTTCACCCACGTGGGAGGCCGTATTACCGAAGAAGAGCTCAGAAATCCCCTCAGGAGGAATGGGGATGGCCACACCATTGTCTCTTGACTGCTTCTCCTTTGTTTCTGCTTACCCTCACTCCTCTAATGAGTAACTGTTTGAATCTGCCCTTTGGAACTCAGGGAAGGTCTAGGAGGCTAAAATCTTTTTCCTACAAGCAAGAAGTGGGGGTGAAGAGGAAAAGTTAGAATTTTACATAACCTCCTATTCCTTCTGCCTCTGTAACTCAGCTTGCTCCTTGCAAAGTCTGGATCATGTAGTTCTCAGAAAGTGGGGGCTCACAATACTAGGAACTGGAGCTTATCTCACTCACCCCTGTCCTGCTCTTTGCAATTGCCTAGCCCATGCAAACCCAAAAGCCCACTTAATCACACCTGTCCATGTATAAAAACTCTTTCAGGGCTCAGAGCTTGGAGTGTTAACTCCTCTGGGTCCACCAGCATAATAAACCTGAGTTCTCCAACTCTCCGAGTGTGGTGCTTGGTTTCTGGAATACTGGTTTGTGCAACATTTCTGGAGGCCCCAGCGAGATTCCAATCACGCCCGCCCCTTGAGCCATTGGACTGGTGGCTTGGCTAGGCTGGAGCGAAGGAACCCTGAGGTAAACGAGCAGGACACCACCGGACAGGATTCTGAGTTCTCTTTCAGACTGGTGTCCCGACTCTCTGGACAATCGAGCCCCGACTGGGCTCGTTGGAGGGACGGACCAACTCACCAGGAATGGCCACAGGATCAGCTAAGGCCCCGGGGCCAGTCCCCAGTCAGGCCTACCCCAGTGGGTAGAAGAGGAGACTGATCACCTCCTTGGAGCTCCCAGGAAGGGAGCAAGAGTTAAGGAAACCTGAGGACTTGGGAGAAGGGAGGCGTTGTGATAGACTCCAAATGATTGTGACTGCATAACTGCTGAGTGAATGGAGGGAGAGAAACTTTTTTTCTTTTTGGAAACTGCAAAACCAATTCTTCTTGTATATGCAATTAAAAACAACTGGCTTGTTGAAAGGCCTGCCCAGGGAAAACCTTGAAGTTAACCCTTTCCATGTCCTTGAAACACACAGCCAACTTTGCCTGAGACATCAGTCTTGGGCAAATTAGAACCTCAAGCAAAGAAAAAAAAGGGGGGGGAGGGGTCAAAGAGGTATTTTAAATCTCAAACAGAAAACTATAAGATCTCTGTCTGTCTGTATTTATGTATGTCTCAGTGTATGTCTTTTGTTTTTTTTTAAATAATATTGTTGAAGTTGTAAATGAGTTCTAATTTAATTGGCCTAAAGAAAAGTAAGTGCTTAGAAATCAAACAATTCTAAATACAAGAAAAATTAACCTAAATAAATTTCAGGTTCATGTAAACTGGGAAACATTCAATATTAAATATCTAGTATTAATGTTTGTTTGCCAATCTAATAAGGAAGTAGGATGTATGTTTTTAATAAAGAAGATATAAAAAACAAAATTACATTTTATAAAGGGAAAAGAAAGTAGGTCTGACTTATAGGTGGCTGTTATGGAAAGTGATTAAAAAGTCTGTGGAAAATTGTGCATGGTTAGAACTAAGAAACCTATATGCAGGTCAGGAAGCAACAGTTAGAACTGGACATGGAACAACAGACTGGTTCCAAATAGGAAAAGGAGTACGTCAAGGCTGTATATTGTCACACTGCTTATTTAACTTATATGCAGAGTACATCATGAGAAATGCTGGGCTGGAAGAAACACAAGCTGGAATCAAGATTGCCGGGAGAAATATCAATAACCTCAGATATGCAGATGACACCACCCTTATGGCAGAAAGTGAAGAGGAACTAAAAAGCCTCTTGAGGAAAGTGAAAGAGGAGAGGGAAAAAGTTGGCTTAAAGCTCAACATTCAAAAAATGAAGATCATGGCATCTGGTCCAATCCCTTCATGGGAAATAGATGGGGAAACAATGGAAACAGTGTCAGACTTTATTTTTCTGGGCTCCAAAATCACTGCAGATGGTGACTGCAGCCATGAAATTAAAAGACTCTTGCCCCATGGAAGCAAAGTTAGGACCAACCTAGATAGCATATTAAAAAGCGGAGACATTACTTTGCCAACAAAGGTCCGTCTAGTCAAGGCTATGGTTTTTCCAGTGGTCATGTATGGATGTGAGAGTTGGACTGTGAAGAAAGCTGAGCGCCAAAGAATTGATGCTTTTGAACTGTGGTTTTGGAGAAGACTCTTGAGAGTCCCTTGGACTGCAAGGAGATCCAACCAGTCCATTCTGAAGGAGATCAGCCCTGGGATTTCTTTGGAGGGAATGATGCTAAAGCTGAAACTCCAGTACTTTGGCCACCTCATGCGAAGAGTTGACTCATTGGAAAAGACCCTGATGCTGGGAGGGATTGGGGGCAGGAGGAGAAGGGGATGACGGAGGATGAAATGGCTGGATGGCATCACCGACTCGACGGACGTGAGTTTGAGGGAACTCCAGAAGTTGGTTATGGACAGGGAGGCCTGGTGCGCTGCAATTCATGGGGTCGCAAAGAGTCGGACATGACTGAGCAACTGAACTGAGAACTAAGTTTAAAATAAATTTAATTAAATTTACCTAAATGAGTTTAAAGTAAGCTGGTGTAAAAACTTAAATTTGGCCTTTCTCTCTGTTAAGAGGACATACTTTCTTCAGATGTTGAACTGCTTTTAATTATAGATTTAACTTTCTTTACCTCTTAATTGATCTGTTCTATATTTACCTTTGAAATCTTCTGTTAACTTTGGCTAAGTAAATAACTTTTATTTCACAGTGACTTATATGATCCTGTTTGAGTGTTATAAACCCTTCTGATATTTATTGACAAAACTTCCTAAATAACTTGTCTTCCAGCTAAGTTTGAGATGCTTCAGAGGGCCCCTGAGACATCCCAAAGAGCTATTAAGCTGCCTGGGTTAATTGGACATGTTAAATTACATGGGAAGTACTGTTAAAGGAGCGAAAAATCTTTTAGGTTATACTGCACGGTTGATGTTACTAATATAGATATCCTAAAATTGTATGAAATTCATATAAATCTGATATACCCTGATAAAATATGGTCAATTATAATTCTAGTTATCATATTAAAGTGTTACATATCACAACAATGACCAGGTTTCTTTGCCAATTATAATAGAATCAGATTTTAAACATGCCTTCTATGGTTTTACTCTCATGCCTTTAAAAGAATACTGCTAGTTCTTCAAGATATATGGAAAAGACTTTCTAAGATTAAACAGATAAACAAATTTTGTTATTAACAGTAAGCTGGTACCAGATTGGATTTTGGTCCTCTGTTTAGAGAACAAAGTTTACTTAGAATGCAGATTTTGATAACAGATTATGAATTTCTTTGCCTTTAAGTGATTTATATTTGTTTTAAAATATTTTTGCTACTTTGGTAAGGTAAATAAAATTATTTAAGATTACGGCACATGTAGACAAAGTTCATTCTGCTTCTACAAAAAAATAGCCCCTCACAGTAAGACTTTTGCTATCCTGATGTGCTTAAAACATGGCAATAGTCTGCTCCTAAATCAAGAAATTAAAAATGGATAAACAACAGCTAAAAATCAAAGAGCCAAGGCTATGGGAAATCCAAGACAGCCTCTTGGCTTTTCCCAGCTCCCTGACAGACCTCATTTTTATTTGATGGGTTAAAGCCTTCCCTGGCTACAGTGTTAAGGCCCTCACAATGAGTTCTCAAAAAAAAATTATATTTCACTGAATATTAAGTTCTAGTTTTGTTAATTAAGGTCTATGCTTACTAAGACTCACTTCTGAGATAGTTCCTTGTTATGTTATATTGCTAAAAGGTTTAATTAAGTTATTAAAAAGGACACTCTAAGATAGTTTTTAAAGCTTATCTCAGTAACCAATCTTTGGATAAAGGTCAGATGCTCCATGATGCACAACCAGGAGATTAACACTTGCCTAGGAATGATGCTAAAGCTGAAACTCCAGTACTTTGGCCACCTCTTGCGAAGAGCTGACTCATTGGAAAAGACTCTGATGCTGGGAGGGATTGGGGGCAGGAGGAAAAGGGGATGACAGAGGATGAGATGGCTGGATGGCATCACCGACTCGATGGACATGAGTCTGAGTGAACTCCGGGAGTTGGTGATGGACAGGGAGGCCTGGCGTGCTGCGATTCATGGGGTTGCAAAGAGTCGGACACGACTGAGTGACTGAACTGAACTGATAATCATTTAACTGAGTCAGATGACCTGGGGTATACCGGGCTACACCCAATGAAAGTTCTGGACATTTAAGGTCACATCTTGCTTGTGACCTTACTAATAACTGCTAGCTATATTATTTTCTATGTAGCTTCTTTCAGAAGATTATTTCTTATGGTACCAAATGTGTGACTGAGCCTGTAATAAAATGCTGATATACAGTTCCATATGAGAGCAGTAACTGTAATAATGTAACTCTAGATATGGGAAGAAGCAACAAGAGGAAATATTTTCCTGGACCAAAAGGCTAGTAAGACAGGTATGGTTCAGAGACTTTGGCTACTTATAAGGCCTGGTCTAGCGACAACACATTGAGTGGCCTGTCCAGTGGAATCTTTGTTAGACCTGGGAATGAGCCTTCCCAGCACTGTGGGACACAATGACCATTAAATGTCCCCAAAACATGGTCAAATGTGTGGCTATGAAGGGGCCCTGCTGACTGGAAGTTGGCCCTTGCCAGCTGCCTCTACAAAGATTAAATCATGACCACTACAAGATGCTGACCTTCAACACCCCCTTGAAAAGAGTTCAGGGTGGAGACAAAAAATAAGGCACTCTGTGCTCTGGGAAAAACCCGGAAAAACAGGCCTTCAGATAGTCAAATGTTTTCAGGGAGCCATTTTTTATGAGTCCAAATTCTTGCATCTTCTCATACCTAGAGACACACTAATGTCATGAACCAATGTCTGGACCTGGTTCTCCTGGACAGCCCCACCACAGCTTTCCCACTTCTGTCAATCTTTGGGCCATGTATCTTTAACTTTCTTAAGCTTGTTTTTCCAAGCAGCAGTACAACAAAAATATCCCCCAGCCAACACCCAGACAATGCTGGAACAAGCTGCCTTATCATTCTGTGGACTCATCTCCCTCCGTAAATGCACCCGAGGTCCTCAGGCTACTCTCCCTTTGAGATCTTATATGGGAGACCACCCCCAATGATAAAAAAAAAAAGCTCAAGGGAGACCACTAACAACTAGCTGACTTGGAGATGTCCTGACACCTGGAAAAGTCTTCTGCCATATCATCCAAGAAACCTTAGAAAGGACACCCATTTCTTTGGGCAATTGGGTTCATCCCTATCAGCCAGGAGAAGAGGTATGGGTTAGATTAAAAACAAAACAAACACTTCAGCCAGTTTGGACAGGCCCTCACAGGGTCATCCTGGCAACCTCTACTGCTGTTAAAGTTATAGGTGTCATCCTTTGGATCCACCACACCAGAGTCAAGAAGGCAGTGACTTCCTGTGATGCTACCTGGAAAGCAGTTCAGGACCCCAAAATCCTCAAGGTCCAGTCCCAAAGACAACAACCCTCACCCACGAAGGACGCTGAGCCCTGCTCTAGTCACTCCGGAAGCTGACTGGTCAATGCACAGCAGACGCCTGAGGATTCTTCAGCCTTGCCCCAGCCACACTCCGGCAGCTGACTGGTCAACGCATGGCGGAAGCTTGAGGATCCAGCTATCGAATTATTAATGGATTTTCATTGTCAACCCTGGCCTCTATCTCTGAACAGTATTATTGCTGCTCTTCATTACAGGACCAACTAGACTCCCTGGCTGAGGTGGTTTTACAGAATAGGAGAGGGCTAGACCTACTGACAGCTGAAAAGAGAGGACTCTGCCTTTTCTTGAATGAAAAATGCTGCTCTTATGTAAACCAATCAGAAATAGTCAGGGACATGGCCCAACAGCAGCTAAGGGAACAAATCATAAAAAGGAGAGAAAAACTAGCTAATTCCTGGGGTAATTGGAACAATATCTGGAGCTGGGTATCGTGGCTTCTCCCTTTAACAGGTCCTCTCTTCATGCTCTTTGCTGCGCTCTTGTTTGGCCCTTGTAGTCTCAATACGATTACCCAGTTCATAACCTCTCAGATTAAATCCATAAAGTTACAAATGCTAGTAATTCAATATAGCCCCCCAAATGATGGGGAGCTCTGAATGTCTTACCAAAACATGAGATGATGCTTTCTACAATGAGTGATAGGAGCATCAAGAAAGGGGAATGAAGAGGAAAAGTTAAAATTTTACATAACCTCCTGCTCCTTTTGCCTCTGTAACTCAGCTTGCTCCTTGCAAAGTCTGGATCATGTAGGTCTTAGAAAGTGGGGACTCACAATACTAAGCACTGGAGCTTACCTCACTCACCCTTGTCCTGCTCTTTGCAATTGTCCTGCCCCTGCAAACTCACAAACCTGCTTAATCATGCCTGTCCATGTATAAAAACCCTGTTCGGGGATCAGAGCTTGGAGTGTTAACTCCTCTGGACCCGCTGGCATAATAAACCTGAGTTCTCCAATGCTCCAAGTGGGGTGCTTGGTTTCTCGAGTACTGGTTTCTGCAAGGGGCACAAAAAGGCTCTGTCCTTGGGAGGGCCCCACAGGACCCTGCTTCGTTTCATGAATACTCAAAGGCACTCATTTTGATTTGTGCATGTGTTTGAAAATCTTGGCTTTTTGTTTTTTGTTTGGCCAGGCTGTGCAATGTGCCCCATCTTAGTTCCCCCACTGGGGTAGAACCTGTGCCCTCTGCGATCAGAACTTGGAATCTCAACAATCTTAACCAGATGAGATCAGCGTGCTCCCTCTATGTGGATGGATTGGGATAGTCTAGAGGCATGTCCTATGCTTATACCAAAAGGACACATAAGCCTGACAAGTCAAGTAGCCTGGGACGGTGCCTAGGGCGCATTCCTGAGTCCAGCTGCTGATTCCACAAAATTCGTGATTCCTTGACTCCAACACATTTGTCAGCTGAATCTAACAGTCAGCTGACTCCTGCTGGAATGTTTGATTCCCTGTGCCTCAAGTCAAAGTTTCCTGGGAGGGGCAATCAGAGTCCCAACACAGGACATAGCTGACCTGAGACTGGCTTTTTAACCTTTACCTGCCTGAAGAACTGCAGCCCTCCACCAATCTCCGCTTGCCAAAACTACCCAAACTGGCTGTGTGGGTTCATGGACAACAGCACTGACATGGTTAGTGAATAAAAGGATGGGCAGCCACATGACTGAAAGCATTTACCTGCCCCAGAGCAAAGAACTGATGACAAGATTTCTGGAAATTCCATGGCTTTTTGTGTTTGTATCTTAAAGTGTTCAAACTGGCTTGTTGAAAGGAAGTTTATGTACACATTTCAAGAGAAGACAGTATTCAACACTTTGCAGAGTGTGAACATTTATTTTTACTCTTATAACAATTTCATTTTCCACTGAATGAACCACAGGAGCATGGGGAAGAGGCAGTTTTAGATTAAAGTTTAAAAGGAAGCAAGTTTCCGGACTACCGTGGGGCAGGGGGGTAGGGGAGACAGCAGTTTGGCTCAAAGCTTTTAATGATAAGCTTGCAAAATTTTTACTATGAACAGCTAAGAGTAAAAGCTTTCAGTAAGTACATTCAATATATGCATATTTCTTTCAAAATTACAAGTACTACTGTACATATATATCTTTAAATGATGGGCATCACAAAATAAAAAGATGAAACAGAGTTAATTCAGTTCAGTTCAGCTTAATTAAGGCAAAAAACTTCTTGCTCACTACAAATTTGTAACTAATATTTGTAATGGAAGCAATAAATTAAATATGGTTCATTATCTTTGAAAACCCCAGTTAATTACTTTGCCATCAAGTGCTTGAATGACTGCTTCCAAGCTCAATGGCCTGTAACATTTTGCTTTAATGGCCGTCTAGGGTGACAAGGATCCATTGGAAAAACAGAAGAACACTCTTAGCTCTCCTTCCTAAATCTTGATACTTACTTCTCTGTCTATCCACCAGTTACACAAAGCTCCTTGATGAGATTCAGCTGGTAAGTTTCAATCACTTGTTCTTGCAAATTAGTCAGGCATCACATTTTTATAAATTCAACAAATAGATTCAAAACTTACTGACACTCTTCACCTAAAACACTTTAACAGGTAGACAATTTTGCTTCCAAGCTTTTTCTTTGTGGAGGGGGAGAGTTTTGGTTTTCTAAAAACTTTTTATTTTATATTATAGCCAATTAACAACACTGATAGTTTCAGGTGGACAGCAAAGGGACTCAGTCATACATGTGCCATTTTCCTCCAAACTCCAAAGTTTCAATGACTCATAAATCTACCATATTTCTTGGCAGCATGTTCACATTCAATGCCAACATTTCCAAATGGTTATTTCCAAATGCCTCTGTAGCCTAAATTACTTTTGAAATGTGGTCATTCTCCCTCTCCTTATGTGAACTTCATATTTATCTTGGATTGTTCCTGCTCTACAAAGTAACAACAACTACTGATGCATGGGGGGGGGGGGGGGAAGTGGGTGGGTGGGTGGGTGTGTGTGCGCGTGCGTGCATGCACGCGCGTCACATCCCATTCTTTTGCGACTCTATGGACTGTAGTCCGCTAGGCTCCTCTGTCCATGGGATTCTCAGTCACATCCCATTCTTTTGTGACTCTATGGACTGTAACCCACTAGGCTCCTCTGTCCATGGGATTCTCCAGGCAGGAATACTGGAGTGGGTTGCCGTTTCCTTGTCCAGGGGATCTTTCCAACCCAGGGATAGAGTCTCCTGCGGCTCCTGCACTGGAAGGCAGATTCTTTACCACTAAGTCACCTGGGAAGACAATCGCAACTACCGAGAGGCACAGCAAAACTGGGAAAGGGCAATTTGGAGACCTTGTCTTTTGCTAAAGAAAAATGCAGACACTGGTAAACTCAATTACTCTTAGATGTGTGCCTGCAAGAGAACCAGGGAAGATAAGCAGTGGAAAGATGGTCACACCCCCTGCCCAGAGCATTACAATGGATGATAAAGCATCTGCCATCTGAAGCTGTGATGCTTTTAGAACACATATCCAAGAAGGTGACTGCTCAACTTCAGCCCCCTGGCTGAAGGGAGATGGATGAGAGAGAATGAATCTCAGGAAACCTGTAACCCACTCACAGGTAAGTCTCCATTCACTGTTTGAGAGGTGCCATGACTTAAAGCCTTTGTGTTCATAAAACCTCATAACTCCATGATATTGTCACTGGCAAATTGCAACACTTCCCAATACACTTAGGGGTCAGGTGAGGACTCCTCACCTCTTCCTCCTGAGAAAATCACACTCCCCATACAAGACACCAAATCTAGAAGGCACCACACGAGAGAGACTGGAGATAACACAGCTTGACTTCTTTCTTAAATGTTTACAAAATTATAAATAGAAGGTTTCATATGTTCCTTCAACATCCCATAGAATTGTCATTCGCCTCCTTCTTTGGGCACTAACCTATTTCATTCATAAGGGTCTGGACCTAACTGTTGATACACAACAGGCAAATTCTAGGCAATGGGCTGGAGCTCAATGGGGCAAATGGCTTTAACTGGTCTGGTATCCCAGTGAGCGGCTCTCAGCTTTGGCTGTACACACATTAGAACCACTGGGAGCTTTCAAAGAATACCAATTCCCTAACCTGAGAGATTCGACGGAATTAGTCAGGAGTTTGACTTGAGTGCCAGGAATTTTTAAAGCTGCCAGGTGTTCCTATTGTACAGTCAACACTGAGAACCTGGACACGAACCTGCAAACTGACAAAGGAGCTAGGGAATACCCTGCCCCTCCAGAAGCCTTCCCGGCACCCACCCAGGCCTTGATGTTCACCAAAAGCAAGCTCTCAGGTGATGCCTTCAGTCATCAAGTATAAGGTCAAAGGTGGTTTCAAGAAAAGATAGTGAGAGGCTATTTCAGGTGTATAGGGCTGAGCTATTTTTACAACACTTCTGGCACCAAACGTGGGGTTTTTGTCCCTCCAGACACAAGCCAATTCTGACACCAACTGGGTACCCAAATATTCAGTTCAATTCTGTCATAAACTAGCTGGAGTTAGCCCAGATCCCACATATTAAGGGCTTAGTCCCACAAGAATGCCTTCTGCAGGCATCAGCTGCAAATGGGGTGCCCAGGCAAATTATAAATTTGGGGGTTCTGTGAATTCAGGGCTTCTCATGAATCCCAAGGTGTGAAAATTTGCTTGCACAGCTCAGATTCCAGAAAACATTCTACTTACTACTACAGTTTATTAGAAAGAATATGACTTATGAACAGTCAAATGGAAGAGATACAGAGGGTAAGGTATGGGGGAGGGGTGCCAAGCTTCCTGGCTTCTTCTCTGCACAGGCTGCCTCTATTAGCACCTTGATGTGCCCATCAACCCAGAAGGTCTCCTAACAGCTTCTTCAAGTGTCTGTGTATCTCAATCCCTAGCACCTCTTTCCCTTCCAAGAGGTCAGCCTGTGGGGCTGAAAAGTCCCAGCCTTCTAATTACTTGGTCTTTCTGGTGACCCTTGATTATACAGTGGAAGTGACAAATAGATCAAGGGACTAGATCTGATAGACAGAGTGCCTGAAAACTATAGTCGGAGGTTCACAACATTGTACAGGAGGCAGTGATCAAGACTATCCCCAAGAGAAAGAAATGCAAAAAGGCAAAATGGTTGTCTGAGGAGGCCTTACAAATAACTGAGAAAAGAAGTGAAAGGCAAAAGAGAAAAGCAAAGATCTACCCATTTGAATGGAGAGTTTCAAAGAACAGCAAGGAGAGAGAAGCAAGCCTTCCTCAGTGATCAAAGGAAGAAACAGAGGAAAACAACAGAATGGGAAAGACTAGAGATCTTGTCAAGAAAATTAGAGATACCAAGGGAACATTTCATGCAAAGATGGGCTCGATAAAGGACAGAAATGGTAGGGACCTAACAGAAGCAGAAGATATTAAGAAGTGGCAAGAATACACAGAAGAACTGTACAAAAAAGATCTTCATGACCCAGAATACCATGATGGTGTGATCACTCATCTAGAGCCAGACATCCTGGAATGTGAAGTCCAGTGGGCCTTAGAAAGCATCACTATGAACAAAGCTAGTGGAAGTGATGGAATTCCAATTGAGCTATTTCAAATTCTAAAAGATGATGTTGTGAAAGTGCTGCACTCAATATGCCAGCAAATTAGGAAAACTCAGCAGTGGCCATAGGACTGGAAAAGGTCAGTTTTCATTCCAATCCCAAAGAAGGGCAATGCCAAAGAATGCTCAAACTACCACACAATTGCACTCATCTCACATGCTAGCAAAGTAATGCTCAAAATTCTCCAAGCCAGGTTTCAACAATACATGAACTGTGAACTCCCAGATGTTCCAGCTGGTTTTAGAAAAGGCAGAAGAAACAGAGATCAAATTGCCAACATCTATTGGATCACAGAAAAAGCAAGAGAATTCCAGAAAAAACATCTACTTCTGCTTTATTGATTATGCTAAAGCCTTTGACTGTGTGGAACACAACTGTGGAAAATTCTTAAAGAGATGGGAATACCAGACCACCTTACCTGCCTCCTGCAAAACCTGTATGCAGGTAAAGAAGCAACAGTTAGAACCGGACATGGAACAATGGACTGGTTCCAAATAGGAAAAGGAGTACGTCAAGGCTGTATGTTGTCACCCTGCTTATTTAACTTATATGCAGAGTACATCATGAGAAATGCTAGGCTGGATGAAACACAAGCTGGAATTAAGATTGCCAGGAGAAATTTATCAATAACCTCAGATATGCAGATAATACCACACTTATGGCAGGAAGCGAAGAGGAACTAAACAGCCTCTTGATGAAGATGAAAGAGGAAAGTAAAAAAGCTGGCTTAAAACTCAACATTCAAAAACTAAGATCATGGCATCCAGTCCCATCATCTCATGGCAAACAGATGAGGAAACAATGGAAACAATGACCGACTTTATTTTGGGGGGCTCCAAAATCACTACAGATGGTGACCGCAGCCATGAAATTAAGACACTTGCTCCTTGGAAGAAAAACAATGACCTATCTAGACAGCATATTAAAGAGACATTACTTTGCCAACAAAGGTCCATCTAAGTCAAAGTTACAGTTTTTCCAGTAGTCATGTATGGATGTGAGAGTTGGACTATAACAAAAACTGAGCACCAAAGAATTGATGCTTTTGAACTGTGGTGCTGGGGAAGACTCTTGAGAGTCCCTTGGACTGCAAGGAGATCCAACCAGTCCATCCTAAAGGAAATCAGCCCTGAATATTCATTGGAAGGACTGATGCTGAAGCTGAAACTCAAATACTTTGGCCACCTGATGCAAAGAACTGACTTATGTGAAAAGACTCTGATGCTGGGAGGGATTAGGGGCAGGAGGAGAAGGGGACGACAGAGGATGAGATGGCTGGATGGCATCACTGACTCGATGGACATGAGCAAGCTCCGGAAAATGGTGATGGACAGGGAAGCCTGGCATGCTGCAGCCCATGGGTCACAAAGAGTTGGACACAACTGAGGGACGGAACTAACTCTGGTGACCAGTCCCATCCTGAGGCTACCTAGGATCCCTCCCCACCCTCACCTAAGTCACACGTTAGCATAAAACCAGGAGTGGAAAGGTGCCCCACTGTGAATAACAAAAGATGTTTTTACTACCCCTATCTCTCTGGACATGCCAAGGGTTCTAGAAGCTGTGGCAGGAACCAGAGACAAACATCTAATATATATTACTTATTATATCACAAGGGCCAACAGTAATGCCAATCAACATCATTCCTAATAGTTTCCAGGAAGCCTACCACAATGTCTGGCACTAGAAAATGCTCAATAAATACTGCGTTGACGAAATATGTGACTTTATACACAAACACACCCACCTTGGCAAATGGTTTTGCCACGTCCTTCAGAGAAAAAGTCCTCACAATTCTGATCCCCAAATCTGAGACTACTTCATCCATCTTCTCCCTCCCATTTTCTATCAAAGCCCAATTTCCCCACCTGGGTTCTCAAAACCATTTTGTTCCACCTTCTATGACGCCTGGCCCTAGCATTTCTTTCTCATTCACACATCTTTAGCCTCTCCCTCTGTACCAGAAACTTTCCATCAGCATTAGACGTCTCTTCAATCTCAATTTGAAAAAACAAACAAGAGCAGGCCACAGACCCCCCAATTCCTGCCTACCTTGTAGGTGTGCCTGGCTTCTCAGTCTTAACCAGCTTCTCCTCTTCCTCTGAGCACAATGATCAAACTCTCCAAGGCCAGCCCCCTCTCCTTCTCATTCATTCTACACCCCTCTTTGGGTGATCTTTTTAAAGTATCTCTTCCTCTTAGGAACTGAGCTAGCAGTGTTCTGGATATCTTTTTCATATGGTGTGCGCTGTGCTTAGTCACTCAGTCGTGTCTGACTCTTTGTGATCCCATGGACTGTAGCCCAGCAGGTTCCTCTGTCCACGGGATTCTTCAGGCAAGAATACTGGAGTGGGTTGCCATGCCCTCCACCAGGGGATCTTCTCAACCAAGGGATCGAACCCTGGTCTCCCGAACTGCAGGCAAATTCTTTACTGCCTGAGCCACCAGGGATATTCAAGGACTATTTATTTGCAACGGCCTCAAAATATGTATTTCTATCCCAGATCTCTTTCAGGAGTTCCCTCTGCCTACTCCCTGACTCCACCTGGAATGCCTCAAAAGCAGACTCAAGTGGAATTACTTTCCCTCCCCCACCTGTGCCAAACCCACTCCTCCCCTAGTCCCCTTCAACCGAAAATGGTTTCACCATCCTATCCCACTCAGGTATTTATGCCCAACTTTTATTTTTTTTTTAATTTAAATTTATTTTAATTGGAGGCTAATTACAATATTGTATTGGTTTTGCCATACATCAACATGAATCTGCCACAGGTGTACACATGCTCCCCATCCTGAACCCCCCTCCCTCCTCCCTCCCCATACCATCCCTCTGGGTCATCCCTTCATTTCTTATATGATATTATACATGTTTCAATGCCATTCTCCCAAATCATCCACCCTCTCCCTCTCCCACAGAGACCAAAAGACTGTTCTACACATCTATGTCTCTTTTGCCGTCTTGCATACAGGGTTATTGTTATCATCTTTCTAAATTCCAAATATATGCATTAGTATACTGTACTGGGGAGAAGGCAATGGCACCCCACTCCAGTACTCTTGCCTGGAAAATCCCATGGATGGAGGAGCCTGGTGGGCTGCAGTCCATGGGGTCGCTAAGAGTCGGACATGACTGAGTGACTTCACTTTCATTTTTTCACTTTCATGCATTGGAGAAGGAAATGGCAACCCACTCCAGTGTTCTTGCCTGGAGAATCCCAGGAGCAGGAGAGCCTGGTGGGCTGACGTCTATGGGGTCACACAGAGTCAGACCAACTGAAGTGACTTAGCAGCAGCAGTATACTGTATTGGTGTTTTTCTTTCTGGCTTACTTCACTCTGTATAACAGGCTCCAGTTTCATCCACCTCATTAGAACTGATTCAAATGTATTCTTTTTAATGGCTGAGTAATACTCCATTGTGTATATGTACCACAGCTTTCTTATCCATTCATCTGCTGATGGACATCTAGGTTGCTTCCATGTCCTGGCTATTATAAACAGTGCTGCAATGAACACTGGGGTACACGTGTCTCTTTCCCTTCTGGTTTCCTCAGTGTGTATGCCCAGCAGTGGGATTGCTGGGTCGTATGGCAGTTCTATTTCCAGTTTTTTAAGGAATCTCCACACTGTTCTCCACAGTGGCTGTACTAGTTTGCATTCCCACCAACAGTGTAAGAGGGTTCCCTTTTCTCCACACCCTCTCCAGCACTTATTGCTTGTAGACTTTTGGATCACAGCCATTCTGACTGTATGCCCAACTTTTGAATCATTTTTGATAGCTTCTCTCCAACAACTATACCCCAACAGTAACTACCGTCTTACTGATTTCTAACTACAAACTCATTATCTCTCTCATGCTCTCCATCCGTCCCCCATCTACTCCCCTCTCTACCCCTGGGTGGCTGCAAAAAGCCTTTGCACTATCGGGCCACACCCCATTCTCCCCTTCCCCAGCGTGTGGACAGGCTGTGCCCACACAAAGTGACTGGCTCAGGGGACTGCCTCTGACCTGACCTAATGGGACAAGCAGTACATCTTTTCTAATTGGTCCACCCAGAAGGGAGTCTTTTCCTGGTTTGCACAGATACCATATATGCCAATAGGGCCTACCCCTCCAAACACAGCAGTGAGGATGATCATTTTTAAAACCCAAATCTAATCATCTTATCTCTTATTTAAAAGTTTTCAGTGAGTTCCCTCTACCTTTTCATTAAAGTGCAAAGTCCAAAAGATGGCCCAAGAGGCCTCATCCCAAGCTACATTCCTTCTTTGGTCTCAACCATTTCAGCCTGGAACACTAAACCCTAATTCACCTGACTTCTACTCATTTTTAAGGCCTCATTTTAAGTACCTCTTTTCAGAAAGACCTATCCTGAGAAATCCCTTCCCCTAATCTGGGTTAGGTCTCCAGGTTAAATGGTCTCCAGATACTTGTGCTTCTCTGAAGTACCACTTATGACTGTAATTGCCTATGTGACTATGTGCTTGTCTGTCCCCCTGTCCTTGAGACACTAGACTAAATGGTTCGTAAAGGTAGAGCACTTCTATCCCATTCACAGCTGCAGGCCAGAGCTGACAATGCCTAGAATCAAACAGGTGCTCAGTAAATAGTGGTTCAATGAGTAAACAGGTCATTCAAGTTCACAGGACCCTCCCAAACAATCTGGCTCCCTCTTTAGCAAAAGAAAAATTCATCATGGGAGGAAGTTCTTAGTAAATTTACTGCACTGATTATCAAATAACACATAGACTCCTGGTTGGAAATATTAGTACAATCAATGAATCAGAAATTCTGGGTGCTTAATGGTAGCAGGAGTAGTTCTCTGGATTTTTATTTGTGAATATAATCCTCTTTTAAGCTACCAGGACCAGTTTCCTGTGTGCAATCACACAAGACCCTATGTTCTGCTTAATGCTCAGTTATCTGTTGCCATCTTAAAATTCATAATGTTTAAAGAAGGGGCCCCACAAACTCTGTAGCCAGCCTAGAGCCTTATAAATTAGTCTGATTTCTGCAAGGGGCCCAATGAATAGCCAGTCCCTAGCTAAGGATGCATTTTTTATAACCAAGGCAATGTTTTCAACCTCCATAAGGTCTATATTATACTTGCAGGATTATACACGAGGATTATACTTGCAGGACATTTTTTTCTTCTGGTAAGCAAAATCATATATTACTTATAATTCTCTTCCATAAAATTAGTATTTCTCAGACTATAGAAACACACAGTTTTCCTAGTTATTGATGTTAGGCAAAAAATTTTTAATTTCTTTTAAAACTAAATTCTACCTTAAACATAATTTACACCAGGTCTCATTGTTAAATTTTTGCTTAGACTTTTGTTTGACGTTCTTATATGAGAGACTGTGTTGATTTTTTCAAATCAACAACCATCATTCATTGATACTCCATCACCTTAAAAGACAACTGAAAGACATCAAGCAATTAAAATGAGAAAAATGAAAACTGCTGTAGGATTCCTTTTTAGCTTCCACATTTTAAACTTTAGAAATTTGACAGCCACATCAAACACTTAAAATTTCTTTGGAAGCAAAGTCTTGCAAGGTATACATGGCCATTCAGAAAGAACCCTGATTCAGTCATCTTTATTATAAAAATACTTAAAGTGTTAGATAGCTTCTCTAGTCATTAGAAGTTTAAAGTTAATTATGTTCAGTATACACTTTACTTAATAAATGTCTAAAGCATTTTAAATATTCGCTCATTTTTTTTGTCAACTAGGCAACTATGCTCCCCAGGGGATATCTAACAATGTCTGGAGACATTTTTGGTCGTTATAACCAGACGGAGGGGACCAATGGCATCCAGTGGGTTGAGCCAGGAACACTGCTACACAGCTTACAATGCACAGGACAATCCCAACAGGAAATTATCTGGCCCAAAATGTCAGAAGTGCCATAGTGAAGGAACTCTGGTCTAAGCATACATGTATTTGCCACATATAGGCAACAAGGACATATGACAACTTCAAGCCATGTCTCCTGTGTCAAAGCCAGTGTGTTTTAAAATACAGACAGACCCCAGGAGAAACAACAGATTTATAAGAACAGTCATTTGGGAACTCTCTTTTTAAGACAGGGAGTAAGGCAGCTGACAGCTTGAACCAGAACTATAAATAAACAGTAACACAATTCCTTGGTTGGCCCATAAAAAGACTATTTTTGTCAGTGCAGGTGACCTAATCTATATGTCACAGAAAACAGAAATTGAGACTGAGATACTTTCAATAGGATTAATTTGTTTCCTGCCACCTCATTTCAGAAAAATGTACAACATATATATCATAGGTCAGAATTTTTCATTCACTTGAGAATGTGATCACCAGGTGTAGCAGTTTATAAGAGATTTGAAAATACGATGAATAAACCAAATTTGATTTTATTTCTTGTGTTTTAAGAAAGAAAAAAAGCCAACATTTAAAATCACTTTTTACATTTTTTTTTTTTTTAAATAAACTTTGTTCAATTATTGGGTAGGGAAGCTCTGGTCACACTGGGCTAGAATTCCTATACAATTAGAGGGAGAGAATGGCCGATATCCGCCCAGGTGTTGGCAGGTCACCTGGAACCAATTTCAGTCCATTTAGCTCTCCCCATGAATTACCTATTTAGTTCCTGTAGATCTGTAGTGGGGTTTGTTTTTGGTTTTTTTTTTTTCCCTGGCCAAACCAAGCAACATGTGGAGATCTTTGTTTCCATATCAGGGATTGAACCAGTGGCCCCTGCAATGGAAGCTCACAGTCATAACCACTGGACCACCAGCGAAGTCCCTAAATTTCATTTTGTACATAGTTGATCCTGCTTGTGCTCAGTCACTAACTCACCCCTGATTCGACAATTTGGACAGTAGCCCACCAGGAGATAGTTCATAATTCTCAAGAGAAACAGTTCTTTAGTGTTAAGCAACAAAATTGCAAATGGAAAAGAGCTAGAGAACTTTCCTGGTGGTCCAGTGGTTAAGAATCCACCTGCCAATGCAGGGGACACGGGTCAGCCTCCTGGTCCAGGAAGATCCCACATGCCTCAGAGCAACTGAGCCTGTGCGCCACAACCTCTGAGCCCACGTACCGCAACCACCGAAGCAACGCTCTCAGCAAGAGAAGCCACCAAAATGAGAAGCCCCTGCTGGTGCCAACTAGAGGAAGTCCCTGCAGCAACAAAGACCCACATAACCAAACAGTAATAAAGATGAAGTAACTAGTGACTGGAAGCTGTCCTATAATTGAAATCCAGTACATGTTTAGGGCCAAGGCTGAGAAGTTCCTTTCCAACATCAGGCTGAAGGAAAGGCAGAGGGGCTGACTGGAACCTTCCAACCCTCACCATGAGATGGAAGGGGGAAAAAAAATCAACTTCTTTTATCTACCAATAAAACTCTGTAAAAGTAAATTCACTGTGTGTTGCTGCTGCTGCTGCTGCTAAGTTGCTTCAGTAGTGTCCAACTCTGTGCGACCCCATAGATGGCAGCCCACCAGGCTCCCCTGTCCCTGGGATTCTCCAGGCAAGAACACTGGAGTGGGTTGCCATTTCTTTCTTTTTAAACATGGAATGGTGTCTGAGAACTCCAAAGTTTCCCTGAAGGACCATCTTGAAGGTCTGCTAAAAATCCGTGAAGGCTTAATGATTAAGCCACAGCAGAAAGCCATTTTCCTTAATCCGGGGCAGTGGGGTTAGAACTGCCTGGGTTCCTAGAAGGTAATTTACACTGATCTTTAAAAACCATTCAGCCCTCTTCCTCCCCTCTGTAAAACAAATCTGCCCTTCAGAACAGCTCTAAAAGGGGGGCAGGATGCCCAGAGAAGCTTACAAGTAAGTGTCCGGCCAGATGCTCACCTAGCCCTCACCAAATGCAGACCACAAAAACCTGTGGCCTTGTTCTCATCTCCAGGTACCAGGCTTTCTCTGAACACTGTATATCCCCTCAATTTCCCTCTTGTCCTACTACTTGTAAAATGAAGACTCTGTTCCCCCTAGAACGAAATAACAAAGCCAATGAGTGTGCAGGATGCCAGGTGACTACAAGACTCACCTCCAACCTGGCAGCCCGCAAGGCCCAGCCTGGATGCACGGGCGACCTATCATCCACGGAGAAAGATGAGAAGTGTGTAGCAGGCTGGGGTGCCTGTGTTTTGCTCGGTATCCAGGAACAGAGCTACAAGGCAGGGAGGGAAAGAGCTGTGAGGGAGAGCTTCTTCCACCTCAAAAAGCTAATCAACAAAAATTGGAAATATTTGAATCAGAAATTGGGCGCTAGCAACACAAAACCAAAAAGAAACCTAGGAAGGGAATATAATGCGTTCAAGAACAATCACCTGTTTCACCACAGAGCCAGCAGCAGCAGCACGCGTTTTCTAGACGTGGCGTGAAGCATGCAGAGCAAACAGGAAGGTGAGGAAACGCGTGAGGGCTTTGGCGCCCCTAGAGTAGCGTCTCCTTTCCAGTGGTTAGCCCCTAGGGTGAGTCATTTAACATCCCGGCGCAGGCTTCTATCTTTATCAGTAAAATGGGGGTAATAAATACCTCTCCGCTCCGCAAGGCCACGATTAGGATTATTCGAAGTTAAAGCCTCTGGCCCCCAAAGCACAACAGTGAGGAACTGTTCGCGCCCGGCCTCTCCACGCCCGCAGCCGCCAACTCCCGATTCCTAAACTACTACTCGCTACGTGAACCAGGGGGAAAGACAGCAGAAACAAGTGGCTTCCAGGTGATAGTGGGCACCAAAGTCCTAGTCCCAGGCTCCCCGAACCGGACGGAAGAGTTGGGTCGAGGCAGGGCGCTCTGCACCACCCCCGGTCCCGGACGCACAAGCTGGAAGTGGATTCCCACCGCGCATCCTCTTTCTCCTGCCCCGGCTCCGCGTCCTCTTTCCCGGAGGAGCTGATCCCACTCGCTGCAGCCGGGCCCTGGTTAAGGGGCGGCTTCCTCTTTCCCGCCTATCCTTCCCATTTCCTCCTCTCCAGCCAGGCAGCCGAGCAGGAGACCTGGTGGAGCGTTGGTTACCTGCAGCGAGTGCCTGGCCCGGAAGACGCTGGAGGCTGCTGGGCAGCAAGGGGACGCTCCCGCCCGGCGCTGCTCCGCGCTAGGCTGACTGAACTCTTGGCGCCGGAGGACCGCGCGGCCGGGTCTCGGGCCGCCCACCCTCGCGCCCGTGCGCCACGCCCCTGGGCCCGCCCCTCTAGGCCCCGCCCAGCGCATCCCTGCTTCGCAGACCTCTGCTGCCTGGGCCTTCTGGCCCAAGTCAGCGCGCCCTCTGGGCATTTCGTTGTCTGGTGGAAGTGCTTGACTGCGTGCTTCCTCTTTCTCCTTCCTTAGGTTGACTTGGGTTCTTAGTTGGTAGAACCGATTAGGGACTGAGCACTTGAGTGGGGTCTTCAGAATTTTATACCCCCTTCCTGGGAGGCAGGAACCGCGGGAAGCGCTGCCTTTTCTTATTTTAAAAACAGGGTTTACAACCAAAGGAAAAAAAAAAATTCCGGAGGTCTTTATATTGTGTTAAAATTAGGTATGACCATTGGGTTTGTTTGTTTTCCGTGATGAGAGACGTCTACAGGGTCCTGTGGGTCTCCTGAACACAAGGCCTTTCTGTGTCCCCCAGTTCTTTGATTATAGGAAACTGCCTCCATTCAGCTTCCATGACCTTCCCTGAATTCCACTGAGCAGATTCAAGCAGTTATTAAGACCAAGGGCCTGGGGCAAGGTCCCTTTTTCTCGTCAACAAATACACACACAATATCTTTGAACTATTCCACAAATACTGAAACACGGTATACTGCCCAGGAGCATTTAGACCCCAGTGCCGTTAGACCTGAAGGTTGATGATGCTGACTTATCTCACCACCAACCCATCAGAAAAATGCCTGCAAGCTAATCACACCATCTTTGAATAGTTAATGCAAAACTTATCACTATCCTCCCCAAGTTGGGACATACAGTTTTGAGGGCAGTTAATCCACTGTGTCCCTCTTTGCCTGGAAAAGTAATAAAGCGATCCTTTTCTACTTCACCCAAAACTGTCTCCAAGATTCAATTAGGCAACAGTGTACAGAGAAGCGGAACTTTTGACATCATGAGATTTACTTACTAAAAAATTTAGTATTTTAAAAACTCATTACATTTGTGTGTGAGTGTGTGTGCACGCGTGCCAAGTCATGTCTGACTCTTCGGGATTTTAACTCCTGGAGTGCAGATTATTTCTCTTCATATCACTTAATTCACCCAACACATATGCATTGAAATAAATAAAGGAACTAACTGAATACAGTCATTTCCCTACCCACCGGTTCCTGTTGGGGCTGTGGGGTAAAGCTGAGGTGCTGTGAGTGGGTGGGTTTCCCTATAACAGGAAGTTTGCCTAGTGTTCATCACTCTAATCAAAGGGGGTCATTGCTCAGGGGGAGATGCATGAACACAAAGAGAAGGGCTGGTACCCACTGACTCTCTGAGGCTCACCTTCTTGGGCTTTGGACTTGATGGGGTTAGATGCCCTCGGGACAGGGGTGTTTGTATAGATATATCCACACAGAGCAGAAGATGATAGTTCCAGGTAAGTGGAACATAAATTAGCCACTTGGCAGCACACACAGGTTTCAAGCCAACTCACCTGTCTCTTTTATGGAGACCTGACCTTTTCTCTTCTAGACATTGGAACATTCTGAGAGGACTGCTATGGACTCTCCTCCTCCCCACCCCTGTGCCAGAGCATTGCTGGGCGAAGCAGCAACAAGCAGGCCAGCCATCCTGACAATGGGGGAGTCACTAGTGAGATATTCCTGGGGGGATATAGATCTTGCCTGAGGATATTCCTCCTCCTCCAATAATCTTGGAACATCTTGCTTTAATTTTATTTAGGAATCTTCTTAAAATGCATTATGTGCAAGACCTAGAACAAGGAAAGGGAGCTCCTTGTTCATGAACCTCTAAGCCATGGTTTATATTTTTATCATGGAAACAAAAATCAGAACCCAAAATATCTTCTGCAGATATACACAGCATGTACATATTGGTCAGAGTTAGAGAAAAAGTAATTGCAAGTTTTTTTCAATCTATTGCTAATCCAGATGATGTTTTTCACTAAAAGACAAAGTGATATTTTAAAATTCCTTAAGTCAAGCCATTGTGAAAGCAATTATACTAAAACTCTAATACTGCATTATGAAATTAAATTCATAAATTTTGTTAATTCAGTGTTTGAAACTAAGCCTGTCACTTCCACTAGATTAAACATGTTTCCTCCACCCTCACTTGACCAGTTTTTTTCTTACTGTGCTTTCAGCAAGACTATTTTCAGTTTTTTGGGGTTTTTTTTTAATTATCAATACCTAGTATTCCTATTTAGGGGAGCAGAATATGCCATCCCAAAACACGTCCCTTTGTCATAAGAGTCATTTAAAACTGGTTATTTTTAAGAAACTTCAAACACAAGAAAAGCTCTGAAACCAAGTTAAAGTTACTCTTGTGTGAAGATATTTTTATATATAAGAGAAATCATATGTGACACCTTTGTAAGGGTGTCTCTCTCCCTGTACTGGGAAGAGGTAGTGTGGAAGTGTTAGTCGCTCAGTCGTGCCCAACTCTTTGCAACCCCATGGACTGTAGCCCCGCAGGTTCCTCTGTCAATGGGCTTCTCCAGGCCAGAATACTGAAGTGGATTGCCATTCCTGTCTCCAGGAGAACTTCCCAACCCAGGGACCGAACCCAGGTCTCCCGTGTTGCAGGAGGATTCTTTACCCTCTGAGCCACCAAGGAAGCCCTACTAGGAAGAGAGAGAATGACAAACCTCTAAAAATTTTTGTCAAAGCATCACAACACTCCTTTTGTTCACTGTGCTTTTTTTTTTTTGATGACTATCTAAAGTGACTATGCCCTACCCCGCCCACATCTTCTTTCATCTTCAGCTGAAGATGGTATTTAAGGTCAGGGCTTAAACCAATTGGGAAAATTACTCAATTTTACCAGGCCTTTCCCAGTAAAGTGTAAGATACACAGTCAATTTTGAAGTCTTAATATGAAAAAAAAAATTTTAGTATCTCATTTAAATGTATTTAAAAATATTAATTATAGTTTGAAATGACAGTATTTTGGATATATTGTTTATAAAAGTATTTAAACATTTTTAATTAAAAGAGCAAAAGAGTGAATACAATTTGTTGCTAGTGTTACTGAACCAAACTTGAGTCTACTCACCTATTTTGCAGCAAAATCAATTTACTGACACCAGTTTTGGTGAAGGAATGCACAGGATTTATTTGCAGGGTGCCAAGCAAGGAAAACTGGCAGCCCATGATCAAAACTCTCTGACTCCCTGACAGCCTTCAGGGCGGGGCTTTTAAAGAAACCATTCTGGGTGAGGGTTGCAGCTCATGGACTTTTTTCTGACTGGTCAGTGGTGCTGTTTCCAGAATCTTTATCACCAACATTCTGGTTCCCACCAGTCTGGGGTCTACTGTTTCTGGTCAGCTTATAGACAGCATCCTGCACCTGGGTGGGTGGGGGTCTTAGAGATTCTTGACAACAACTCAAAGATATGTATCAGATGGTTCTTTGTATCCCTTGAGGAGGAACTAGGACTTTGTTTTATTGTTGCATGTTGTAGAGTTGCACTATTGGTTTTTGCCTGCTTTCCCTCTGTTTCTGCATTCCCTCACTTTCCTAATTGATAACTGCTTAAGTCTGCTCTTTGGCATACAGGACTAAAGCCTTTTTCTATAAATGAGAAACAAGCAACATGGAAGGGTTTTTGTACCTGGGAAGGTCCCACAGGGTGGTGATCAGTTTCAATACCCCCTTTGCTTGATACTCTTCGATCTTGAGGGGAAAAGGGGCATGACAAGAAAGAGAATAAAGTTTTGAATAGAGAGGTTAGTCATTAATTTGACAAGGGAACTCATTTTTAGGGGGCTTGGTTTCACTAGCATTACATTTGCAACTTTGAATATATATTGCCAAGCTACGCTAGTTCTGTTGCCTAACACAATTTGTATAGTTTGTTCAGTTACATTGTGAACACTGATGAATTGATCATCTGACTTGATGTGTAGTATTCTTTTGTTAGGAAAATTCATTTCAAGATCCAGATAGTGAATTTATAAATTAATTTTTAGAATATATCTTTGTCAGTTGGATGTGGCATATATCCTATGGATAAAATCCACTTATTCTTAATTATCACAATAATTTATAATCCATCATAAATCTATACAAGTTCAGAAAGTATTTCTGGATCTCTTAGGGGTTATAGCAGTTATTTTTATAGAGAATGTAAGAATTTAAGGAATTAAACATATAATGGAGGATTGAAAAAGCAGAAAGGGAAACATGGGCAGTAACAAAGAGATGCCCGTAACTGAGGGGAGTAGCTGCCCCTGGTGGAGCTGGAGAGAGAAGTGTGGCGTTATCAGAAACTAAGAGCTGGAACAAGGTTATGTGGCAGCCTGGATGGGAGGGGAATCTGGGGAGGAATGGATACATGTGCATGTATGGCTGAGGCCCTTTGCTGTTCACCTGAAACTGTCACAACGCTGTTAATCGGCTAGACTCCAGTACAAAACAAAACGTGAAACAAGAAGAAACTAAGAGCTGGGAGAATGCCCCTGAGGAGCAGCACTCAGACCTCTGAGGTTGGGGAGGGGAGTACCCAGCTGGGCACGCTACTTCTGAAGGCAAGTGTTGAGGCTGGAAGAGAGGGTAGATTAAAAATTGGAAAATTGGAACCAACTGCCGCAGCCAGGTAAAAGAGCCGCTGCTTGGTAACACTGGTGGGAGTGATTACCTGAATTGTTTTTCCCCACTGACCAAATATCAAGGAGCAAATCCCTTCTCCCTCCACCAGCTCTCCGCTCTGCTCGAGCGCCCCGCTATTGGCAAAACCTTGCAGGAAAAGTCGTTGGCTTTGTCACACCCACAGCATCACAGAAGAGTACAGAAGAAAGGGCTTGAGTCACGACACCTTAATAACCAGCATGAGGAGTAAATTCATAATTACAATTTTCAACTATCCTAATGTTATAGATTCAGGGTAGATAGGTAGGTTGGTAGGTTTAGTCACTCAGTCATGTTCAACTCTTGCAACCCCATGGACTGTAGCCCACCAGGCTCCTCTGTCCCTTGGATTTCCCAGGCAAGAATACTGGAGTGAATTGCCATTTCCTTCTCCAGGGGATCTTCCTGACCCAGGGATCAAACCCAAGTCTCCTGACTGAGCCACATCTTAATAACCAGCATGAGGAGTAAACTCATAGTTACAAGCTTTAACTATTCTAATATTATAGATGCAGGGAAGTGCTTATAAACAGAGCTGTTGCAGTGATGACATTTCTGATACATTTTTTAAATATAATAAAACTGATTAAAAGCACAACTCAAATAAGGAGACGGTATTAAACTTAACTCAAACCCTGTGCTCTCGAAAGACAGTGGAGGTTTAAAAAAAAAACATCATCCCCACACCCTTTTGTGTTCCAGGAAACAGCTTACTGCAAAGAACCACCACCTTTCCTCAAGTAACTTAGATAAAACTCACCCAGAACTCCCTATTGTAAGACCAGACACAGAATCCTCCAAATTCCCTTTTTTGTCTTGTAAAATCAGTAGCTGAACTGTTTTTCCTGCTTACCTATCTGGATAAAATGCCTGCCCACTTGATTTTAGTTAGGCATTCTTCTTTCCCCAGTTTTTCTTTCATTCACCCTCTACTAAGCTAACATTGAGAGGCAGGAAAAAACCCTAATTGCCCCTACCAAGAAGCCTGGGAATTCCCTACAGGTCCAGGAGTTAGGACTCCATGCTTCCACTGGAAGGGCATGGGTTACATCCCTGGCTGGGGAGCGAAGAGCCTGCATGCCACCCAATGAACGTGGGGGGATGGAAGCGGAGCCCCTTCCTTTCCTGATCTCAAGGAAAACTTTTCCTGGTCAGTTGCCTGGTCAAGACAGCTGTTCCTCTCACTCTTTCATTCTAGCCTTGTTGACTCTCCCATGAAAGAAAGGCTCTTTGCTGCCTGACCTTTCAAAAGCTTGTAGAGCTTATAAATGGAGTAGTCTCCATTATAATCTCCCCTCCCCCTAGTGCAATAATCCTTTTAAATAAAGTCTGCCCTTACCAAACCTGGAATTGGTTTCTGTTTGACAGTTTTCTGGTGCTATGACTTGGCTCAAAAACTATGGGCCTCTACCTACAAAGGTAGAGATTCGAGGCAACTTTGGTGAGTTCAGGAAACCTTGGTAAATTCAGGTCTTGAGCCAGCGCTCTGGATTTCTTTGTTGTGCATGCTAAGTCGCTTCAGTGCGTCCAATTCTTTGCAACCCCATATACTGTAGCCCACCCAGCTCCTCTGTCCATGGGATTCTCCATGCAAGGATGCTGGAGTGGGCTGCCATTTCCTTCTCCAGGGGAGCTTCCTGACCCAGGGATTGAATCCATGCCTCTTTTGTCTCCTGCACTGGCAGGTGGGTTCTTTACCACTAGTGCCACCTGGGAAGCCTCTCTTGTTTGTTTGTTTATTTGTTTTTAATTAATTAATTTTAATTGGAGGCTAATTACTTTACAATATTGTAGTGGTTTTTGCCATACATTGACATGAATCAACCGTGGGTTGAATCACAGTAAAGTTACTTTTATTCTTTCCAACAAAAAGAGAGTCTTTGCTTGTCACATTTCAGTTTAATATCTTCAAAAATGGCAACCTTTACCAAAAGCAATTTAGAACTTCAGAGGCTTCTTTGGCAAACATGGGATCTCGCCAAACTCTCCCTTCCCATCTTTCCCCCCTTCCCTTTTATCATTGGAACCTTCTCTTCAGCTTCCTTGAATCCTTTGATCTGTCCCCCTTCAACGCCCATATCTCCTCCAACCCCATCCACCCTGTGGGACCCCTCCCTACCCATCGCAGCCCCTCAAATCCTTACTTCTTAAGAGTTGGGCCCCTTCTGTTCTGCTCACCTCCTCTTCACTCCATTGGTGAAGGAAGGACCTCCTGCCCTAAAGAGAACCAGACAGTCAAAGACATGACACCTGGTATTAGACAGGTGAGACTGATAGAAGTTTATTAGTAGGCTCAGCTGGGGGAGGAGAATACAACATGTCATTCAGGACCTCCTGGGAGTTACACTCAACATCAGAGTGAATCAGCAGGGCCTGTGGGAGGCAGGCTCTGTGGCAGAGACACTAGTGATTGTGACCCTTGGTTTCCATGGGAATAAGTGATATCTTATTTAAGTAATTGTGTGGGCTGGCAGGGAGGTAAGACTCCTCCCTGAGGAGTAGCAGAGCATCTGGTCTGGCTGATAGGGGAACTAGCTGAGTGGAGACGAAAGCAGGGGAACTCAGGGTGAGGCCCTTGAGTATCAAGGCAGCACAGGGAACGTTGGGCCTTCAAGTACACCCTCCTCCCATCAGGGGCTCTTGAGGGCCTCAGGGAGCCCAACAGTAACACTTGCCTGAAAAAAAGTCATTGGAAACAGACTGGATATTTTAGCTACTCATATAGGCTTTGGGGGTACACAGATGACCACTTGATCTTTCCTTGGTCCCTTTCCCCAAATTTAGTCCACAGACTCCATAAGATTACTCATAAGGGCAGAAGAAATCTTAAAGGTCTGCTTTACCAACATGCATGGTGATGCTTAAGCCTCATATTGAGCAAGTAATTCTTGGCTAGAAACACAACTGTGTATGGTACTGGCACAAAGACAGAAATATAGATCAATGGAACAAAATAGAAAGCCCAGAGATAAATCCACGCACATATGGACACCTTATCTTCGACAAAGGAGGCAAGAATATACAATGGATTAAAGACAATCTCTTTAACAAGTGGTGCTGGGAAATCTGGTCAACCACTTGTAAAAGAATGAAACTAGAACACTTTCTAACACCATACACAAAAATAAACTCAAAATGGATTAAAGATCTCAACGTAAGACCAGAAACTATAAAACTCCTAGAGGAGAACATAGGCAAAACACTCTCCGACATACATCACAGCAGGATCCTCTATGACCCACCTCCCAGAATATTGGAAATAAAAGCAAAATTAAACAAATGGGACCTAATTAACCTTAAAAGCTTCTGCACATCAAAGGAAACTATTAGCAAGGTGAAAAGACAGCCTTCAGAATGGGAGAAGATAATAGCAAATGAAGCAACTGACAAACAACTAATCTCGAGAATATACAAGCAACTCCTACAGCTCAACTCCAGAAAAATAAATGACCCAATCAAAAAATGGGCCAAAGAACTAAATAGACATTTCTCCAAAGAAGACATACAGATGGCTAACAAACACATGAAAAGATGCTCAACATCACTCATTATCAGAGAAATGCAAATCAAAACCACTATGAGGTACCATTTCACACCAGTCATAATGGCTGCGATCCAAAAGTCTACAAGTAATAAATGCGGGAGAGGGTGTGGAGCAAAGGGAACCCTCTTACACTGTTGGTGGGAATGCAAACTAGTACAGCCACTATGGAGAACAGTGTGGAGATTCCTTAAAAAACTGGAAATAGACATGCCTTATGATCCAGCAATCCCACTGCTGGGCACACACACTGAGAAAACCAGAAGGGAAAGAGACACGAGTACCCCAATGTTCATCGCAGCACTGTTTATAATAGCCAGGACATGGAAGCAACCTAGATGTCCATCAGCAGATGAATGGATAAGAAAGCTGTGGTACATATACACAGTGGAATATTATTCAGCCATTAAAAAGAATACATTTGAATCAGTTCTAATGAGGTGGATGAAACTGGAGCCTATTATACAGAGTGAAGTAAGCCAGAAAGAAAAACACCAATACAGTATACTAACGCATATATATGGAATTTAGAAAGATGGTAACAATAACCCTGTGTACGAGACAGCAAAAGAGACACTGATGTATAGAACAGTCTTATGGACTCTGTGGGAGAGGGAGAGGGTGGGAAGATTTGGGAGAATGGCATTGAAACATGTAAAATATGTATGAAATGAGTTGCCAGTCCAGGTTCGATGCACGATGCTGCATGCTTGGGGCTGGTGCACTGGGACGACCCAGGGGGATGGAATGGGGAGGGAGGAGGGAGGAGGGTTCAGGATGGGGAACACATGTATACCTGTGGCGGATTCATTTTGATATTTGGCAAATCTAATACAGTTATGTAAAGTTTAAAAATAAAATAAAATTAAATTAAAAAAAAAAAAAAAAAAGAAACACAACTGTGGTCAAAATATAGAGGTGGGAAAAAGATGAGAGCTGCACACCCATTTACATGAACCAATGAGTTGAAACGTTGACATTGAAGCTGTAAACTTTCTATTTGTGCCTGTCTCTATTTGCAGGTATATGTGTACATACATATAAGAATATATGTATTATGTGTGTTAGCTATGTGCTCAGTTGCTTTAGTCATGTCCAGTTCTTTGCGATGCTATGGACCATAGCCCATTATAGACTACAAGCCCATATCTTGTCTATGGCTTTCTCTAGACAAGAATCTTGGAGTGGGTTACCCTGCCATCCTCCAGGGGATCTTCCTGACCCAGAAATCAAACCCGCATCTCTTGTGTCTCCTGCTTTGTAGGTGGATTCTTTACCAATAGTGCCACCTGGAAAGTCCATATATGTTTATGCATATACTACTTTCCTAAATACAGATGGTATTACCAAATTAGATGATAAAATCCCTTAAATGTCCTCAGTTCTGACTGACGTAGAAATAAGTTAGCACTTATGTAAATTAAATATTCCTAAAATTCCCAGAAATTAAAGAAATTGAACTTCTAATATATTTATCCCTAATACTTCTAAAATGAAATTTTAATACTCAGGTGGCTGCAGCCATGAAATTAAAAGACGCTTACTCCTTGGAAGGAAAGTTATGACCAACCTAGATAGCATATTGAAAAGCAGAGACATTACTTCACCAACAAAGGTCCGTCTAGTCAAGGCTATGATTTTTCCTGTGGTCATGTATGGATGTGAGAGTTGGACTGTGAAGAAGGCTGAGCACCGAAGAATTGATGCTTTTGAACTGTGGTGTTGGAGAAGACTCTTGAGAGTCCCTTGGACTGCAAGGAGATCCAACCCGTCCATTCTGAAGGAGATCAGCCCTGGGATTTCTTTGGAAGGAATGATGCTAAAGCTGAAACTCCAGTACTTTGGCCACCTCATGCAAAGAGTTGACTCTTTGAAAAAGACTCTGATGCTGGGAGGGATTAGGGGCAAGAGGAGAAGGGGATGACAGAGGATGAGATGGCTGGATGGCATCACTGACTCGATGGACGTGAGTCTGAGTGAACTCCGGGAGTTGGTGATGGACAGGGAGGCCTGGCGTGCTGCGATTCACGGGGTCACAAAGAGTCGGACACGACTGAGCGACTGATCTGATCTGATCTGATCTGAAGAGTACTTTCAAGGTACTTCTGCAGAAACTATCCCAAATATTTAAAGAATTCAGGTTCACATAATTTAGGTAAATATTTGGAAAATAACACTAGCCTGATATTGTCAGTTTAATAAAAGTTTTTAATAAAAACTTGTCTTCTGAGTTATCGTCATCAAGCATAAAAAAAGCACACATTTTTTATTCTATTTGGACACATTCTTCCTAAAATTATCTAGATTTTCTAATTAATAAGCTAACATTATTGGAAAAATCCCTGATGCTGGGAAAGGTTGAGAGCAGAAGAATAAGAGGGCGTCAGAAGATGAGATGGCTGAATGGCATCACTATGGATGTGAACTTGGGCAAACTTCAGAAAATGGGGAGGGACAGGGAGGCCTGGCTTGCTGTAGTCCATGGGGTTGCAAAGAGTTAGCCGTGACTGGGGGACTGAAAAACAACAACAATATCTACTATATGTTTGTGGTAGTGGTGTAGTCACTAAGTCCTTATCGATTCTTTACAATCCTATGGACTGTAGCCCGCCAGGCTCCTCCTCTCCAGGCAAGAATACTGGAGTGGGTTGCCATGCCCTCCTCCAGAGGATATTCCTGACCCAGGGATCAAAGGAAACACATGGCTATAGAAAAAAGTTTTGAAATGTATATTCTTTAGCTTGGCCAGTCAGCTACAATATGGCAATATATAAGAGTCTGCAGTTGTTTACATCATAGTTCTCTCTGTAAGTGTATTATTAAATAGTTTTCTAAGGCTACACTAACCAAGTATCAGAGCCTGGCTGGCTTAACCAACAGCACTTTATTTTCTTACAGTTCTGGAGGCTGGAGGCCTCTAGGCTTGACACAAGTCAAAGTGTTAGCAAAGTTGATATCTTCTGAAACCTCTGTCCTTAGCTTGTAGATGATTGTCTTCTCCCTCTGTCTTCCTACAGGGACCCTGTCTGTATCGGATTAGGACCTACTCTAATGACCTCATTTAACTTACTATTTGAAGACCCTATCTCCAAATACAGTCATATATGGGGACACTTAGGTGTTAGGTCTAAAATATATGAATTTTAAAAGAACATAATTCAGCCCATAATTCATGGCATCCAGTCCCATCACTTCATGGCAAATAGATGGAGAAACAGTGGAAACAGTGGCTGACTATATTTTTGGGGGCTCCAAAATCACTGCAGATGGTGACTGCAGCCATGAAATTAAAAGATGCTTACTCCTTGGAAGAAAAGTTATGACCAACCTAGATAGCATATTGAAAAGCAGAGACATTACTTTGCCAACAAAGGTCCGTCTAGTCAAGGCTATGGTTTTTCCAGTAGTCATGTATGGATGTGAGAGTTGGACTATAAAGAAAGCTGAGCACTGAAGAATTGACGCTTTTAAACTGTGGTGTTGAAGAAGACTCTTGAGAGTCCCTTGGACTGCAAGGAGATCCAACCAGTCCATCCTAAAGGAAATCAGTCCTGGGTGTTCATTGGAAGGACTGGTGTTGAAGCTGAATCTCCAATATTTTGGCCACCTGATGTGAAGAGCTGACTCATTTGAAAAGACCCTGATGTTGGGAAAGATTGAAGGCAGGAGGAGAAGGGGACAACAGAGGATGAGATGGTTAGATGGCATCACCAACTCAATGGACATGAGTTTGAGTAAACTCCGGGAGTTGGTGATGGACAGGGAGGCCTGGTGTGCTGCAATTCATGGGGTTGCAAAGAGTCAGACATGACTGAGCAACTGAACTGAACTGAACTGAATTCAGCCCATAACAGTGAGTGAGACTCTACTTGGAGAAATACTACCAGAACGAGACAACTTTGTATGTAAGGTCTACAGGATATATTTTTTTTTAAGAAAGGGAAAGTAATTTTGCCTAGAAGATAAACATTTTAGATCTTATCATAGTAACTTCCTGTGCCTTGGGTTGACTTTATCATGTTCTTGATTATGTAAAAGAAAAACAAAGTTGATTCACTTTTGAAAGAGCCATGGTTCTTTAGAGCCATGTTACCTCCTATATTTACTTCTAGAATCTTCTATTGCTACTGCAGGCAGATAGCATATAGGTCCCCTGGAAGAAGAGAACCAGACATAGCTCTTTTGACATATCGAAGATAATGTATCAGTTGTAAAGACTCCCAGTTCTTTTTTGAAGGTAAAGATTAGTCTGAAAGACATTCTTGAGGAGTTCTGTGGAACCCAATGCCCTGGAACACTAGGGGCTAACTGGAACCTAAGAAATGTTATCATTGATTTCACTGACTCTCCTAGATCTCAATCAACTGGAGCCTGGACTCTGTCAACCTTTACCCTACTCTATGCCGAATTCTCCTGTGTTCAAGACCCTTCATGAATATGCATGTACCCTTAACTTAAAACTTTCCCAATTTTTTTAAAATTTATTTTTGGTTGTGCTGGGTCTTTGTTGATGGGCAGGCATTTCTCTAGTTGTAGTGATTGGGGCCTACCCTCTAGCTGCTGTGTGAGGGTTTCTCATGGTGGTGGCTCCTCTTGTTGGGGAGCACAGGCTCTAGGGCACGTGGAGTTCAGTAGTTGAAGCACATGGGCTCAGTAGCTGAGGCTTCCGGGCTCCACAGCACAGGCTCAATAGTTGTGGTGCATGGGCTTAGTTACTGCACGGCATGTAGGATCTTCCCAGATTAGGGGTTGAACGCATGTCTCTGGCATTGGCAGGTGGATTCTTTACCACTGAGCCACCAGGGAAGCCCTCCTGCTTTTACTGTTCAGGGAGACACTTCTTTGGGAAACATCCTCGGGTTTTCTCCTTACTTGTTGCAAGTAATAAATCCTTCCTTCTGCTCTTGGGCTTGATTGTGTCTTTTGGCTCCACATCCACCAAGAGGCAAACCCTATTTTCAGGTAAAACCCCTTTGATTTTTGGATTGACTTCATTCTTGCATGCCACATAAACAAATTTTCTTGCTTCTTGCATTATTTCTGTCATGAATTCTCATCAGATCTTCCACTTTTGAAAATTACCAGGTATAAGTTAACCCTGGTCATTCTAAGTGTTTCATCATCTACAGATAGTTCTTTTTGTTTTACTCTGATGCTTCTTTAAACGTGCCTACAAATCAGCTACAGGTCAGAGTGTTTTGTCTTCTGCAGAGAAGGACTATCCCAGAGACCCAGGGGAAAGAACTCTGCCAACTGAGCAATCCTGTGCACAGACTTCCAATGGTATCACTTAAGTACCTTTGAGGATATACTAGTGGAATGAGTCGAGATTTCCAGAACTCTAGAGAAGCAGATGCATTCATGAGATTGCAAACCAAGATCAATCAGAACATTAATTACTTAAAACTGAATGAAGATCTGATAAAAGATGATTCTGAGTTTTATTTAAAATATTACTGATTCCCCAATATTCTATTTTTTTTGGATATACAGAACCTCTTTCTCTTTTCCCTTAAGCTATCTCTAACTCATAACAATTTAGTAGACTACATTTTTATAAACAGAAATGAAATTTAGGGACTTTTCTGGTGGTCTAATGGCTAAGACTACACACTGCCAATGCAGGAGACAGGGGCTTGATCCCTGGTCAGGAAACTAAGATCCCGCATGCCATGCAGCATGGCCAAAATATTAAGTAAATATATAAAAATAAAATGTAGAAAAAAGAAAGAAGTTTATCTTTCTTTTCCCTGCTTTCTCCCTCAGAATTAAGAATCTCTTATTGAACATTGTTATTTTCATGACAATATAATTATTTGTATAGGCTCAGTAAGACTCTCTCCTCTTTGTTAATAGGATATGATAAAACCAAGGCTTTGACTGGAATGTCAAATTTGAGAATGATGCTCACTTACTTTTATTCACTTTCAAGAAGCTAATGTTGACTTTATTCTAGAGCCAAGGCTTACTAAGCCCCTTTAGAAAAACTGGCCTGGTACCTGGCTTACAGGTTTCCAGCCTTACAGGTGGGCAAGAAAGGTCACTTTGAGAGGTCCAGGAATCTTAGAAAAATTTGGGGACATAGAGAAAGTGAAATCGCTCAGTCGCTCAGTCATGTCCAACTCTTTGTGACCCCATAGAATGTAGCCTACGAGGCTCCTCCATCCATGGGATTTTCCAGGCAAGAGTACTGGAGTGGGTTGCCATTTCCTTCTCCAGAGGATCTTCCTGACCCAGGGATCAAACCCGGGTCTCCTGAATTGTAGGCATACGCTTTACCATCTGAGCAACCAGGGAAGGCTAGGGACATAGAGAGAAGAGGGATTTACGCAAATCCATAGATACTGCAGGTGAAATGTGATGGCAAGTTCATGAGTTGGGTTCCTAACCTTCAGATGTCTGTACAAGTCTAACCTGAAATTCCCTATGAAAAAATTCCAGTAAAGCAAGCTTTAAAAGGTTTATATGTCAAATTAGCATTCTTGCTGCACCCATGTAAATTATCAGGTCAATCTTAATGAGGCCAGTCTTATTTTGTGATAAAGAATAATCTTTCTTTAAGGCTATTTTTCATCAAAAGAGGAATGAACATAGAAATTTCATGTTTCATAGAAAATAAAATCACACCCTCTGGAGTGATCAAATTCTGGTTCTATTCATTGCTTTTGAGCTATTTTGCATGTCTTTGTAAATTGCAGGTCACTGATGGATGTGCAAACTCATTTGTCAGGTAGGAATTTCATTTGTTTCTTTATTGCTATGGAAAAGCCAATTACATTCCTTACCTGTGACTTGGACTAGTTCCTGTCACCTAGTAAAAATTGTCAGCCCTTGCAAGTTTTCAATTCTTCCAGTTTCATGCAACATCTGGTTACAACTTCCAGACTAATGTTTCCTTTTTTTTTCCCTCCCTCTTGACCAAGAACTAAAATCTGACTGCCCAGACTGTTATCAGGACTCTGCCTTGTTGTTTTTCAGTCACTCAGTCATGTGCAACTCTTTGCAAAGCCATCGACTGCAGCATGGCAGGCTTTCCTGTCCTTCACCATCTCCTAGAGCTTGCTCAAACTCATGTCCATTGAGTTGCTGATGCCATCCAACCATCTCATCGTTTGTTGTCCCCTTCTCCTCCTGCCTTCAATCTTTCCCAGCAGCAGGGTCTTTTCTAATGAGTCGGCTCTTCACATCAGGTGGCCAAAGTATTGGAGTTTCAGCTTCACCATCAGTCCTTCCGATGAATATTCAGGGCTGATTTCCTTTAGGATTGACTGGTTTGATCTCCTTGCAGTCCAAGGGACTCTCAAGAGTCTTCTCCAACACCACAGTTCAAAAGCATCAATTCTTTGGTGCTCAGCTTTCTTTATAGTCCAACTCTTACATCCATACATGACTACTGGAAAAACCATAGCTTTGACTAAACAGACCTTTGTAGGCAAAATAGTATCTCTGCTTTTTAGATTTGCCATAACTTTTCTTCCAAGGAGCAAGCGTCTTTTAATTTCATGGCTGCAGTCACCATCTGCAGTGATTTTGGCGCCCAAGAAAATAGTCTGTCACTGTTTCCATTGTTTCCCCATCTATTTGCCATGAAGTGATGGGACTGCAGGCCATGATCTCAGATTTCTGAATGTTGATCTTTGCTCTCCTCTTTCACCTTCATCAACATCAAGAGACTAGTTCCTTGTTGCTTTCTGCCATGAGAGTGGTGTCATCTGCATATCTGAGGTTATTGATATTTCTCCCGGCAATCTTGATTCCAGGTTGTGCTTCATCCAGCTCAGCATTTTGCATGATGTACTCAGCATGTAAGTTAAATAAGCAGAGTGATGACAATATACAACCTTGCTGTACTCCTTTCCTAGTTTTGAACCAGTCTATTGTTCCATATCTGGTTCTAACTGTTGCCTTTTGACCTGCATACAGGTTTTGCAGGAGGCAGGTAAGGTGGTCTGGTATTCCCAGCTCTTGAAGAATTTTCCAGTTTGTTGTGATCCACACAATCAAAGGCTTTAGCCTAGTCAATGAAGCAGAAGTAGATGTTTTTCTGGAATTCTCTTGCTTTTTCTATGATCCAACAGATGTTGGCAATTTGATCTCTGGTTCATCTGCCTTTTCTAAATCCAGCTTGAACATCTGGAAGTTCTTGGTTTACATACTGTTGAAGCCTGGCTTGGAGAATTTTGAGCATTACTTTGCTAGCATGTGAGATGAGTGCAATTGTGCATTAGTTTGAACTTTCTTCAGCATTGCCCTTCTTTGGAACGGAATGAAAACTGACATTTTCCAGTCCTGTGACCACTGCTGAGTTTTCCAAATTTGCTGGCATATTGAGTGCAGCACTTTAACAGCATGGGGACTTAAATCTGCATAACAACCTTTTGGGTTGTCTAAGGGTTGCCTCATAGCTGGACTTTTTCTCCAGGATCTGAGGAAATGTGGGAACTGAAGATAAGAAAGCCTTCCTCAGTGATCAATGCAAAGAAAGAGAGGAAAACAACAGAATGGGAAAGACTAGAGATCTCTTCAAGAAAATCAGAGATACCAAGGGAAAATTTCATGCAAAGATGGGCTCAATAAAGGACAGAAATGGTATGGACCTAACAGAAGCAGAAGATATTAAGAAGAGATGGCAAGAATACACAGAAGAACTGTACAAAAAAGATCTTCACGACCAAGATAATCACAATGGTATGATCACTCACCTAGAACCAGACACCCTGGAATGTGAAGTCAAGTGGGCCTTAGAAACCATCACTACAAACAAAGCTAGTGGAGGTGATGGAATTCCAGTTGAGCTATTTCAAATCCTGAAAGATGATGCTGTGAAAGTGCTGCACTCAATATGCCAGCAAATCTGGAAAACTCAGCAGTAGCCACAGGACTGGAAAAGGTCAGTTTTCATTCCAGTCCCAAAGAAAGGCAATGCCAAAGAATGCTCAAACTACCGCACAATTGCAGTCATCTCACACGCTAGTAAAGTAATGCTTAAAATTCTCCAAGCCAGGCTTCAGCAATATGTGAACCATGAACTTCCAGATGTTTAAGCTGGATTTAGAAAAGGCAGAGTAACCAGAGTTCAAATTGCCATCATCTGCTGGATCATGGAAAAAGCAAGAGAGTTCCAGAGAAACATCTATTTCTGCTTAATGACTATGCCAAAGCCTTTGACTGTGTGGATCACAATAAACTGTGGAAAATTCTGAAAGAGATGGGAATACCAGACCACCTGACCTGCCTCTTGAGAAATCTGTATGCAGGTCAGGAAGCAACAGTTAGAACTGGACATGAAACAACAGACTGGTTCCAAACAGTAAAAGTAGTACATCAAGGCTGTATACTGTCACCCTGCTTATTTAACTTATATGCAGAGTACATCATGAGAAACGCTGGACTGGAAGAAGCACAAGCTAGAATCAAGATTGCCTGGAGAAATATCAATAACCTCAGATATGCAGATAATACCACCCTTATGGCAGAAAGTGAAGAAGAACTAAAGAGGCTCTTGATGAAAGTGAAAGAGGAGAGTGAAAAAGTTGGCTTAAAGCTCAACATTCAGAAAACGAAGATCATGGCATCTGGTCCCATCCCTTCATAGGAAATAGATGGGGAAACAGTGGAAACAGTGTCAGACTTTATTTTTTGGGGCTCCAAAATCACTGCTGATGGTGATTGAAGCCATGAAATTAAAAGACACTTACTCCTTGGAAGGAAAGTTACGACCAACCTAGATAGCATATTCAAAAGCAGAGACATTACTTTGCCAACAAAGGTCCGTCTAGCCAAGGTTATGGTTTTTCCAGTGGTCATGTATGGATGTGAGAGTTGGACTGTGAAGAAAGCTGAGCACCAAAGAATTGATGCTTTTGAACTGTGGTGTTGGAGAAGACTCTTGAGAGTCCCTTGGACTGCAAGGAGATCCAACCAGTCCACTCTAAAGATCAGCCCTGGGTGTTCTTTGGAAGGACTGATGCTGAAGCTGAAACTCCAGTACCTTGGCCACCTCATGCGAAGAGTTGACTCATTGGAAAAGACTCTGATGCTGGGAGGGATTGGGGGCAGGAGGAAAAGGGGACAATGGAGGATGAGATGGTTGGATGGCATCACGGACTAGATGGATGTAAGTTTGAGTGAATTCCGGGAGTTGGTGATGGACAGGGGGGCCTGGCGTGCTGCAATTCATGGGGTCGCAAAGAGTCGGACACGACTGAGGGATTGAACTGAACTGAACTGAACTGAAACCCAATAACTTAATACATCCCTGAAAGACTCGTCATCACCACAGACCATGCATACACTCGCTGGAGTCTTCCCACACAAGCCCCTGGTTGGGCCACCAGAAGTCCGACAAAATGATGCTCACATCATACATGCCCTTCTGTGAGAGGCAATCAAGATCATAGATAACACTACTAAGGGCAGACATTTTTGTTTTCAGAAACAATGACCAGTTCTTCCATAATCTAAAGATCTCTTAGACCGTTAACATGTCTTTTTTTCATTGTAAATATATCTCTTTTTAGAGCCTGACTTATGCTACTATCTCTCTACACATGGTTCAATTGATTTGGCAGGAACAAAACCAATAAGAGACCTCAAGAAATTATTTCTTAGTCCCTGTCTTGCCTTGCTGAAGAGGTTCATGATTGGCTCTGGGTTGCTCAGCCATGGTTAATATTCACTCTTCTTAAATCTGAAGGGATACAAAATATACCACCCCAAGGTATGCCTTGTTTATTTTAATTGATTATTTTAATTATTGATTAATTTAATTATTTTAATCTGGTTATTTTTAATCTGGTTATTTTTTCTATAAAAGCAGACACAGGTGAAGCTCTGAAAACTGAGTGGCAGTTGCCCTTCTGTAAGAAATATTTACATTTATAAGGGAAATCTTCATTTGTAAAGGGTGTCTTCCTCTCTGTACCAGGAAGAGAAGGATATCCAAATTTCTAGAAAACTCTTGTCAATGAGAAGATGAGGACTTAAATCTACATAACAATCTTATACTTGTTTTCTGCGCTTTTCCTGGTAACCTCCCATGACTGACTCCTCACCACTATCATCTTTTGTCTTAGCTGCCTATGGTATTTCAGATGGCAGCTTTAGCCATTTCAGAGAGTTACTCAGTTTTCCTGGGTTTCTGGCATTGTATATAAGGAGGTATGTGCTCAGTCACTCAGTCAGTATACACGTTATTAAACTTTTGCTTGATTTTCTATTAACCTGTCTTGTATTAATTTAATTGTTAGACCAGCCAAAGAACCTAGAGGGGAGGAAGGAACAACTTTTCTACCTCTACAGGTGGCAATGCAGTTGGGACTCTGCCCACTGCAGGGTTGCTGCAACTGAGGGATCCCAGGACCTCTGAGACAAGTATGCAGAGGGTGAGAATTCTCAGCATGCCATGAAACACTGTTTTTACTGATTTAACTGGACAGAAATATGGATCACACCCCATCTGCAGCTAGATCTTTCTTAGGGAGTGGATCTTCTGCATTTTTTGTACTTTCTTATGGACTACCTCTTGCAGCCTTGGTTAAACCATAAAAAGGATCATTTGTTTGAGTTGCTATTGAGGCTAATATTAGATGCAACTTGTCAGTGGCTACGTGATGGATCCCTTGAATTGGCTATGTTTAAGAGAGAAAATGGTAGCGGGCACAGCAGCCCGTTCCAGTATTCTTGCCTGGAGACTCCCACGGGCAGAGCAGCCTGGCAGTCTATGGTCCGGGCTAGGCTTGCAAAGAGTCAGACACCATGGAAGCGACTTAGTACACAACAGAGAAAAGTGGATACCTATGGAAATATCAAATTGGAAAGAAGACAGGGAAATATAATGCTAGCCACAAGGACTCCCTTAAGAAGAAGGGACAGAAATTATGTCCCTTAACAAGAAGAAAGGACAGAATTAATGTCTACATCCAATGTAAATTCCCCTTCTAAAAATCCAGACCCATCTACCTGCTTTAGCTTCTTCTTCCCTATAAGATTTATGGAAAGCACGGCAGGCAATCTCTAGGCCCAGAGTATACAGGTTACTCATAAAAATGCCAAAAGTTAGGAACTGAATTTAGCAGAAGCACCTGGTACAGGCAGGAGGGCTCCCTTGCTGTCTCTTCAAATTCCCCCTACTCTGCAGGGCTCTATGAGGCTCTGCCAACTTCAGACCTTCCTATGAAATGTCCTTTGCTGATGTATCCTGGACCTCCATGGCAATGCATTCACATCTCCTGACCAGCAGCAGATCTTCTGATTTATGAAGCCCTTTTATCTCCACCTTCAGAAGATCCTATTAAATTTAGAGAGGAATTGAAAGATTAGTGCATTTCCAACTAAGATGGAAACCAAAAGATCTCTACATTTTTAGAACTTCAGGTTTTAGTATGGTAAGAATACTGGAGTGGGTTGCCATTTCCTTCTCCCAGAGATCTTTCCAACCCAGGGATTGAACTCACATCTCCTTCATTGGCAGGCAGATTCTTTGCTACTGAGCCAGCAGAGAAGCCCAACTTAGGTGATTTTAGAGGGAAAAATTATGTTTCAGTAGCACATGTTTGTGGATTCGTGCGTGCTTAGTTGCTCAGTCATGGTCTGACTCTTGGTGACCCCACAAACTATAGCCTGCTACGCTCCTCTGTTCATGGGATTTCCCAGACAAGAATACTGGAGTGGGTTCCATGTCCTTCTCCAGGGCTTCTTCCTGACCCAGGGATCGAACCTACATCTCCTACTTTGGCATGAGGATTCTTTTACTGCTGAGCCACCAGGGAAGCCTTCCATAGAAATGCTTCTTATTAAACCCTGATTCATGTAATACAGACCTGAAAGGAGCATCATTCACCTCCTGAAATGAGACACAACTCTTTAACTGAGTGGACTTACTATCAAGACAGACTGGTTCAATAAGACGTGGAGCAATCTATTAATTTAGCTTTTGAATTGTGAAACTTCTTTAAAGTTTTGAAAGTAGTACTGATGAGAAACAAAATATACTGCCCCCAAATTATGCATATTGATTATTGTAAACTGGTTATTTTTAAAGAACAGTAGTTTCTAGAATTTCTAGAGCTTTAGTCATCCTCTTATTCCTGGTATGGTGAGGAAGACACCCTTTCAAATGGAGATTCCCCTTGTAAATATCCCATACAATAGGGTGGCTTCTACTCTGTTCTCAGAACTTCACCTGTGTCTCTTGTTTCTTAAAAATAACCAACCCAAGATAATCCTTATGCCAGAGAGGTATATCTAGGGGTGGCATATTCTGCTGCTGCTGCTGCTGCCGCTGCTAAGTCACTTCAGTCCTGTCCAACTCTGTGCGATCCCAGAGACGGCAGCCTACCAGGCTCCTCTGTCCCTGGGATTCTCCAGGCAAGAACACTGGAGTGGGTTGCTATTTCCTTCTCCAATGCATGAGAGTGAAAATTGAAAGCTCCTCTTCATATATTAACTATACTTCAATAATACTGATTTTTTTTTTAAATCTGTTTAAGAAAACTAGAAGGTATAAGGAGAAAAGAGAGAGATTTGTTGAGCAGGATCTGGACACACTGCGTTTGCAATGATGATGGATCTCAAAGAACAGAGGCTTTCTAGGCTCCTAGAAATATACCTGGACTTCATCTGTTTCCCATTTAGAAGTCACCTAGGAAGGGACGAGAGTACTTAAGAAAAGCTTTGAGGAAGTTTCACATTTAGGAAGCGTTAGTACAGCAAACAGAGAAGGCAATGGCAACCCACTCCAGTACTCTTGCCTGGAAACTCCCTTGGACGGAGGAGCCTGGTAGGCTGCAGTCCATGGGGTCGCTAAGAGTCAGATACCACAGCGACTTCACTTTCACTTTTCCTTTCATGCTTTGGAGAAGGAAATGGCAACCCACTCTAGTGTTCTTGCCTGGAGAATCCCAGGGACGGGGGAGCCTGGTGGGCTGCCGTCTGTGGGGTCGCACGGAGTCGACCACGACTGAAGTGACTTAGCAGCAGCAGCAGCAGCAGCAGTATAGCAAAGGAAGGGGAAGGGTTGGAGGCAGTGGAGGAAAAACAAATTAACATTGTGCTTCCCTGGTGGCTCGGGTTTCCCTGGTGGCTCAGTTGGTAAGGAATCCAAATCCACCTGCAATGCGGGAAAACTGGGTTCTGTCTCTGGGTTGGGAAGCTCCCCTGGAGAAGGAAAAGGCTACCCACTCCAGTATTGTGGCCTGGAGAATTCCATGGACTGTATAGTCCATGAGTTCGCGAAGAGTCCGACACAACTGAGCGACTAAGCACAGCCTGGACACCAGGAAGAGTGGGCTGACATGCTAAGGGAAACAGAAGAGCCAGGTGGGCTCACAGAGTATTTTAAGCTGAGGACTAGAGTTCTCTTTCTATATTAGCGGGAACATCCCAAAGATAAATTTAATTCTGACTTGTAAGTGGTTGAAATATGACTAAAGTGCCCTCTGCTGGTAGTATGCAAAGCCAGATGTGTAAACATAAAATAGTTGAGAAATATGAGGAAAAGCAACTCCAGTTTTTATGTGTATTGAATATAATAAACTTGGAAAATTCACTACAGCTAGCTAATTTTATCTAAAATAAAGGGCTTGATAGAATTCAACTAGAAATGGAAGGAGGGAGCTGATTTACATGCTGTTAAAAACAAGACAATAGGCTCAAAATGGAATCACTTATATTAAGCTCCATGTCACCAAACCAAGGCTTAACTATAATTTTTGCTCTCCCAGAAACAGAAATTTCAACTAGTCAAACAGGAATCACCTGTTCAGTGTTAGTTAGCCAATCTGCCTCATTGGTCTCTGCCATCCCCTATAGGGAAAGTAACATTGCAATAACCAATTTGAATTTTTTTTTGCCTAGTATAACTCCCTTGTTCCTGTCTCCTATGAAAGTCTCTCATTTTGTACAGCTCCTTGGAGCTCCTTTCTTATCTGCTAGATTGGAATCCTATTTCTAGAATATTGAATAAAGCCAACAAAAGTTTTAAAACTTACTCAGTTGGGTTTTGTGTTCTAACACTTCCCATCTGAAGCAAATAAGAAATCGTACAAAATATATCAAAATTATTTTTGAAATAATGATTTTAAGAAATTGGGCATTGGGCAGCACAGGACAGTGATTCCTTCAGAACAGGAAACAAATCAGGTGAGCCATGTGATTGCCCTGGAGAATGCTTCCTCACGTGTGTGAGACTGCACATCTTTTCATAGAATAACAATGAAAGACATATAAGTCTCTAGTGCTACCAAGGCCAACTCTTCTGCTTGAGCACCTGATCCCTATCCTTCCGTGATACTTGAGAACACCAACCAGCAATTTTTTTTTCTGCAACATCAATTTTTATTCTTTCTCCTGAATCTTTTCAGCATACACAAATGTTATTTCATTCTTCTTTTATTTATTCTGTAGCCATGAAATTAAAAGACGCTTACTCCTTGGAAGGAAAGTTATGACCAACCTAGATAGCATATTCAAAAGCAGAGACATTACTTTGCCAACAAAGGTCTGTCTAGTCAAGGCTATGGTTTTTCCAGTGGTCATGTATGGATGTGAGAGTTGGACTGTGAAGAAGGCTGAGCGCCGAAGAATTGATGCTTTTGAACTGTGGTGTTGGAGAAGACTCTTGAGAGTCCCTTGGACTGCAAGGAGATCCAACCAGTCCATTCTGAAGGAGATCAGCCCTGGAATTTCTTTGGAAGGACTGATGCTAAAGCTGAAACTCCAGTACTTTGGCCACCTCATGCGAAGAGTAGACTCATTGGAAAAGACTCTGATGCTGGGAGGGATTGGGGGCAGGAGGAGAAGGGGACGACAGAGGATGAGATGGCTGGATGGCATCACTGACTCGATGGACGTGAGTCTGGGTGAACTCTGGGAGTTGGTGATGGACAGGGAGGCCTGGTGTGCTGCGATTCATGGGGTCGCAAAGAGTCGGACACGACTGAGCAACTGAACTGAACTGAACTGAACTTTTATTTATTTATTTTGGCTCTGCTGGGTCTTCGTTGCTGCACTTGGGCTATCTCTAGTTGTGGCCAGTGGGGGCTACTCTTGGGTTGCGGTGTTCAGGCTTCTCAATGCAGGGGCTTCTCTTGTTGCAGAGTTTGGGCTCTAGGGCTTGCAGACAAAGTAGTTGTAGTTCTTGGGCCTAGTTGCCCCTTGGCATGTGGGATCTTCCCGAACCAGGGACTGAACCCGTGTCCCCTGAGTTGGCAGGCAGATTCTTAACCATTAGACCACCAGGGAAGTCAAGTGGTCCTTAGGAAGCATCACTATGAACAAAGCTAGTGGAGGTGATGGAATTCCAGTTGAGCTATTTCAAATCCTAAAAGATGACGCTATGAAAGTGCTGCACTTATGCCAGCAAATTTGGAAAACTCAGCAGTGGCCACAGGACTGGAAAAGGTCAGTTTTTATTCCAATCCCAAAGAAAGGCAATGCCAAAGAATGTTCAAACTAACACACAATTGCACTCATGTCACATGCTAGCAAAGTAATGCTCAAAATCCTCCAAGCCAGGCTTCAGCAGTACGTGAACCATAAACTGCCAGATGTTCAAGCTGGTTTTAGAAAAGGCAGAGGAACCAGAGATCAAATTGTCAACATCTGTTGGATCATAGAAAAAGCAAGAGAATTCCAGAAAAACATCTACTTCTGCTTTACTTACTATCCTAAAGCCTTTGACAGTGTGAATCACAACAAACTGTGGAAAATTCTTCAAGAGCTGGGAATACCAGACCACCTTACCTGCCTCCTGAGAAATCTGTATGCAGGTCAAGAAGCAACAATTAGAACAGGACATGGAATAACAGACTGGTTCCAAATCAGGAAAGGAGTACATCAAGGATGCATATTGTCACCCTGATTATTTAACTTATATGCTGAGTACATCATGTGAAATGCCAGGCTGGATGAAGCACAAGCTGGAATCAAGATTGCTGGGGAAAATATCAATAACCTCAGATACGCAGATGATACCACCCTTATGGCAGAAAGTGAAAAGGAACTAAAGAGCACTCTTGATGAAAGTAAAAGAGGAGAGTAAAAAAGCTGGCTTAAAGCTCAGCATTCAGAACACTAATATCATGGCATCTGGTCCCATCACTTCATGGCAAATGGAAGCAGTGACAGACTTTATTTTTCTGTGCTCCAAAAATGACTGCAGCTGGTGACTGTAGCCATAAAATTAAGATGCTTTGCTACTTGAAAGGAAAGCTATGACCAACCTAGATTGCATATTAAAAAGCAGAGACAAAAAAAAAAGCAGAGACATTACTTTGCAGACAAAGGTCCATCTATTCAAAGTTATGGTTTTTCTAGTAGTTATGTATGGATATGAGAGTTGGACTATAAAGAAAGCTGAGCGCTGAAGAATTGATGCTTTTGAACTGTGGTGTTGGAGAAGACTCTTGAGAGTCCCTTGGACTGCAAGGAGATCAAACCAGCCAGTCCTAAAGCAAATCAGCCCTAAATATTCATTGGAAGGACTGATGCTGAAGCTGAAATTCCAATCCTTTGGCCACCTGATGAGAAGAGCTGACTGCATGGAAAAGACCCTGCTGCTGGGAAAGATTGAAGGCGGGAGGAGAACAGGACAACAGAGGATGAGATGATTGGATAGCATCACTGACTCAATGGACATGATTTTAAGCAAGTTCTGGGAGTTGGTGGTGGACAGTAAAGTTGGAGTTCTGCAGTCCATGGGTTTGCAAAGAGTCAGACATGACTGAGCAACTGAATTGAGACCATGAGGGAAGTCCTATTTCATTCTTTTTTAAAGCAAAACAAAACAAAAACCTTTTCTTAAACCCTTTCATCGTTTACTCACTGCCTTAATTCATTCTCTCTCTCTCCCTATTTCCAACAAAGCATGGCAAACTTTTCTGGAAAAGGACAGAGAGCTAGTAAATATTTAAAGCACCATGGGCTCTCTTGTCTCTACCCAAGACAACACATAAATGATTGGGTGTGGCACCCTTTGCATTAGTTTACCCACCCTGCCTTACAGAAAGCGGACCATCATCTCATCCTTACAGTGACCAGTCAGGAAGCTGTCATTATTCTATACCTTCCCCTGTGCAGGATTCTAGATAGGAGTTCTAGAACAGAACAGAGGGGCTGGGGACATAAACCTCCCTTTGAGCATGGCAAAGGGAGTTTCTGGAAGAACCTGATTGTTCGTGTCTGTTAAATCCTCTCTAATCCAGGGTTTCCTCCTGTGCCCCCAGGGACATCACTCTTGTCAAATTCAACTCCACGTTATCCAGCAGGCATTTATCTGAACTCATCTTATTTGTCATCTTGGCAGCATTTCAGACAAATCATCACTTTGTCCTTGAAAAGCTTTCTTCAGCTGGGCACTGAATGCTCTCTGTTTTCCTCCTGTCACTCCTTCTAAGCCTGCTGGTTCTTTTTCATCTCCCTTCATCTTCCAGGCCTTTTAACACTGCGAAGCCTCAAGACAGGCTTCAGATCTCTTCTCTTTTGTCCCTACACTCCTTTATTATGACCTCACTGTCTTGTTTGGGGGAGGGGGTGCAGGCGGGGAGAAGCAGCAGGTTATATGAGATTGTCTTTCTTAATATTTTATTTAACACAGGTCCAATGTGGAAATTACGATAATTTCACAAGTCAATAGCATAATGTCTCAATTAGTTGCATTACTGTTCCAAGCAAGGGAAGATGAAAGGAATTGTTGTTTGGTCGCTAAGTCATGTCTGGCTCTTTTACGACCCCATGGGCTGTATAGCCCGCCAGGCTCCTCTGTCCATAGAATTTCCCAGGCAAGAATACTGAAGTGGGTCACCATTTCCTTCTCCAGGGGATCTTCCCAACCCAGGGACTGAACCCACATCTCCTGCATTGGCAGGTGGATTCTTTACCACTGAGCTACTGGGGAAACCCTTCTCAGTACCATATCCACATTTAAGTCAAGAAGGAGAAACAGAGCAAAGATGGAACCACTAGTCACTTTTGAAAAAAAAAAAAAAAGTCCTTTCAAACCATATCCTGCACATATGTACAGACTTCCCTTAATGTCTCAATGACCAGGGCACTATACCCCCAGCTACAAGAAAGTCTGGGAAAATGAGGAAATGATTACTTTAGACCAATCATGACCTAATGTCTGCTGATGGGCATACTGCTGCCAGAAAGAGAATTTCCATTTGGTTAGCAGAAGGGTTCCAGGTTTAATAAATAAATATACAGGATGCCTTGTTAAATTTTATTTTCTGTGAAAAAAATGTGGGTTTTTTTTTTTTTTTTTAGCATAGGGATATAATATTGGGGACATATTTATACCAAACATTATTCATTATTTATTTGAAATTCAGATTTAACTGGGCATCCTCTGCTTTATCTGTCAAGAAAAAGGGGAAGATAATGGTCACTGTGGAACTCTCAAGATCTTCCATGAGAGGGATTGCATTTCATTCTAAAGTTTGAATTTATGGTAGAAGAATTTCAGATCTCATCCGCAGGCTGGTGGGGGAACTCTTCTGTAACAAGTCCTCTAGGAGAATGTTGACCTTCCATTCACATATTCATAGTTGCAGGATATTCTATATAATCTCCAGGTGAGACAAATCTTCAGGGAGGTTGATGGAGTTTTCCACTCTGATAATCCAAAATCAAAGGGCTTCTCCTTTCCAGTGATGTTTTCTGCTCTGCTCATCCCAGTGCAGAAATCGTTCATTTCTGGAAAGCAAAATAGAAAAGTGACAGAAGCAGCCGAAACGCAGTTCTACTGAAAGTAATCCTGGCCCTTCTTTTGACTGATTCAGCTACTGGTTATGATGAGGTCGAGCTGGGAGGATCCCCTGGAGAAGGGAATGGCTACCCACTGCAGTATTCTTGCCTGGAGAATCCCATGGATAGAGGAGCCTGACAGGCCACAGTCCATGAGGTTGCAGAGAGTCAGACACAGACTGAACGACTTTCACACTAGACGCTAATGATGAGATTAGTAATTTATAACCAACACTCAATCAGAGAAAAGGATTATTAAAAATATAAAACTAGGGACTTCCCCTGACAGTCCACTAGTTAAGACTCCACATTTCCACTGCAGCGGGGCATGGGTTCAATTCCTGGTTGAGGAATTAAGATCTGCCTGCTGAGGACAAAAAAAAAAAAAGAAATGAAATTTAAAACTCTAATTTTCAGAATAAAAGCTCTGTCCCTATCAACTCCTTTCCTCTCATTTTTTCCCCCACTGTAATTTAAATATTCTGTAACCATCCAGGACATGGATTCCGTGGCCTGACAAGTCCTTTGGTCTGATATTTTTGACATTTGTTTTGAGCCAGAGCTGATGAACAGAAGTATCTCCAGAAACACATGGTGTGAATTGCTATGGAACACAGTTAAAGTATTTTGATGTTGATTCTGACCACATGTGAGCATTTCCCACAGTTGTTAGTCATATTTAATATTAAAACCAAAACCATACTGTTAATTTTAAAAATTCATGATCACTTTACTTCTTCAGGGTTCTGGTTTCTCACACAGAAAAGCTTAATTCAGAAATTAATGCATGATGATTCCATTCAAATTGCCTGCCTCCTTCATTTATTGATAGATTCTCCAAACTCTTTTTGGTCTCTGGAAACCTCAAAGACTAACACAGCATTTACCAAGTCTCAGTCCTTGATGAACGCAGTGACACTTCCATAACCCCCGTAACAGTTCATTTGTGGCCTTCCTTATGAGTCACATTTTCCCTTTATGTATCAAATTTCCCATCTGTGAAACAGCAAGTGACGACAGTATAACTAATTTAGCTATGTGAAGTGCTTTGAACAAAATGGTTATGATGTCTTAGTGTAGTATATGATTGTGTACACAGTCTGGTCCAGTGGCTCTCAAACTGGCTGCATTTTGGAATTACTCAGGGAGTTTTCTGGTGCCTAGGTCTGTACCAAAGATTCGGATTTAACTGATGTAGAGTATGGCCAGGGTGTCAATAGCAACAATGCTCCCCAGGTGATTCTAATGTGCAATTAAGTCTGAAAGCAGATAACACTGCACCCCAGAAGCTATAAACTGACCTCGTTCAGATGTGCACTTGTTAGACAGAGTCCCTCAGTTACACCCTGTGGATACAACCTTCATTCTGCCCGCTGGGCTTGGCTCCCTGTAACCAGGAGGGAGGCCGAACAGTGGGGGCAGGACCCGACCCACACTAAGGGGGCCTCACCCAAGTTGGAACAGCCATATAAAAGGAGACTCTGGAGTCTGACTGGACCAAACCATATCATGGAAACATGATATGGTTTTAATTCAGGTTTTCTCTGCCAATGTAGGGAAACATCGAGTGATGTCACCCTTGCTCAGGACAGCTTTGGTGAAGCCTGGGAGCTGAGGGAGCTCTTTGTTCACAAGGCAAACAAAGCTTTTGGTCTTAATATAGTTCCTCCAGTTTCCTTGAAGATAGTATTAGCTTGCAGGTGGGTGTGGGATAAAGACTTTTGAAACTTTTATGGGCATTGAACTGAATTTAGAAGAAAATGTCAAAGAGAATGCATGGGGCCAGGAACTGGAAGAGAAAGACTGCCCAAAAGCTGCCAAGCCAAGAAGAGAGGTATGGGAGAAGAGCTATCTCAAGTAGGGGATGGGAGGAGATGGAGGTGGGTTGGGGAACGTGGGCAGAATTAGCTTTTGAAAAATGTTTTTTATTTATTTGGCTGTGTCGGGTCTTAGTTGTGGTGCACGGGCTTAGTTGCCTTGTAGCATGTGGGATCTTTGCTCCCCGCTCAGGGATCAAACCCAGGTCCCCAGCACTGCAAGGTGGATTGTTAACCACTGGACCACCAGGGAAGTCCCCAGAATTAATTTTTTCAAAAGCAAAACCCTGAGACCACGCTACTCAGCCCCTCTCCTGGGGCTCTCCTCTAACATCTTGAGTATGTTTTATTTTCCTCACTAATGCGCTAGTCCTAGTGCAGAGAGAATCTGTTTTCAAAGATCTCAGAAAAGACAAGAGAAGATCAGAGTATGAGTCACGGTATAAAGAAACAGGCTGTCACCTTTTACAAAAAAGTGGCTTGCTCCCATCTCTACTAAGAACACGCAGGCAAATATTTAAAGCCTGTCTCCTGGAAGGACTCAAAGGTATTCGTCTGCTAAGGCACCCACCTGCCTCCGTTCTGCACTGGGCAGAAAAATAAAAAGAAGGGTTATAGGGAGGCTTACAGCAGTGGTTTTCAAACCCTAGCAATGCATCAGAGTCCCAAGGAGGGTGGATTAAAACACAGATTGCTGACTCCACCCCCAGAGTTTCTGATTTAGTAGATAAGGACATTTCTAACCAGTTCTCAGGTGATGCTGACATTGCTGGTCTGGGGACCACCCTTTGAGAACCTCTGGTTCCTCATGCTCTCATAGAAATTTATTTCCTAGTGAAGTGTTTATTATGATCTGTTTCTTGACATTTTAACGGGTTTTATGAGAGGAGAGTGACAAAGTTGAGTTGGAGAAACACTGGATTGAAGGAAGTTTTTTAAATTATTTTTTATTTGGAGTATAATTGCTTTACAATGTTGTGTTCATTTCTGATGCACAACAACACGAATCAGCTAAAAGTATACATACATCCCCTCCCTCCTGAGCCTTCCTCCCACCCCACAATCCCGCCCCTCTAGGTCATCACAGAGCACCAAGTTGATTTCCCTGTGCTATACGGCAGCTTCCCACTAGCTAGTTATTTCACGCATGGTAATGTATGCATGTCAGTGCTCCTCTCCCAGTTCATCTCACCCTCTCCTTCCCGCTCTGAGTCCACAAGTCCGTTCTCCACGTCTGTGTCTCTATTCCTGCCCTACAAATAGATTCATCAGTATCGTTTTAAAAGATGTTAAAAGAGGTTTCTTTTGAGACACTGAAATAACTTCCTGTCTACACATACACAACTTTATTTGACATTCTTATTCCAGGAAACTCTTAGAAAGATGAAACGCAAAAAAAGATGATTATTTGTTCTAAGAACTTCCTGAAAATCCATTAATTGGAACTCTAGACTACTCAGTTTATGTTCATAAAGTAAATATGCTTTCCCAGGAAAGTATATACACAGAGGAAAGATCATGTGAGAACACAGTAAGAAAATAGCTGTCTACAATCCAGAAAAAGAGATCTCACCAGAAACCAACCCTGCCACGACCTTGATCTTGGACTCCTAGCCTCCAGAACTGTGAGGATATACATTTCTGTTAAGTCACCTAGTCAGTAGTATCTTGCCATGGCATCCCAAGCTGGCTAATATACTTTTCTTAAGGCTGAACTCTAAACCAATGCGTCATGACCATGACCCTGACCTATGGCTCAGAAAACTCCTTGCCCAGCTTATCCCCTGACATTATAGCTGTTTTATTTGTTAATTTATTTCTGGCATATGGAACTTCCTCAATCATGGATTGAACCCATGTCCCTTACATTGGAAGAGTAGAGTCTTAACCTCTGAATCACACGATTATAATCATTGTTTTGATGTTACTCTACAGATTCTTTCAGAGACATGAGCTCAGAGGCCCTTCACAACAATTGAGAGATGTAAGGAGTTTTTTTAAAAATATATTTATTTATTTGACTTTATCAGGTCTTAGTCCTGGCATGCTGGATATTTTGTTGTGGTACGCAGGCTTAGTTGCCCTGTGGCATGTAGAATCTTAGTTCCCCACATCCCCTACATTACAAGGTAGATTCTTAACCACTGAACCACCAGAGAAGTTCCAGATGAAAGGAATTTTACTGAAAGCCTGGAAACTGAAGACTTACTTAATAGTCACAGCCACTAGAATATAGAAGGGCCAGTACCCTGTGTTGTTCCAAATTTATCTCAAATCATCCTGTCTGATTATATTAAACTAACTAGATAGTAAACATTTCTAAATTCAATTGCTGGTGTTTTCAATGTGTGTGTGTGTGTGTGTGTGTGTGTGTAGTCACTCATTTGTGTCCAGCTGTTCATGATCCCATGGAGTGTAGCTCACCAGGCTCCTCTGTCCATGGGATTTCCCAGGCAAGAATATTGGAGTGGGTTGCCATTTTCTTCTCCAGGGGATTTTCCCAACCCAGGGATTGAACCCAAGTCTCGTGCATCACCTGCATTGGCAGGTGGATTCTTCACCATTGTGCCAGTTGGGGAGCCCATTGTTTTCAATAGACCATTTTAATTGTCATTGCCCACATATTTTTTGGACTGATGTACTATATTTTATGTTTCATAATAAAGAATTTATTGGGTCTTCATCTCAGGTTTCTGGCACAGAGCTTCTAAAAGCCTTGGAATTTTCTCAGGGAAAAGGTATCTTTGTTATGCTAAAGAGATGATTTGTATTGATACTGGCCCAACCTCCCGAAGCTTATAGATGGCTGCAGATTGAGTTCACTTATGTAGGCAATGACTAAACCAGTCATGCCTCCGTATTGAAATCCGAATAAAAATTCTAGACATGGAAGGTGATTGGAGCTTCGTATTTGGTGAATAGATGCATATTGATGTGCAGAGAGGGTGACATGCCTGTTTCTCCAAGAAGAGGGCAAGGATCTTTGTGTTCCCTCCCAGACCTCACTCTGTGTGTACCCTTTATAATAAAACTATAAAAATAAGTATAGCACTTTCCTGAGTTTTATGAGTCAATCTAGTGAATTATTGAACCTAAGTGAGTCATGGGAACTCCTAAGTCTACAGACAATAGATCAGGAGTATAGGTGGCTTAGGGACCTTACTTAGAGCTGGCATCTGAAATGATGGCTGTCTTGTGAACCACAAAGTCTTTAATTTGTGGAGTCTGATGTTACTCTGTGTGGTTAGTGTCAGAACTAAATTGTCGTACACCCAGTTGGTGTTAGTTCTGTTTGGGATTTTACCAAAATATTTTAAATGAGAAGTTATTTCCCTCCTTCTGACTTACTTCACTCTGTATGAAAGGCTCTAGGTTCATCCATATCACTAAAACGGACTCAATTTCATTCCTCTTTGTGGCTGGGTAATATTCCATTGTATGTATGTGCCACATCTTTATCCATTCATCTGTCAATGGACGTCTAGGTGGCTTCCATGTCCTGGCTATTGGAAATAGCATTGCAATGAAATTTGGGTTACATGTGTCTTTTTGAGTTATGGTTTTCTTAGAGTATATACCCAATAGTGGGATTGCTGGGTCATATGGTAGTTCAATGTTTAGTTTTTTAAGGAATCTCCATTATGTTCTCCACAGTGGCTATACCAATTTACATTCCCACCAGCAATGTAAAGAGATTCCCTTTTCTCCACACCCTCTGGTCTCTAGAAAAATGGTTCAGACAAAACTATTTGCAGGGCAGGAATAGAGATGCAGACAGAGCATGGACTAGTGAATGCAACAGGGGAAGGAGAGGTAGGACGAAGTGACAGAGCAGCATCGGCATACACAGTCTATCATGCGTATGGACAGCTAGCGGAAGCCGCTGCGCAGCACAGGGAGCTCAGCTTGGCGCTCCGTCATGACCTAGACGCGTGGGGGGAGGGCTCAAGAGGGGGCGGTGTATGTATATATGTGACTGATTCACCATGTTGTGTAGCAGAAACTAACACAACTGTGTAATGCAATTATATTCCAATTAAAAAAAATATAATAAGGCTGCCACAACAAAGTACCACAGACTAGGTGGTTTATACAACAGAAATGTATTTTCTCACAATTCTGGAGGCTGGAAGTCTGAGATAGAAGTGTTAGCGTGGTTGGTTTCTTCTGAGGCCTCCCTCCTCTTATAGATGGCTGTCTTCTCCCTGTGTCTTCATGTGGTCTTCCTTACATGTGTGTCTGTGTTCAAATTTTGTCATATAAGGATATCAGTCTCATTGGATGAGGGCTTACTCTAACAACATCATTTAAAAAATGTTTTTTTGTTTGGCTGTATTGAGTTGGGGTACACAAGCTCAGTAGCTGTGGTGCGTGGGCTAAGTTGCTCCACGGCATGTGGGATCTAAGTTCCCCAACCAGGGATCAAACCCATGTCCCCTGCATTGCAAAGTGGATTCTTAACTGCTGGGCCAGCAGAGAAGTACCTGACAACATCATTTTAACGTAATTATCTTTCTAAAGACTTTTTCTCCAAATAGTCATATTCTGGGATATTGAGGCTTAGGTCATCCATACATGAATTTGGGGATAACACAATTCAGTCCATAACAGATAGTGAATGTTTTTTCATAGATTCAGTAACCAACTGAATTGTTCTATTGAAAATTTTTATATTTGTGTCCTTTGTCCTTTTATCACATCCTCTTACAGGAACACCACCCTTATAGCAGAAAGTGAAGAGGAACTCAAAAGCCTCTTGATGAAAGTGAAAGAGGAGAGTGAAAAAGTTGGCTTAAAGCTCAACATTCAGAAAACAAGATCATGGCATCTGGTCCCATCACTTCATGGCAAATAGATGGGGAAACAGTGGAAACAGTGTCAGACTTTATCTTTTTGGGCTCCAAAATCACTGCAGATGGTGACTGCAGCCATGAAATTAAAAGATGCTTACTCCTTGGAAGAAAAGTTATGACCAACCTAGATAGCATATTGAAAAGCAGAGACATTACTTTGCCAACAAAGGTCCGTCTAGTCAAGGCTATGGTTTTTCCAGTGGTCATGTATGGATGTGAGAGTTGGACTGTGAAGAAAGCTGAGTGCCGAAGAATTGATGCTTTTGAACTGTGGTGTTGGAGAAGACTCTTGAGAGTCCCTTGGACTGCAAGGAGATCCAACCAGTCCGTTCTAAAGGAGATCAGTCCTGGGTGTTCTTTGGAAGGATGATGCTAAAGCTGAAACTCCAGTACTTTGGCCACCTCATGCAAAGAGTTGACTCACTGGAAAAGTCTCTGATGCTGGGAGGGATTGGGGGCAGGAGGAAAAGGGGACAACAGAGGATGAGATGGCTGGATGGCATCACCGACTTGATGGACGTGAGTCTGAGTGAACTCCAGGAGTTGGTGATGGACAAGGAGGCCTGGTGTGCTGGGATTCATAGGGTCGCAAAGAGTCGGACATGACTGAGCGACTGAACTGAACTGAACAGGAACTTTTGCTTATTGATTTATAAGAATTTATTATATACTAAACTACTTGTCACAAAAGTTGCATGTTGTTTAAAAAAATGATTAGAGAAGACAATTTAGGTGATACAAACAAACTTTATTTAATATTTCCTGAAGTGTATGGTCTCCATTTAAAAAACTGCAAGACGGTGCAGAAGACAGGAGCCTTTTTAGCATAAAGAATTAAGAAGAAAGAGGAAAAATGGAAAATAACTGATTGGCAGGAGTCACACAGTCAATCTTGTTTGGACTGAGAAGGAATAATGAACTAAATAAATAACAACCAAAGTGGTTGACTAGTCATTTCAGGCAGAACATTTACAAGGACAGAAAAATTATTTAAGTTTCAGCTTGCAGACATGGTACCTCATGCCTAGAAAGTTTTTTCAACTATATTTTTTCCCAGTTTTTCATCGGTTATTTGACAGGATTTTGTTTCCAAGTAGAAGAATTTTGTTCCCATTCAGAAGTTTTATGTAGTCAAATGAAAGTCTTTTCTTTTATAGTTTTCTGCATTAAGAGTACCAAAAGCTTCATCTTTATACAGTTTTTCCTTGGCATTCACTTAGAATACCATTTCTCAAGAATGGTGGTGGTGGTGGTGGGAATCTCAAAATCTAAGGAAGTTCACCTTTTTTATGTAAAATATTATAATATTTGCATATAACCTTTGCACATCCTCCCATATCTTTAAAATCATCTCTAAATTACCTATAATAACTAACAAAATGTAAATTACATATGCATGAGTGCTAAGTCACTTTAGTCATGTCCTACTCTTTGTGACCCAGTGGACCTTAGCCCACCATCCTCTGCTGTCCATAGGATTCTCCAGGCAAGAATACTGAAGTGGGCTGCTGTGCCCTCCTCTAGGGAATCTTCCCAACTTAGGGATAGAACCTGAATGTCTTATGTATCGCATTGGCAGCTGGGTTCTTTACCACTAGTACCACCTGGGAAGCCCAAATTACATGTAAATAGTTGTAAATATAATGTAAATGCATAGCATACAGTTGCTAGCAAAGGGCAAGTTCAAGTTTTGCTTTTCAGAAATTTTCAGATTTTTTTTTTCTGAATATTTTCAATCTGCAGTTAACTCCATGGATACAGAAACTGCAGCTATGGAGAGATGACTATATATTCCACACACATTAAAAAACTTTTACTTGTAATTCATAGATAAATTTTACCTATAATTTACTTTACTTTTATGGTTTGTTTTTTACATATAAACACTTAAGCATTTTTTACATGTAAGTATTTAATCCAGATGCAATTCATTTAGGGTGCATTATGAAATGTAGAATTAAAATTTTTCCTAGAATAGCCATTTGCCTAAACTTGGTAGTCTTTATTTTTGGTAAATATTAAGTATTTTAAAAGCAAAATAAAAATAAAACTACTGTCTCTTCTTTTCGCTTCTCTTCTTTTCACAGCTATTTGTAAGGCCTCCCCAGACAGCCATTTTGCTTTTTTGCATTTCTTTTCCATGGGGATGGTCTTGATCCCTGTCTCTTGTACAATGTCACGAACCTCAGTCCATAATTCATCAGGCACTCTATCTATCAGATCTAGTCCCTTAAATCTATTTCTCACTCCCACTGTATAATCATAAGAGATAGCTGTGAAAAGAAGAGAAGCAAAAAGCAAAGTAGAAAAGGAAAGATACAAGCATCTGAATGCAGAGTTCCAAAGAATAGCAAGAAGAGTTAAGAAAGCCTTCCTCAGCGATCAATGCAAAGAAATAGAGGAAAACAACAGAATGGGAAAGACTAGAGATCTCTTCAAGAAAATTAGAGATACCAAGGCAACATTTCATGCAAAGATGGGCTCGATAAAGGACAGAAATGGTAGGGACCTAACAGAAGCAGAAGATATTAAGAAGAGGTGGCAAGAATACACAGAAGAACTGTACAAAAAAGATCTTCACGACCCAGATAATCAGGATGGTGTGATCACTGACCTAGAGCCAGACATCCTGAAATGTGAAGTCAAGTGGGCCTTAGAAAGCATCACTACGAACAAAGCTAGTGGAGATGATGGAATTCCAGTTGAGCTATTTCAAATCCTAAAAGATGATGCTGTGAAAGTGCTGCACTCAATATGCCAGCAATTTGGAAAACTCAGCAGTGGCCACAGGACTGGAAAAGGCAGCTTTTATTCCAATCCCAAAGAAAGGCAATGCCAAAGACTGCTCAAACTACCGTACAAGTGCACTCATCCCACACGCTAGTAAAGTAATGCTCAAAATTCTCCAAGCCAGGCTTCAGCAATATGTGAACCGTGAACTTCCAGATGTTCAAGCTGGTTTTAGAAAAGGCAGAGGAACCAGAGATCAAATTGCCAACATCCGCTGGATCATGGAAAAAGCAAGAGAGTTCCAGAAAAACATCTATTTCTGCTTTATTGACTATGCCAAAGGCTTTGACTGTGTGGATCACAACAAACTATTTTTTTTTGTGGAATTGTGTGGAATTTTGTGGAATTTGTGGAAAATTCTGAAAGAGATGGGAATACCAGACCACCTGACTTGCCTCTTGAGAAATCTGTATGCAGGTCAGGAAGCAACAGTTAGAACTGGACATGAAACAACAGACTGGTTCCAAATAGGAAAAGGAGTACGTCAAGGCTGTATATTGTCACTCTGCTTATTTAACTTATATGCAGAGTACATCATGAGAAATGCTAGGCTGGAAGAAGCATGAGCTGGAATCAAGATTGCCGGGAGAAATATCAATCACCTCAGATATGCAGATGACACCACCCTTATGGCAGAAAGTGAAGAGGAACTAAAAAGCCTCTTGATGCAGGTGAAAGAGGAGAGTGAAAAAGTTGGCTTAAAACTCAACATTCAGAAAACAAAGATCATGGCATCTGGTCCCATCACTTCATGGGTAATAGATGGGGAAACAGTGGAAACAGTGTCAGACTTTATTTTTTTGGGCTCCAAGATCACTGCAGATGGTGACTGCAGCCATGAAATTAAAAGACTCTTACTCCTTGGAAGAAAAGTTATGACCAACCTAGATAGCATATTAAAAAGCAGAGACATTACTTTGCCAACAAAGGTCCGTCTAGTCAAGGCTATGGTTTTTCCAGTGGTCATGTATGGATGTGAGAGTTGGACTGTGAAGAAAGCTGAGCTCCAAAGAATTGATGCGTTTGAACTGTGGTGTTGGAGAAGACTCTTGAGAGTCCCTTGGACTGCAAGGAGATCCAACCAGTCCATTCTGAAGGAGATTAGCCCTGGGATTTCTTTGGAAGGACTGATGCTAAAGCTGAAACTCCAGTACTTTGGCCGCCTCATGCGAAGAGTTGACTCATTGGAAAAGACTCTGATGCTGGGAGGGACTGGGGGCAGGAGGAGAAGGGGATGACAGAGGATGAGATGGTTGGATGGCATCACTGACTCGATGGATGTGAGTCTGAGTGAACTCCAGGAGTTGGTGATGGACAGGGAGGCCTGGCGTGCTGTGATTCATGGGGTCGCAAAGAGTTGGACACGACCAAGCGACTGAACTGAGGTGAACTTAACTGTCTCTTCTTAGCCTTTTGGTCATGCTTTACATATAAACTTATGTGGTTCAATATACTTTTTCCAGTGGAAGTTCTGGAAAAGTGTATCTGTCTGTTGATTTTAGTTGTAGGTTGACTGATTTCATTTTTACTGTTGCCTGAGGTGGAGTAAAGGAATCATGTTTGCCCTGATGTCAATATATAACTTCTTTCCTTTTCATTTTGAACAGGGTACACAAAGAGATTAGCTACTGTTCATCTAGTTCTATGTTACTGAGATCAGTGTAGAAATGCTTCTATTTATAGGTTCGGTTTAGCTTTCGAAAAAAAGAAGGAACTCTAAGTATTGAATTACTGAAGATTTCTCATAACAGTCAACAAGAGAATAAAGACTGATTTTTTTTTTTTTCTATCAATGAGGATGAATATTCATTTCACTAGGGGAAAACACACTCTTCAATTCTTCCCCCAGCCTTGGTGGCTCCTTAGAAAGTATCATAGTTCAGAAAATGTTTAAACAGTCAACGCTATCACCTTTTATTCAAAGGTAAACCACTCTTTGAAATCTCTACCACGCAGTAGTGAATGCAAGGTAGATAGAAAAATGTCAAAACATAGTTCTAACAAGGTAAATTTAACTATGAACCGATTCTGTCCCATTTGAGCAAAAGCCAACGTTTGAATTATTTCAGAAATCAAAACAGTATTCTGTCTCAATAAACTCCTTGCCCATTCCACACTGGAAAGTTTAACAATAGCATCACATTGACTCACTTCTATGGATTTCACTCAACTGTGTTATAGTGTATGTTATTCTTAGAAGAGTTGTAGAATTCTCACCCATGGAGGCATGAAAAGCATCTGTGATATTCTCCATTTCTTTCTTGTTGCAGAACTGCAAGGGACATGTCATTTTGGGGAACAAATCTAGCCATTCTTTTATTCATAAGGGTTTTTGAAATGGGTTACTGTGTTGACCTGGAAAGAGGAAAACTTTGTGGCTAGAGGCAAGACGGGGAGAGGTGGCAGTAGCGGGAACTTACTTCTCATTCTATATCATATATTTGTACCTTTTCAATTCTATACCTTGTGCGTGTATAATATATTTAAATGAGTTCTCTTTGAAGTTATTTTTAAACAGTAATTTTTATGTTAGGGCCCAATTACATTTGGAATAAATGCAAGCCAGAGTGTAACAATAGGATGTACCACTGCTCCAGATAGAAAAAATTGATTTACATTTTAAACAATTTCTTTTTTCTTTCATTCATTCAACAAATATGTAGATAACAACTCTGCCAATAATCATGTAAATAAGCTGATGAAGATCGTGGTGGGGCCCTAAGGGATTCTGCACAGAGAATGGAGACGGGGGGATTACTGAGATTATACCGTCTGCACACCAACTAATAAAGCCATCATACAGGTGAAGAGTGAGTGAGATTTGCTATAATCTTGCTGAGATTCAATTAGTTGCCAGAAAAGTACACTCTGATAAACACTGAAATGGGTAAAAAAAATGATGACACATTTTGTCAAATATCTGTCACGCTTCTTTCTCTGCTGCCGAGGTGACATTTTTCATCCGTATGCTTCTTGTGCTGTCTTCCTAAATTACGATCCTTGTCTTAGAGTCTGAAGAGGGGGAGTCAAGGGAGGATTCCTTGTATTTTACCAGTACTTATCGAGGCAAATAATTTGAGGAACTTCTAAATAACTTTATAATTGATTCCAAAGAAAATTGTTTCTTGTATCATTGTTTAGATATAAAGCAGATAAAAGACAAATTTATGACCAAACGTGGTTCATAGCTTCTAAACTGCTAAGTATCATAAAAAAAAGCATTCTCATTGTCTTCAACACTTAAAAAAAAAGTTCTACCTTTGAGTGCAAACGAACAGAAAACAAGCCCTGCAAGGGCTTAAATGCGAGGGCGTGGCTTTTGCTCCAGATCTTACTATTAATTACCAAGATGCAAAGGGTAAGCTTGGCAACAGAGTTCAAAACGCTGAATAAACTTGATTTGAGGGCAGAACATAGGAAATCACATAAAAAGATAAATGCAAAATCTTTTAAGTTTTTTTCTGTTTGTCCTTTGTCTTGAGGATGAAGAGAAATACTTTTCTAAAGCACAACTATTAAATTATCTTTCATATCTATTTTCCCCACTCAAATACTGTTAGAGTTACCTTCTACTATTTCTTTTCAAAACCAATATTTCCATTTCATTAAAAATGCCTGACCTTCTAAGAAAAGCCCAAAGGCTATAAGAGAAATTTAACCACATTCTTCTCATGTTTGTAGTAAACTTCATAAATTCAGAGAAGTAAACTTTTTATAATATAAATAAATTTTACATCAAAATGACCTTTTGATATAATTATTTAACATGTTTTTTAAGATATCAGATTTAATAGGGAGTTCTTATTCATTCCAGTAACACAGGGAAGCTAATGCAATTTTCCTATGGATTAGAGTTTTTATTTTGGAACCAGTGAGTCACATTATATGCCTAGAGAGGAATGAGAACAGCTTGATGGAACCAAATGAGATAAGAAGGATCAAATTCTCAACTAAACATCCAGTAATAATATAATGAGTATTTTCAAATCAGAGCTTTCCTAACTATAAAGTAGAAAAACATTGGAATTGGTGCACTGATCTGTGCAATATTGTTTTGCTAAATATAGCACTATTCCAATTTCATTCAAAAAGCTTAGCTCACTTCTGTCAAGTGACAAAAACAGCACAATTTAGTAATGAGGTTGATGATTTTATTCAAGGGAAAATAATCCTTGGATTGTGGGGAATACAGCGCCTCATAAACAGTGGAATGCTTCTGGACGGATTTTGAACCAGAGCAAATTTTATAGAACGTTCATAGAGACAATGCAGAAGTGGACATGAGTGGCTAGGAGATCTGCGATTTCCTTACAAGGCTGGCAGGTCTTATTTTCTAGGATAAGCTGAGCTGGACGATTGTGATTGGGGGATGTTAGATCTCCTTGATTGGAGTTTCCCATAAAGTGCAGACTGACTTAGGTTTTGATCTGTAACATGGGCCAGGCCACTGGGGTGGCCTGCATTTTGTGGGTCCTGATCCATATATGGGGGATTGGGGTGAATTGGGAGATTGGGATTGACATATATATATACACTATTGATAGAAGAAGAAGAAGAAGTAAAAGTCGCTCAGCCATGTCCAACTCTTTGTGACCTCATGGACTATACAGTCCATGGAATTTTTAAATAGATAACTAATGAGAAGTTCCTGTATAGGTCAGGCAACTCTACTCAGTGCTCTGTAGTAACCTAAATGGGAAGGAAATCCAAAAATAAGGGAATATATGTATATATATATATATATACACACAGCTGGTTTACTTTGCTGTACAGCCGAAACTAACACAACATTAGGAACAACTATCCAATAAAAATTAATTAAAAAAACAAATGAAAAACTTTTAAAAATGTTTCAGTGAATAAGTTTTAGCAGTTCAACTTTATAACAATTATAAATAAACCTGTTACATTTTTTTCTGGGCAATGCAGCATTGATATTTTTTAAAACAAGTAAATTTTTTATTGACTGCAAAGTAGAAACTAAAAGAATTAGCTATCACTTCATTGTTTACCTGATAACAACCTACCCTGTGATATTAGCTTAACATAAAGAGCAAACAGTTTGAGGAACTCACACAAAACTCTGTAACGGTGGGCAAAATTTTATATTACACAATGTTTACTTTTATGTATTATATATTTAAATACATTCTTAACATAGCTTATTTTTAATGATAAAATTTTTAAAGTAGTTTTTAAAATTAGCTTTGATAAGAAACACATGTTGAGTGAACATTCTCTTTCCCACCTCTATTAACTCCTCCCCACCCCCACCTCAGGTTCTCAGGAAATCAGCTTCTTGAGTAAGGAATTCTATACATACCTAAGCATTATATATGTATGTGACACCTTGGTTACACAGGGGTGTGATTAAATTTTATATTTTCTTCCTCTTGTCCATTTGACATTAATTCAACAGGCTTTATTTTCCTGTCCTGGATGAACACTCAGCCCGGGTGCAGCTAACACAGGACACATTCTTAGTTCAGTGATTTGTTCAGTCATGCATTAACAAACTCCAAAACTAACTTAAGGCTTCTTACTGCCACTACCCCATTCCCTTTGGTATTTTTATTATTATAAATTAATTTCTACTGTGGTATAGTTGCTTTACACTCTTGTGTTAGTGTCTACTGCATAGGAAAATGAATCAGCTGTACATGTAAATATATCCCCTTCCTTTTGTTTTCTTCCATTTAGGGCACCACAGTGCATTAAGTAGAGTTTCCTGCAATGTGCAGTATGCTCCCATCAGTCATCTATTTACATAATATCAGTAGTGTATTGCTTCTCTTTGAAAGTGGTGGCTTCCAAGAGGACTGCAATAGCCATCTTCAAATAAACCTATTCATAAATCCTCCCTCCTCCCTATACTCTATTTTTAAACCATTATTTTAAACACATGTGTTGTCATTCCCAGACACACATAGAATTTTTCTTACCTGATCATCTTTGGTCCCATCTACTACAACAGATTACTCTGTGTTTTGGAATGAAAGATGGGGCAAGAAGAACTAGACAAGGCTTTGATAAAACTTTTTTCACATCAGCATCACAATTACACTGGCTAGAGGTGGAGGAAAAGTAGATGATGAAATCTTTAAGAGATACTTTCTATAATGTATATTTAGTACTCTCTTTCCTGCACTGCCTTGCACAGTGATGTTAGTATTCAACACAGTCTTATTATCTGATTAACACTACTTTAGCCACCAACTGATGAGAACAGAGGAAAGGGAGGAAGTAGGTGATTAAACAGTTAATCCCCCTAGGGGATCAGAGAGAAAAAATATGGGAGCCCTAGTATGTTAATGATCACCCAAGAAATTACCCTTACTTAACAACAAAACCAAACAGGCTTGCCTAGCAACAAAACCAAGCAGATTTGCTTAATAACAAAACCATGCAACGGTAGCATGAGACATGCCCCAAACCATAGAACAGTGGTGAAACGATACATACCTATATCCTGCCCATTGGAGTCAGCAAGTTAGTGATCCTTTCGGTTCGGTTCAGTTCAGTCACTCAGTCGTATTTGACTCTTTGCGACCCCATGGACTGCGTCACGCCAGGCTTCCCTGTTCTTCACCAACTCCTGGAGATTGCTCAGATTCATGTCCTTTGAGTTGGTGATGCCATCCAACCATCTCATCCTCTGTTGCTCCATTCTCCTCCTGCCTTCAATCTTTCACAGCATCAGGGTTTTCCAATGAGTCAGTTCTTCACATCAGGTGATTCTTTAGCAGCTTTTTCCACATGTATGAAACAGAAATATAGGGAAAAGGTGACACACTGAAACCTGACATGACTTACTACATTTTAGTGTATGTTACTGCCTCATCAAAAAAGCAAGAGAGTTCCAGAAAAACATCTATTTCTGCTTTATTGACTATGCCAAAGCTTTTGACTATGTGGATCACAATAAACTGTGGAAAATTCTGAAAGAGATGGGAATACCAGACCACCTGACCTGCCTCTTGAGAAACCTGTATGCAGGTCAGGAAGCAACAGTTAGAACTGGACATGGAACAACAGACTGGTTCCAGATAGGGAAAGGAGTACATCAAGGCTATGTATTGTCACCCTGCTTATTTAACTTATATGCAGAGTACATCATGAGAAACGCTGGACTGGAAGAAACACAAGCTGGAATCAAGATTGCTGGGAGAAATATCAGTAACCTCACATATGCAGATGACACCACCCTTATGGCAGAAAGTGAAGAGGAACTCAAAAGCCTCTTGATGAAAGTGAAAGAGGAGAGTTAAAAATTTGGCTTAAAGCTCAACATTCAAAAAACGAAGATCATGGCACCTGGTCCCATCACTTCATGGCAAATTGATGGGAAAACAGTGGAAACAGTGTCAGACTTCATTTTGGGACTCCAAAATCACTGCAGATGGTGACTGCAGTCATGAAATTAAAAGACGCTTACTCCTTGGAAGGAAAGTTATGACCAACCTAGATAGCATATTCAAAAGCAGAGACATTACTTTGCCAACAAAGGTCCGTCTAGTCAAGGCTATGGTTTTTCCTGTGGTCAGGTATGGATGTGAGAGTTGGACTGTGAAGAAGGCTGAGCGCCAAAGAATTGATGCTTTTGAACTATAGTGTTGGAGAAGACTCTTGAGAATCCCTTGGACTGCAAGGAGATCCAACCAGTCCATTCTAAAGGAGATCAGTCCTGGGTGTTCTTTGGAAGGAATGATGCTAAAGCTGAAACTCCAGTACTTTGGCCACCTCATGCAAAGAGTTGACTCTTTGAAAAAGACTCTGATGCTGGGAGGGATTGGGGGCAGGAGGAGAAGGGGACGACAGAGGATGAGATGGCTGGATGGCATCACTGACTCGATGGACGTGAGTCTGGGTGAACTCCGGGAGTTGGTGATGGACAGGGAGGCCTGGTGTGCTGTGATTCATGGGGTCTCAAAGAGTCGGACACGACTGAGCGACTGAACTGAACTGAATTGCCTTTTTGCTTATTTCCGTAACATCATGACAGTTCTGGTTGGGCCACATAGGGTCAAAAACTCCCCTGCCCAACATGGAGGAAGAACTGATGACAGAAGCTTAGCGTCTACTCAAGAGAGAGGAAGAAGGTGGCTTTCTTCCCTCCCCACTCTTCCTTTGATTACAAAAATGTAGCCCACTAAGCTCTCAGTGCAGCATTCCCTTACCCTCTTGCTTGTATCTCTCACAACTATCCAAAACTAATACAGTTTTTTTCATTTAGTAATATGCATTTAAGTTTCCTCCATGTATTCTTATGACTTGATAGCTTTTTTTTTTTTTTTAATGCTGTACCGTATTCCATTATCTGGATGTACCATAGTTAATTTATCCATTTTCCTACTGAAGGACACCTTGGTTACTTCCAAATTTTGGCTATTATGAATAAAGATGCTATAAAATCCATGTGCTGTTTTCTGTGTGGAAACAAATTTTGAACTCCTTTGGAGTAAATACCAAGGAGTGTGACTGCTGAATCACATGGTAGAAGTATATTTAGTTTTGTAAGAAACTGACAAACTGTCTTTCAAAGTGGCTGTACCATTTTCATTCCCACAAGCGATGAAAAAGAAAGTCCTATTGTTCCCCATCCCCAGCAGCATTTGATGTTATCAGTGTTTTGGAGTTTGGCCATACTAACCGTTGTGTGATAGTATCTCACTATTCACCTTAATCTGCATTTCCCTGATGACATACGACGTGAGCATCTTTTTATGTGCTTCTTTGCCACCTGTATATATCTTTGATGATGTATCCATTTTGTTCTTTGGCCCATTTTTAAAGACACTGTTAATTTTCTTATTGTTGACTTTGAACTCTGTTTTAGATAATAGTCCTCTATCAGTTACATCTTTAGCAAATATTTTCTCCTAGTCTGTGGCTTGCCTTCTTATTCTCTTGACAATGTCTTTCAAAGAACAGAAGTTTTTAATTTTAATGGTCTAGCTTATCAATTGGAGAAGGCAATGGCAACCCACTCCAGTACTCTTGCCTGGAAAATCTCATGGACAGAGGAGCCTAATAGACTGCAGTCCATGGGGTTGCTAAGAGTCAGACACGACTGAGCAACTTCACTTTCACTTCTCACTTTCATGCATTGGAGGAGGAAATGGCAACCCACTCCAGTGAGAATCCCAGGGACGGGGGAGCCTGGTGGGCTGCCGTCTATGGGGCTGCACAGAGTCGGACATGACTGAAGTGACTTAGCAGCAGTAGCAGCAGCAGCTTATCAATTGTATGTTTTATGAATCACATCTGTGGTGCTGTGTTAAAGTCATCACCATATACAAGGTCATTTAGATTTTCTCCTCTGTCATCTTATACGAATTTTATAGTTTTGCTTTCTTACATTTAGGTCTATAGCTCATTTTGAGTTAACATATTTTGTTGGATCTATATCTAAGTCTTTTATTTTTGGTGATGCTAATATAAAGGGTAATGTGTTTTTTGTTTCAAATTCTACTTTGTTTTTGTATATGTGCCATGTATCCTGCAACCTCAGTTTAATCACTCAGTTAATTGATTAGTGGACTTTTTTCTCTCAGCACTTTAAATATTTCATTTCACTCCCTTTCAGGTTGTATGCCTCTGAGAAGTGGGATGTAATTTTTATTTTTTCTCCTCTATGGGTAAGATGTTTTTCCCTCTGGTTTCTTTGAAATTTCTTCTTTGTCTTTGATTTTCTGCAACTTGAACATGACCTAGTTTTTCTGACGTTTACTTTGCCTGATGGTCTCAGCTTCCTGGGTCTGTGGTTTGGTGTCTAACATTAATGGGGGGAAATTCTCAATCATGATTGCTTCATATATTCTTCTGTTCCTTTCTTTCATCTCCTCCTGTTAGCCTCATTAGGCACATATTACACCTTTTTAGTTGTCTCACTTGTCTTGGATGTTCTGTTCCAATTTTTTCAGGCTTTTTTCTCTTTACTTCTCAGTTTTTGAAGCTTCCACATATCTTCAAGCACAGAGATTCTTTCCTCAGCCCATCAAAGGCATTCTTTATTTCTGTTACAGTTTTTTTGTTTTTTTTTTGAGCTCTAGCATTTCTTTTTATTTTCAGAATTTCCATCTGTCTGCTTACATTGCCTGCCTATTCTTGCATGCTGTCTACTTTTTATATTAGAGCCCCTAGCGTATGAATGGTAGTTGTTTTATTGATAGATTCACAGTGAGATAATTCTAACATCTCTGCTTTATGTGGGTCCGGTTCTGATGCTTGGTCTAGTTCTTCAAACTGTGTTTTTTGCCTTTTAGTATACCTTGCAAGTTTTTTGTTGAAAGTTAAGTTTGGTACACTGTATTTTAAAAACTGCTATAAATGAGCCTTTGGTCTTCCCAGGTAGCTCAGTGGTAAAGAACCCACCTGCCAATGCAGGAGATGTGGGTCCGATCCCTGGGTCAGACAGAATCCCTGGAGAAGTAAATGGCAACCCACTCCAGTCTTCTTGCCTGGGAAACACCATGGTCAGAGGAGCCTGGCAGCTATAGTCCATGGGGTTGCAAAAGAGTCAGACATGATTTAGTGACTAAACAGCAACTTAAATGAGCCTTTAGTGATGTGATGGCAAACTGAGGGGAAGGGGAAGTCCTATGCTTAGGTCTCTGGTCTTTTGATGAGCCAGTACCAATGGCATGTGACCTTCACAGGTGCCTCTTAGTTTTTCCCCAACCTTAGGTGGGACAGGATGTCTGGAGGGGGATGGAGCTGAGTATTTTCTTTCACTCAGGTCAGTTAGACTCTGATAAAACTCAGTAAGTTAGGCTTTTGATAAAATAGTTTCTCTGAAGGGCAGACTTTCTTCAGAAGAATGAAATGCTATGTTGTATTTGAAATGGTTACTTTCCCCTTACCCTGCTGAAAGCCCAAGGATATTTTCCTCTGATATTTACTGTGAGCACCTTCCTGGTAGAGCTCCAGACAGACTGGTAAACATTGAAGTGAAGAAGAAGTGAAGTTGCTCAGTCGTGTCTGATTCTTTGCGACCCCACGGAGTGTAGCCTACCAAGCTCCTCTGTCCATGGGATTTTCCAGGCAAGAGTACTGGAGCAGATTGCCATTTCCTTCTACAGGGGATCTTCCCAACCCAGGGATCGAACCCGGGTCTCCCACATTGTAGACAGACGCTTTACCATCCGAGCCACCAGGGAAGTCCTTTAAGCATTGAACATCCAGCAATTCACCAATTACAGCTCAGATTTTCCTACCCTGGAAATAATTCCATGGAGGTTTCTGCTCCACTGAGTTGTATCTCCCTAATTCCTCTTTCCATTTTGGGGAGCAGTCATTTGTCCTGTGAACTCAGTTTTCTGACAGATCTAAGAAGACTTGTTTATTTTTCAGTTTGTTCACGTTTTTACTTGTTGGTCAAATGGAGTGGTGACTTCTAATCTATTTGCATGCCAGACCAGAACCTAAATTCCCTTTCATGATCCAGTATTCCTATAAACAAAAGGAAAATGTGATTTTGGAACCACAGAACACATCTCAGGACTCAGTAGAGCATGGGTTCTTCTGTCTTGACACAGAAAGCATTCAATGAGAGGCAGAGTGACAGATGAGGAAAGAGTTTACAGTAATCTAAAGAGACTGCATCGGAGAAGGCAATGGCAGCCCACTCCAGTACTGTTGCCTGAAAAATCCCATGGGTGGAGGAGCCAGGTGGGCCGCAGTCCATGGGGTCGCTAAGAGTCAGACACGACTGAGCAACTTCACTTTCACGCATTGGAGAAGCAAATGGCAACCCACTCCGGTGTTCTTGCCTGGAGAATCCCAGGGACGGGGGAGCCTGGTGGGCTGCCGTCTCTGGGGCCGCACAGAGTCAGACACGATTGAGGCGACTTAGCAGCAGCAGCAGCAGCAAAGAGACTGCATACTATATAATTTCAACTATATGACATCTGGAAAAGGCAAGCCATGGAGATTATAAAAAAAAAAATCAATTGCAGACTTCCCTGGTGGTCCATTGGTTAAGAATCCATCTGCCAATGCAGGGGACTTGGATTCAATTCCTGTTCTGGGAAGATGCCACATACCACGGGGCCACTAAGCCTGTGTGCCCCAACTACTGAGCCCATACTCTAGAGCCCCTTTGCTCTGTGACAAGAGAAGCCACCACAGTGAGAAGCCGGTGCACAGGAACTAGAGAGCACCCCGCTGCTTGCTGCAGCTAGAGAAAGCCTGCGCACAGAAACAAAAACCCAGCACAGCCAAAAATAAATAAATTTAAAAAAATGTTGTTTAAAAAGATCAGTTGCTAGGAAGCACAATATAGGGAGGAATGAATAGATGGAGCACAGGTGATTTTGGGCAGTGAAACTATTCTGTATGACAGTAAAATGGCAGATAATACATCATTACACATTTGTGGAAAAGCACAGAATGGAAAATACCAAGAGTGAACCTGAAAGCAACACGAACTTTGTGTGAAAATGATGTCAGTGCACGTTCATCCATTTTAAGAACTGGACCGCTCTGGTGACGGATGTTGATTGGGGGGAAGCTGTGCACACAGGGAATCAGGGATATATGAAAACTGCTCAGATTTGCTATGAACCTAAAACCAAAAAACAGAAAACGTCTTCAAATTAAAGTCTAACTAAAAGAAAAAAAACAAAAACAAAAAAACAGTGCTGGCAAAACAGAGTTCACTAGCTGGCTAGGATATCTATTCCTGCAGAACAAATTACCCAAAACTTAATGACAAAACACTTTAAAAAAAATTATTTGTTTATGGCCACACCAACACATATGGGATCTTAGGTCCCTGACCAGAATCAAGTCTACACCGCCTGCATTGGAAGCGCAGAGTCAACCACTAACCATCAACAAGTCCCAATTTTTTTACTTTTCATGATTCTTTGGGTTGACTGGGGCTCAACTGGATATTTCTTCTTCTGGGATCTCAGCTGCGGCTGAAATGTCCATGACGTATTAAGGTCTCTCTTCATACAGCTCTCTCACTGGCAAGGTGGCTGTACTCTTGATATGGCTAGCTTCTAAGAGAACATTCAAAGCATGTGAAGTGAATGCTGTAGATCTCTTTGGATCTATTCTGTGAAGTTACAGAGCATCACTTCTGCCTAATTCTACTTGTCAAAATTACAGATTCAGGCCAGTTTAAAAGGGAGGGGAAATGGGTTCTGCCTCTCCATCGAAGGAGCGGCAAAGAATTTGTGAACATTTAAAAACTACCACGCTATCTTTTATTCAACTTGTGACCACTTTTCAATCTGAATCACTCTGCGTAGGTATACTTTTTTTGTCTTCAAAGTATAGCCATAATCCATAATGAAAACAACACGGTGAATTAGAGAAATTTTCTATGTAGAGATGTTTCATACTGGGAAGAAAAAAAATGGCAGATTTAGAAATTTCATAGGCAGATTTAGGAATTTCATATCTTAATTGTGAAAAAGGAAACACCAGTAATTTTAGAGACAAACTGAAATAATTAAATATGTAATTAGGTTTCATAACACTGATATTTTTAACTTGATTGTCACATGGTGAAGCTATCATGAAGTTGAGAGAAATCAAGATAGGGGACTCTCATTGAAGATAGAATGGCCATTTTTATGATGAGTAAATCCTGCCTTAAAAAAGGAAGTTTTCTAGGAATTCCCTGGGGGTCCAGTGAATTAGGATTCCATGCTTCCACTGCCAGGGCTATGGGGAACTAAGATCCCATAATCTATGCTGCAGAAAAAAAAAAAAAGGAAGTTTTCTGAAAAGAAGTGAAAATGTATCTACACAATCTGAGAAGTATTTACTAATTATTCTGAAAATATTCCAGCCTCCCGGAAATTTTTTCTTACCTTTCTTCTCAGAAATTTTAGCATCTCTTTTACCCCACGGCTTCTCTGATGGCTCAGACGGTAAAGAATCTGCCTGCATTGCAGGAGACATGGGTTTGATCCCTGGGTCCGGAAGATCCTCTGGAGGAAGGCTTGGCAACCCACTCCAGTATTCTTGCCTGAAGAATTCCATGGACTGAGAGCCTGGTGAGCTACAGTCCATGGGTTGCAAAGACTCGGACATGATTGAGCAACTAACAATTGCATTTTCTCCTATATCGTAGTCACACCAAATATATAATTTAAAACATTTTTTTTTTATGGGAAAGAAGTCTGTACTCTTCCATTGAATAATTATGGCTTCTCTTCCTGTTATTCTTCTTAAATGAATTCAAATGGAGCTTCAAAACTTATAAACTTTTCAAATTAGAACAATTGATTCTCAAATACTCTCATGATTGAGGAAAGTTCAAAGGTCCTTCCTTAACAAAGAACCAAATCCAAGTGCAGGGGACAGTGAGTAAGTCAAACTCTTCTGCTGAGGGTAGAATTCTCCTGTGACTAGTAGTGTCTGAAATGAACACGATTACTTCACTTTTGATTTTCTGCTGGCATTTCTAATTGCAAGTATCAGAGAAATAATAAAAAACAAAGTGGTAATGTGCCACCTTGTGGATGCACATGGAATGGAACGATTGTAGGATTTTTTTTTTTTCCCCATGATGAGAATTTAACATTGTATTTTTATGCTTTTTCCAATTATATAAGCAATAATTGTTCAGTTCGAAAACTCAGAAAAGCATAAAGAAAGTGGATACTTGACTATTCCGTTTAGTTGCTCAGTCGTGTCCTACTCGCGACCCCATGAACCGCAGCATGCCAGGCATCTTTGTCCCTCACCAACTCCCAGAGTTTACCCAAACTCATGTCCATTGAATCAGTGATGCTGGTCAACCATTTCATCCTTTGTTATCCCATTCTCCTCCTGCCCTCAATCTTTCCCTAGTGAGTATATTTTTTCAAATATATGAAAAAAAATTAGTAATTATCCTAATCTTGACTCGAAAGATGCTCTACTGAAGCAGCACAATGAACGAGTGAATGAATGAATGAATTTTTTTAAATCTGATTTTTAAGGTCAGCTGCTGCCCAGCCTGATGTTAGGATCTTATCTTCCAGAAATATTATTATTGTTCCATTAGGGCAGAAAGTTTTCTTTACATTCTGTATGAAAGAAAATATTCTTTACATTCTGTATGAAAGTGGAAGTGTTGTTGCTCAGTTGTGTCCAATTCTTTGTGACTCCATGGTCTGTGCATGGAATTCTCCAGGCAAGAATACTGGAGTGGGTGGCCATTCCCTTCTCCAGGGGATCTTCCCAACCCAGGGATCGAACCCTGGTCTTTTGCATTGCAGGCAGATTCTTTACTATCTGAGCTACCAGAGAAGCCATTACATGCTGAAGGTAATAAAAATTATCTGTTAGTACTATTGACAACTCTCTGTCTCCATGTGTGAGGTGCATCACCATCAACCACAACATGTGTTTCACCATGGGTTACTATGGGATGATTGAATATAGAAGACCTGGACACAGTAGACTCCCTCAGAAAGGGTGATCTTAGGTCCATAGCCATCAGAGGTGGATGGCTCCCCAGAATTCTAGAGATTCTTCATGTTCTTCTGGATTTAGCAAGTTTCAGGCTCTAGGTCTGTGTTCTTTTCTGCAAAATAATACTGTTAGACAAGATTAGTAAATGTCAAGCTGTGTGTTTTAGTTTTATTATAAATATATATTTTATGAACTTAGTTCACAATATTTTTCTTATAATATATCGATACTTTCTGGATGTAGCATGTTATAAAAATGTATACAGTAATATGAACCAAATTTGGAGATATTAGAGATTGTCAATGCATTAATGTTTCCTCATTGAAAAAACTTAAAATATAAAAGTGGTCAAACAGGAGGTGGCAAGAGTGAACGTTGATATTTTAGGAATCAGTGAACTAAAATGGACTGGAAAGGGTGAACTTAACTCAGATGACCATTATATCTACTACTGCGGGCAAGAATCCCTTAGAAGAAATAAAGTAGCCATCACAGTCAACAAAAGAGTGTGAAATGCAGTACTTGGATGCAATCTCAAAAATGACAGAATGATCTCTGTTCGTTTCCAAGGCAAACCATTCAATATCACGGCAATCCAAGTCTATGCCCCAACCAGTAACACTGAAGAAGCTGAAGTTGAATGGTTCTATGAAGACCTACAAGACCTTTTAGAACTAACACCCCAAAAAGATGTCCTTTTCATTATAGGGGACTGGAATGCAAAAGTAGGAAGTCAAGAGATACCTGGAGTAACAGGCAAATTTGGCCTTGGAGTATAGAAAGAAGCAGGGAAAAGGCTAATAGAGTTTTGTCAAGAGGACTCACTGGACATAGCAAACACCCTCTTCCAACAACACAAGAGAAGACTCTACACATGAACATCACCAGATTGTCAACACCAAAATCAGATTTATTATATTCTTTGCAGCCAAAGATGGAGAAGCTCTATACAGTCAGCAAAAACAAGACTGGGAGCTGACTGTGGCAGAGATCATAAACTCTTTATTGCCAAATTCAGACTTAAATTGAAGAAAGTAGGGAAAAACACTAGACCATTCAGGTATGACCTAAATCAAATCCCTTACAATTATACAGTGGAAGTGAGAAATAGATTTAAGGGACTAGATCTGATAGATAGAGTGCCTGATGAACTATGGACAGAGGTTTGTGACATTTTACAGGAGACAGGGATTAAGAACATCCCCAAGAAAAAGAAATGCAAAGAAGCAAAATGGCTGTCTGAGGAGGCCTTACAAATAGCTATGAAAAATAGAGAAGCAAAAAGCAAAGGAGAAAAGGAAAGATATACCCACTGAATGCAGAGTTCCAAAGAATAGCAAGGAGAGAGAAGAAAGCCTTCCTCAGCGTTCAATGCAAAGAAATAGAGGAAAACAATAGAATGGGAAAGACCAGAGATCTCTTCAAAAAAGTCTTAGAGCTACCAAGGGAACATTTCATACAAAGATGGGCTCAATAAAGGACAGAAATGGTATGGGCTTAACAGAAGCAGAAGATATTAAGAAGAGGTGGCAAGAATACACAGAAAAACTGTACAAAATAGATCTTCACGTCCCAAATAATCACGATGGTGTGATCACTGACCTAGAGCCAGACATCCTGGAATGTGAAGTCAAGTGGGCCTTAGGAAGCATCGCTACAAACAAAGCTAGAGGAGGTGATGGAATTCCAGTTAAGCTATTTCAAACCTTAAAAGATGATGCTGTGAAAGTGCTGCACTCCATAAGCCAGCAAATTTGGAAAAGTCAGCAGTGGCCACAGGACTGGAAAAAAGTCAGTTTTCGTTCCAACCCCAAAGAAAGACAATGCCAAAGAATGCTCAAACTACCACACAATTGTACTCATTTTGCTTCTGCTGCTACTGCTGCTAAGTCGCTTCAGTCGTGTCTGACTCTGTGCGACCCCATAGACAGCAGCCCACCAGGCTCCTCTGTCCATGGGATTCTCCAGGCAAGAACACTGGATTGGGTTGCCATTTCCTCCTCCAATGCGTGAAAGTGAAAAGTCAAAGTGAAGTCACTCAGTCACATCCAACTTGTAGCGACCCCATGGACTGCAGCCTACCAGGCTCCTCCATCCATGGGATTTTCCAGATAAGAGTACTGGAGTGGGGTGCCTTTGCCTTACACACTAGCAAAGTAATCTTCAAAATTCTCCAAGCCGGGCTTTAACAATACGAGAACCGTGAACTTCCAGATGTTCAAGCTGGTTTTATAAAAGGCAGAGGAACCAGAGATCAAATTGTCAACATCCACTGCATCATTAAAAAGCAAGAGAGTTCCAGAAAAAACATCTATTTCTGCTTTATTGACTATGCCAAAGCCTTTGACTGTGTGGATCACAACAAACTGTGGAAAATTCTGAAAGAGATGGGAATACTAGACCACCTGACTTGCCTCTTGAGAAATCTCTGTGCAGGTCAGGAAGCAATAGTTAGAACTGGACATGGAACAACAGGCAGGTTCCAAATAGGAAAAGGAGTACATCAAGGCTGTATATTGTCACCCTGCTTATTTAACTTATATGCAGAGTACATCATGAGAAACGCTGGACTGGAAGAAACACAAGCTGGAATCAAGATTTCCAGCTGGCAAAAGCTGGCTTAAAGCTCAACATTCAGAAAATGAAGATCATGGCATCTGGTCCCAGCACTTCATGGGAAATAGATGGGGAAACAGTGTCAGACTTTATTTTTTTGGGCTCCAAAATCACTGCAGATGGTGACTGCAGCCATGAAATTAAAAGATGCTTACTCCTTGGAAGGAAAGTTATGACCAACCTAGATAGCATATTAAAAAGCAGAGACATTACTTTGCCAACAAAGGTCCGTCTAGTCAAGGCTATGGTTTTTCCAGTAGTCATGTATGGATGTGAGAGCTGGACTATAAAGAAAGCTGAGTGCTGAAGAATTGATGCTTTTGAACTGTGGTGTTGGAGAAGACTCTTGAGAGTCCCTTGGACTGCAAGGAGATCCAACCAGTCCATCCTAAAGGAAATCAGTCCTGAATATTCATTGGAAGGACTGATGTTGAAGCTGAAACTCTAATACTTAGCCACCTGATGCAAAGAGCTGACTCATTTGAAAAGACCCAGCTGCTGGGAAAGACTGAGGGCGGGGGGAGAAGGGGATGACAGAGGATGAGATGGTTGGATGGCATCATTGACTCAATGGACATGAGTTTGAGTAAACTCCAGGAGTTAGTGATAGACAGAGAAGCCTGGCATGCTGCAGTCCATGGGGTCACAGAGTCGGATAGGCCTGAGCAACTGAACTGAACTGATACTATAGAAAGTGAATTTTCTACATTTAAACTACAAAATACACTGGGGTGATACTTTTTTTTTGCTTCATTTCTCTTTTATATTGGGGTTTCATGTGAGATCTTACATGTCTGTTTTCAAGAATGGCATTCTGAAGACATTTACACCTCAGCCAGCCCCTTTATGTATGATCAGGGCACTCAAGATGGCCGTTCTCTTGGTCTCTGTACATTTCCTGCTCAACCAGTGCCTGCTTCACATATACCCTACTCATGTGACGGGCCTTTTTACATCCTGGCTCCGGCCAGTGATTGTTTTATTAATAGCTTTAGGTTAGAATATCTCCACTAGGAGATCAAAGGGGTGGTGAGGGGCGGTGAGGGGTGTGCCCACCGCTGGTTTCCCTGGTAAACAATGAGCCAACTGTTATCAATTCCCCCTATAACTGGTAACCTCCCTCTCCCCAGAAGGAGTGAAGGCTGGGGTGCTGGCCGCTCCAGGACCTTGCTTCAGTCATGCAAGTTTTCTCCATCCATTAAACCATTGAGTCTCTGAGGTTGATTTCAGGCTCTTTCTTTGGTTTTGAAGCTGGGCAAATACAGGACTTGCAGGCCTGTTGGAGGCAGCCCAACACCTGATTATAATAAATTCACTATAGCACATCAACAGGTATAGAGGAGAAACAATAATTTTCTGTTTACATTCAGGTTCTTGGCAGAGACCCCTTTGTAATAAAAGGCAGATTAAAATGAGAAAAACAAACAGAAGTTTACTAACATGGATAACTCCTGTATACATGGGAGTTCTGGGGGTAAAGGGGTAGGAGAGTTTCAGAGAAAAGGAGAAATTTGACAAGAGAATCAGTATAGGGGATTTTAGGGTAAAGTGGAGAGGTAGTTGGCATAGAAGTGAAGGCAGAAGTGGTCCTAACCACTGTACCAACACCTTGCCTCAGTTAATCTTAAAATTTTATTTTGCAGAGAGTAATTTTAGTTTACTGATAATGTTGGGATATTTGAAATAAATGTTCCACTGAACTCTGGAGATTTTTGAGTTATTGTATTCCAGTTCAATTTTAAGAAAATTAAGTTTGGAGATTTCAAAAATTCCCTATAGTGGTCACTGTTACTCTAAATTGCCTTTGGTCATATTGGTCCATTTAGTTAGAAATATGCATGAAGAAGGGCCATGGATTTTAAACATAAAATTGGCCTGAGTCCCTATGTGTGGCTTCCCTCAAAATACTTACATAACTGGAAACCCCCATCCTAGAGATTTTTCCTTTAGAACAAAGGACAATTCTCAAATGGCTTAAGCAACTTAAAGCATAAATGGCTCAATTTAAACAGCTTGCAAGCTAACCCCAGCCAGTTTTAAGAAGACAGGTTGGTTTGGTGGGAGCCAGGCCAGAGACTTTTTTTCAGCCATCTCCAAAAGACAGCCATTCCAAAGGAATAGGTCAAATCTGAAAAATCCTGGCCATTCTTCAGAAACAGTTTCAGAGAAACAACCCCTGATTTCTATGAATGGCCAGGACTAGCCAGTTTCAGTGAATCATTCTGATCGCAAAATCAGAGCAAAGTGCCAAATGAATACTTTAATATAGAACAAGGCCTTAACCAGAACAGAGAAACCTTTGCATATATCCTGGGTAAAACCTGGAGAGATAAAACCTGAGTAAAGCAAAGAGGGCGCAAACTCAGATCCAGGAACTCTAGGGCCTGTGAGAAAGCAGTGAGTGGCAGTGGCTCAACTGTGGTCATCAGAACTGCGTGCTCACCAGCCCCAGAGCTATCAGGAGGCTTTTTTTTTGGCTGCACTGGGTCTTCCTTGCTGTGCGCAGGCTTTCTGTAGTTGTGGCCTGGGCTACTCTTCGTTTTGGTGTGAAGGTGTCTCTTTTTGCACAGCACAGGCTCTAGGACACACAGGCTTCAGCTCTGCTGCACACAAGCTCAGTAGCTGAGTTCAAGGGCTCTATAGTACCGACTCAGGAGTTGTGATGCCTGGGGTTAGTTGCCCTGTGGCATCTTCCCAGACCAGGGATTGAACCTGTGTCCCCTGCATTTGGCAGGCAGACTCTTAACCACTGGATGACCAGAGAAGACCCCATCAAAAGTCTTTTGTGGTCTCCTACTAGTCACAAAAATGTTGACTTGAAATGAATAGACTACTAGATATTTCTCCAGCAAAGATGGGTCTATTTGGGATTAGCAGAGAATTGTATTTGGGGTTAGCAACCATTGTAAATCATGTACAAGTCCCCTACATAGAAAGGGAAGGAGAATGCTTTTATAGAGAGGAAAAGGAATTTTGGAAAAATGAAAGTGTTAGTCACTCAGTCATGTCCAACTCTTTGCAACCACATGGACTGTAGCTCACCAGACTCCTCTGTCCATGAAATTCTCCAGGCAAGAATACTGGAGTGGGTTGCCATTCCCTTCTCCAGGGGATCTTCCCTACTCAGGGATCCAGCTGGGTCTCCTGCACCTGCAGACAGATTCTTTACTGTGCAAGCCACCAAGGAAGCTTATATAGCAAATAAAGAGTCTATGGCTTTTTTTTTGGCTGAGTTCTTGCCAGGGAAGGAGTCTTCTTCCAGTTGAGCTCTGCTATCTGCCCAGAGATAGAGAGTTCCCCCTTATGGTCTTCCAACTCTATTTGAGGTTTTTGTTTAATTTTTTATACTCTAAGTTTTGCAATTCTGAATGAAGCTACTATAAACATATAAACATAAATGTGCAGGGTTTGTGAGGATATACGTTTTTAACTCATTGGATAAATACCAAAACTGTTGGATCATACAGGAAGATTATGTTCACCTTTGTAGGAAACTGCCAAACTGTCTTCCAAACTGGCTGTACCATTTTGCATTCCTAGCAGCAATGAATGAAAGTTCCTGAAGTTCCACAACCTTGTTAGCATTTAGTATTGTCTGTGTTTGGGGTTTTAGCCATTCTAATAGGTAGTGGTATCTCATTGTTGTTTTAATTTGTAATTCATTAATGACATATGATGTTGCATGTCTTCAAATATGTACTTGACATCTTTATAGATTCTTTGGTGAGGTTCTGTCCAGACTATTTGTCCATTTTTAAAAACTGGATTGTTTTCTTATTGTTGAGTTTTAAGAGTTCTTTAAATTCACTTTTTTAATTGTTCATTGTTTAATTATGGTGGGCCCTCTCTTTTTACTTCACAAGTCTCTCTAGTTCTGCTCCTGCTTGATTCCCCACTGTGCTCTCTCTTCCTGTTGAAAGTAAACTCAACAGCAGAGAAGTATGCTCTTTGCCTACTGCAGAGGAAATGATGCTGCCAGTGCAGCTCATAGGGCAAATCTAAAAGCATATTTCTAATATTTCTTTGGTTAAAAGTTCGGAGCTTCATAAAGACACACAGACATACACACTCTAGATTTACATCTGAAAATGCTGTAGCATATTTTTATAGTCAAAGGAGTGGGAAAAGCAATAAATCCATTAGGTCAGGGGTCCCCAGCCTCCGTGATCTATTGCCTGATGATCTGAGGTGGAGCTTATGTAATGATAATGGAAATAAAGTGCACAGTAAGTGTTATGTGCTTGAATCATCCTGAAACCATCCCCCATCCCTGGTCTGTGGAAAACGTTTCTTCCACAAAACCAGTCCTTGGTGCCAAAAAGGTTGGGGATCACTGCTTTAGGCTACAGAATAATCACCAGAATTGTTTCAAGCATATTCTTTGGCCACTGAAGTGGGGTGTGTGTGTGGGGGGGTGTCTCTGACTAGACTAGTCTATAAAGTACTTGAGGGGAGTCCTTAGAGATAAAACCCAGATGGTAAATTGAAGGGGACCCTTGAAAGGCTATTTTATTCTGTTGTACCAGGGAGCCATTGAGGGCTATTGAGTAGCAGTAGAAAAGAGTTAGGCTTTTGCTTTTCATATCCTGTGCTGATAACACAGTATTTAGGCATAGTAATTGACATGTCAACACACAGTTTAAAAAATTGGAGCCCAAATGCCTCATCTTAGAAATTCTCCAAATCTCCCTTTCCCTCTTTTTAAATTGGGGTTAATGCTTTACTCCAAAGCTGATATGAGGGTTATGTGAAATACTGTCAGAAGTACTTATTACCCATTTCATTAAGACCACTCCTCCTCATTTATCCGGACTCATTTAATTATTTTACTTCATTTAATTGTCACACTTCTTGTAATGTTGAAGGAGTAGGACCCATCATATATCCTTTCCCAGGCTCTGATCTCTAGGCTTTTCTTTTTTTTTAAATTAATTTATTTTTAACTGAAGGATAATTGCCTTAATACATTGTGCTGGTTTCTACCATGCATCAACATGAACCAGCCATAGGCATACATATGTCCCCTCCCTTCTGAACTTCTCGCCCACGTTCCATCTCATCCTATCACTCTAGTAGTCACAGAGCCCCAGTTTGAGTTTTCGGAGTCATACAGCAAATTCCCACTGGCTATCTATTTTACATATGGTAATGTATCTCATTGGAAAAGACTCTGATGCTGGGAGGGATTGGGGGCAGGAGGAAAAGGGGACGACAGAGGATGAGATGGCTGGATGGCATCACCGACTCAATGGATGTGAGCTTGAGTGAACTCCGGGAGTTGGTGATGGACAGCGAGGCCTGGTGTGCTGTGATTCATGGGGTCACAAAGAGTCAGACACAACTGAGCAACTGAACTGAACTGAATGTATCTGTTTCCATACTACTCTCTCCATTTGTCCCACCCTGTCCTTCTCTGACTGTGTCCACAAATCTGTTCTCTATGTCTGTATCTCCATTGCTGCCCTGCAGATTTGTTCATCAATACCATCTTTCTAGATTCCATATATATGTGCTAATATACCATATTTGTTTTCCTCTTTCTGACTTACTGTATTCTGTATACTAGGCTCTAGGTTAATCTACCTTATTAGAACTGACTCAAATGCATTCTTTTATGGTTGAGGAAAAATATCAATAACCTTAGATATGCAGATGACACCACCCTTATGGCAGAAAGTGAAGAAGAACTAAAGAGCCTCTTGATGAAGGTGAAAGAGGAAAGTGAAAAAGATGACTTAAAGCTCAACATTCAGAAAACTAAGATCATGGCATCTGGTCCCATCACTTCATGGCAAATAGATGGGGAAACAGTGGCTTATTTTATTTTTCTGGGCTCCAAAATCACTGCAGATGGTGATTGCAGCCAGGAAATTAAAAGACACTTACTCCTTGAAAGGAAAGCTATGACCAACCTAGACAGCATATTCAAAAGCAGAGACATTACTTTGCCAACAAAGGTCCATCTAGTCAAGGCTATGGTTTTTCCAGTGGTCATGTATGGATGTGAGAGCTGGACTATAAATAAAGCTGAGTGCAAAAGAATTGATGCTTTTGAACTGTGGTGTTGGAGAAGACTCTTGAGAGTCCCTTGGACTGCAAGGAGATCCAACCTGTCCATCCTAAAGGAAATCAGTCCTGTGTGTTCATTGGAAGGACTGATGCTGAAGCTGAAACTCCAATACTTTGGCCACCTGATGCGAAGAGCTGACTCAATAGAAAAGACCCTGATGCTGGGAAAGATTGAGGGCAGGAGAAGGGGACGACAGAGAATGAGATGGTTGGATGGCATCACCAACTCAATGGACATGGGTTTGGGTAAACTCCATGAATTGGCGATGGACAGGGAGGCCTGGCGTGCTGCGGTTCATGGGGTCACAAAGAGTCAGACACGACTGAGCGATAGAACTGAACTGAATATTCCATTGTATATATGTACCATTCATATTTATCCATTCATCTGTTGATGGACATCTAGGTTGCCTCCAGGTCCTAGCTATTGTAACTAGTGCTGCAATGAACATTGGGCTACATGTGTCTTTTTCAATTATGGTTTTCTCAGGTTGCATGCCCAGTAGTGGAATTGTTGGGGCATATGGTAGTTTTATTTCTAGTTTTTAAAGGAATCTCCACACGGTCTTCCATAGTGGCTATATCAATTAACATTGCCACCAACAGTGCAGGAGGAGTCCCTTTTCTCCACACCCTCTCCTGCATTTATTGTTTGCAGGTGTTTTGGTGATGGCCATTTTGGCCGACATGAGGTGATATTTCATTGTAGCTTTTACTTGCATTTCTCTGATAATGAGCGGTGTTGAGTATCTTTTCATGTGTTTATTAGCCATTTGTATGTCTTCTTTGGAGAAATGTCTGCTTAGGTCTTCTGCCCACTTTTTGATTGGGTTGTTTGTTTTTCTGGTATTGAGTTGCACAAGCTGCTGTATATCTAGGCTTTTCTTATTTAGTGTATCACTGATAAAGATGCTCCTGCCATTGTTGCTGTTAGGCCAGGCAATTTGTTAAGTGCAGTGCACACATTATCTCACTTAAAACCCACAAAATTATTAATATTCCCATTTAGTTGATAAGAACACTGAGACTCAGACAGAGTATTTTGCCTAAAGTCACCCAGCAATTAATGAGGCAGAGCCTGCATTCAAACCCTGGCTTATCTAGCTCTAGCTCCTACGCACTTCACCATTAACTACACAAAATGCCTTTTATGTGCAGGCTTCTCCCACTGGCAACTTTCCAAGCACTTTATCAGGACTTCATTGGCCTATTTACAGCATAGAATGCTATGTTATCAGGCTTCCCAATAGGTCTCCCCCACTAAACTGAGTCTTCTGAGGGCCAAGTCTTTGTCTCAGACACTTTTGTTCCCCAAGCACCCTGTATTGTGCTTGGTGAACACTGGGCTCATTAATTCATTCCTTCTGCAGATACTTACAAAATGTTTGCTATAAACCAGGTGCTATGCAGGAAGAGGAGAAAGGGACAACAGAGGACGAGATGTTTGAATGGCATTGTTGACTCAATGGACATGAGTTTAAGCAAACTCCGGGAGATGGTGAAGGACAGGGAAGCCTAGCATGCTGCAGTCCACAGAGTCACAAAGAGTCAGACACAACTGAGTGACTGAACAACAACACAGGTGCTATGCTAGTGTTAGGTAAATAAAACAGTGATACCAACAAAGCCCCCTTTGGTACTGTCAACTTAAAAAATATTCAACCTAAAACTTGAGTTATGTTATGTTTGGTGGGAGTTTTTAGGACTTCAAGCCCCAAAGGCAGCATCTCAAGTAACCCTGAGAGAACTGCTCTGTAGAAATGAGGGGTGGGGGAGTCAAGGTTATACAGAAGTTTTGCAACAAAGGGCAGTTACTCCAAAGGTCAAAAGATTATTGTTAATTAAGGAAAACTAGGTATCCCAAGTTCATAAATTCAGTGCTTTTCTATGTATGAGACTATGCAAGAGTCTGGGCTCACTGAAATCATTCCTTTGATAAGCACCTCAGCTATCTGGGGCCAATATCCTACAGTTTCACATCCTGCATTCGGTCAGCACTCACCAGTAGGTAGTGGCTACAGTCTGATGGTTACTAGATGGCAGGCATTCTTTCCTTCCAGAGTTCCCTCAGGGCTCACCAGCTCACTTTGGAGGGCTATAATCTCTAATGATGTGACATTCTTTGTTTACTGATTTGGCGGGCAATAGCCCATTTCTCAGTACCAATATAGGGAGAAGATAATTGGAACACAGGGTAAGCATATTGTCACCCTGCTTATTTAACTTATATGCAGAGTACATCATGAGAAACACTGGACTGAAAGAAGCACAAGCTGGAATCAAGATTACCAGGAGAAATATCAATAACCTCAGATATGCAGATGACACCACCCTTATGCCAGAAAGTGAAGAGGAACTAAAAAGCCTCTTGATGAAAGTGAAAGTGGAGAGTGAAAAAGTTGGCTTAAAGCTCAACATTCAGAAAATGAAGATCATGGCATCCAGTCCCATCACTTCATGGGAAATAGATGGGGAAACAGGGGAAACAGTGTCAGACTTTATTTTTCTGGGCTCCAAAACCACTGCAGATGGTGACTGCAGCCATGAAATTAAAAGACCCTTACTCCTTGGAAGGAAAGTTATGACCAACCTAGATAGCATATTAAAAAGTGGAGACATTACTTTGCCAACAAAGGTTTGTCTAGTCAAGGCTGTGGTTTTTCCTGTGTTCATGTATGGATGTGAGAGTTGGACTGTGAAGAAGGCTGAGCGCCGAACAATTGATGCGTTTGAACTGTGGTGTTGGAGAAGACTCTTGAGAGTCCCTTGGACTGCAAGGAGATCCAACCAGTCCATTCTGAAGGAGATCAGCCCTGGAATTTCTTTGGAAGGACTGATGCTGAAGCTGAAACTCCAGTACTTTGGCCACCTCATGCGAAGAGTTGACCCATTGGAAAAGACTCTGATGCTGGGAGGGATTGGGGGCAGGAGGAAAAGGGGACGACAGAGGATGAGATGGCTGGATGGCATCACTGACTCGATGGACGTGAGTCTGGGTGAACTCTGGGAGTTGGTGATGCACAGGGAAGCCTGGAGTGCTGCGATTCATGGGGTCGCAAAGAGTCGGACACGACTGAGCGACTGAACTGAACTGAAGGTAAAATGATGACTATATAAAGTTTGGACAGAATTTCACTCACGTTTGTAGAGAAAAGTAAGAGAACAATTAAAACTTCTATCTCAAGAACAAGAGGATGTGTCTTGTGAGCAACCCAGAAACGATTTCCAGAGGTAAAGTTTACAGTTCCAAGAGTCTGAAGGCCCAGAAAATTGCAGTTCGGTAGAGATCAAGTCTTTATCAAGCTTTTAAAGTTCCTCAGAGAGACCAGGAGATCAAGAGGGAGAGTGGGTAGACAGCCCTGTCCTTATCAAAAAAATTGCATTGCTGTAACCTTCCGCTAGTCTCTGGGATTGCAGGTTTACAGATCAGGGCACGCTCCCTGGAGCTTGAAGAAGTGAAGTGAAGTGAAGTCGCTCAGTCGTGTCCGACTCTTTGCGACCCCATGGACTGTAGCCTACCAGGCTCCTCTGTCCATGGGATTTTCCAGGCAATAGTACTGAAGTGGATTGCCATTTCCTTCTCGAGCTGATCTTCCCGACCCAGGGATGGAACCCAGGTCTCACGCATTGTAGAGACGCTTTACCGTCTGAGCCACCAGGTAACTTCAGATCGTGGACAAGTGGTCTAGAGAAGAGGATCACTTCCGGTAGGTAGTCGTGAAAATCCCAATGAAGAGGTGATTTCCGAGTTGAAATCTTTGAGGTTTATAAAGTGTTTAAAGAGCGACTGATTGATGAATGAAGAGCAATCTAGCATTTGTCAAGGAGCTAAAGAAAGTTTCTCTTTGGCGTCAAATCATAATGAAAAGGAAAAGGGGGGAAGAAACACTTAGGAGTGTCCTAGAATAGTGCTTTTCACAGCCCTCAGGCTGAAAAAAACGCGTCTCTGCCTCAGATCCCAACGCCAGGGATACACCTGAGGAAGGGCAAAGCAGCGACTCCCCAGCTACGTCTGGGGGCGGGGCTACGGAAGCCGAACGGGCGCAGGGGCGCTCCGCCGGAACAGTGTGCGCAGGCCCGGGGCACTCGGTGGGCTGGGGTGCCTCCGGCGCCGGCCCGCCCCCGCCGCGCTCCCCGCCCACACCCGTACTTACTTCCGCAGTCGCCGGCTTCCCGGAGCCCAGACGCAGCCTCTGAGTCGTCCGGTACCTTCTGTTGGGTCAGCAGGCGTGAGGCTCTCGCGGCGGCGTGTAGACCGCACCGCTCTGCCGTTGGGCACCCTTCCGCTCGCCCGCCCGGCGGGCCGGCCGAGCTCCCTCACGTGTCTCCCGGCTGGTCCGGGGGGTCAGGGCACCGCCTCCACGGCGGCCCCGCCGGACTCGCGGTCGGGGCCGCAGCCCGAACCTGAAGCGGACGGCGTCATGAGGCAGCTGCCATACTTCTGCCGCGGCCAAGTGGTGCGGGGCTTCGGCCGCGGCTCCAAGCAGCTGGGCATCCCTACAGGTGAGCGCAGAAGAGCGCGGAGTCCCCGACCCGCACTTGGCTGGGTCACCTGGGAGCGGAGCTGGGACGTCAGCCGGGGGAGCTCCAAGCTGGGTCGTAGGACTACGGGCAGGGATGACACTTTCCTCCACCCAGGTCCCCCTTTGTTGAGGCAGAAGACCTTTGGTCGGGCTGATGGAGCGCGTCCTTACTCGTGGATCAGAGCTCACCCGGCTTGTGGGGTGGTGACCTCAGAAAGCTGAACCTGAGTTTCAGGATCCCCCTTTCCCGCCTCCCAGTCTAGCTGTGATCAAGCCGCCAGGCGTGGCGCCTGTTTTCCCTTTTAGAAAATGTAATGTGGGCCAGATAGGCTAAATTCTTAAGCCAGCAATATGGTTTTCTTCCTTTAAATACGTTAGTAAATTGTGTCCAAATGACGACGCAGGCACTTGAATGAGAACCAGGTATCATTTTGATCTTTCTACCTTAGTTTTCGTAGTTAGGACTTGAAGGTATGCTTACTCATCCTTAAAAGTACATTCCCGGGCTGCCTTTAGGCCTGTTAAAGTAGACTTTGAGCTTGGGGCCTAGGCATGTGTATTTCAAATAATAAGAATCTTCTCAAGAGATTCTGAGCCTCTTTAAGAAAGACCAGGGCTAAAAATCCAGCTGTTCATGTATTTGTTTTCTTCTCCTACTGTGAGACTTTACATTTTTTGATACACTTATATAACTAACCTGGTACCTTACACACTTATAATCTGGTACTTTTTTCCTAACCAGTTGGTATGAAGAAGAGAAAGAAATCCTAGCCAGAGTATGAAATGATGGTATTAATAGTCTTAGAGTCCTAGGAATCTTGTTTGATGATTTAGACTAGGCTTGCATGTGACTTTTATAAATATTGAATATGAAACTCTAAACAGCATATTTTCTTCTATTTAGCTAACTTTCCTGAACAAGTAGTAGATAATCTTCCAGCTGATATATCTACTGGCATTTATTATGGTTGGGCCAGTGTTGGAAATGGAGATGTCCATAAGATGGTGGTGAGCATAGGATGGAACCCATACTACAAGAATACTAAAAAATCCATGGTAAGAATTGTATTTCACTCCATAAATGAGGATGAGATGATGATTTGGAGTAATACACAGGTAGAACTCATCAGCGGTGATCACAACAATAATCCAGATTCTAGAATTTTGGCAGTGTATCTGAAGGGTTTAAAAGTGAAGTGTTTAGTTACTATTTGAATGGAATAACTTTTCCATCCTTTCACTTTCAAGCTGTTTGTGTCTTTGGATCTAAAGTGAGTCTCTTATAAAGAGGGTATAGTTGGATTTTGTATTTTTTAACTAGGCTGCTAATCTCTGACTTTTGGTTGGAGAGTTTAATCCATTTACATTTCGAGTAATTACTAGTAAGGAGGGATGTCTGCTATTTTACTGGTTTTTTTTAATACGCCTTCCAGCTTTTTTGTCCATTGGTTCTTCGATTACTGCCTTGTTTTAGCTGATTTTTTTTTTTTTTTTGTAGTAACACGTGTTGATCCCTTCTCATTTCCTTCTGTGTATTTTCTATAGATATTTTCTTTGTGTATACCATGGGGACTGCATTTAACATCCTAAAGTTATAAAAATCCATTTTGAATTTATACCAAATTGGTAGTATACCAAAACTCACAGATTATGTCATTGTGTACCCAATAACATAGATTAATAAATTTTATAAATTAGAGAAAATAGAAAGTGGAATCACAAACCAAACTACAATACTTAAATTTTATAACTGCCTGTGTATTTACCTTTATTAGAAATAAAAGTGAAATAAAGTTGAGTTTGCTGCAGTTAATGTAGGTCATTTGCCCTTTAACTATTGCTCACTCTGTTAGGGCTTCCCAGAAGGCACAGTGGTAAAGAATCTGCCTGCAATGCAGGAGACCCAGGTTCAATCCCTGAGCTGGGAAAATTCCCTGGAGAAGGAAATGGCAACCCACTCCAGTATTCTTGCCTGGATAATCCCTTGGACAGAGGAGAATGGCAAGCTACAGTCCATGGGGTCTCAAAGAGTCGGACATGACTTCAGCGACTGAGCACGCACACACCCTGTTAAGGTAGAACTACTCACTCTATGAATGGTGCTTTCTGATAAAATTGCAGAATGATGCTTTTTCTCATCTTCCAGCCCCCTTTGAGGTTATACATATTCTGTTCTTATCATCAAATTTACACAGCTTTAGTGCATAATCTTCTAGATATGGCTGAATCTTTTGGTCATCTAAATTTCTCTTTGAAGGGTTTATAGAAATCTGTCACAGTTGGAAAGCTAGCTGAAAAAGTACTGGCGTAAGCAGTAGAAGTGGTCCAGGACTACTTAATGTTATGCTCAATGGTCCTCTTATTTTTCAGGATTAAGGGTGTGTTGGCGTAGATAAAAGAATTGATGAAAGAACACAAAATATTTTTCTGTGGAGTGAGGGAGGAAATGAAAGGGAGGGGAGGCTATCCCATGACTAATTTTTTCTTATTTAGCTACTCAGATAACAGAACTGTTATTACAGAGCCAGTTAAGGAGTGCTTTCTGTAGTTAGGAGAAACTTAGTTTTCCATTGGTAGGAGGTTCATTTTAGAGTTTTTCTTTTCCTTTTCTTTGCTGATAACAGATGTACATGATGTACCTGTTGAAGTCTTTACTCCTTTTTTAAAAAATGGGATTGTCTGTCTTACTGACTGAAAGAAGTTCTTAATATATTCTGGATCCAGTTCTTTGGTTGGAACTACGTATGACAAATGTCTACTGTGTTGCTTTTTTTTTTTTAATTTGATTAATGGAATGGTGTCTTTTGAGAAAGAGTTTCTTTGCTCATTACCTCTTTGGTGTATTTGCTCAGTTTTTTTGCCTTAATAAGAGTCTTATTTTGTTGCGTGTTAACTTTTTCTAAAAACAGCAAATCACACCAGATTTGTGGGATAGCATCTACCTTACTCAGTTACAATGTTTACCTGTAAGGTCAGGGTCAAGAACAGGAGCAATGGAAGAGTTTAGAAAAAACTGCATGTATATTTTAACCTGTCTTTAAAAATTTAAGGAAGGTTGATTGTTTCATTTCAGTGACCCCACCATAAAAATAAAGATACATTCAATTTTAACATTTTTTAACTGTAGGAAACTCATATCATGCATACTTTCAAAGAGGACTTCTATGGGGAAATCCTCAAAGTGGCCATCGTTGGCTACCTCAGACCAGAAAAGAACTTTGATTCTTTAGGTAAGTTCTTTTTTAGATCTTCTTAGATATTGCTGCAGCCCCTTTTACTGCTTCTCCTAATAATAATCACGGCAGGACAGATTGTATTTGAGCATGTAATATGCCAGGCCTTGTTTTAAGAGCCTTACATGAATCAACTCACTTAATCCCCACAACAACCACATGAAGTATTATTTAGTCTATTTTGCAGGTGAGGAAATTGTTAGAAAGGTTAAGTAGTTTGCCTGGGGTAACATAGTAAGTGATGCAGCCTAGATTCAAACTGACTCTCTCTCTCCAACAGTATGAAGTTAGTGAAATATATTTCCTTTTGTATTTTAAGAACAAGTAAGAATTAATATTGTGAATAATGGGTGCTTAGCAGTACTTGAAATGTAAGAAACAGTAAATCAGAACATTTAAACTAATTGGTGCTGAGTATCTTATTGTAGTGTGATAGTTTTAATTCTAATGTAGAGTTTCTTTTACAAGTGTAAATATTGAAGAGAACTGAGAGTGTTTGTTTCATTTAGTATGTGACTTGTACCTTTTTGCTAATGCCTTTCTCTAAGTAATTGCAAGACAATTAGGGACATCCTTTATGTACCATTGACTTTTACTTAAGTCTAGAAGAAAGGATGAAACAAACATTACTGGGCACCTACCCTGTGCCAGGGACACTGCCAGCTTCTGAGATTTAAGGAGAAGCTGAACAAAGTAGTAGTAAAAAGCACAGCAGCAGTTTTTCATTATCTTTACCTGGTATATTCTCTCCGCAGAGGCACTTATTTCAGCAATTCAGGGTGATATCGAAGAAGCTAAGAAACGACTAGATTTACCAGAACATTTGAAACTCAAAGAAGACAAATTCTTCCAGGTTCCTAAAAGCAAGATAATGAATGGCCACTGATGGAAAAATCATCTTATTTATTCATTCACTGTTGTCTAATATTTTACTGCTCATAACTCTGCAGTCTCATCTTGGTTATATTTTAAAAAAACATTTTCCTACAGCTGTGATTTAATTTAAATAGTGCAATGTAGTTACCATATTATGTTCCAACTGTTCAATTAAACCCATCATGTCACAGTACTAAAAAAGTTTATTTTAAAAAAATCAAGATTTTTATGTAATATGTTGATTAAAATATACCACTAGAAAGGTCTTAAGTATCTTATAATGGAAATGAAATATGTATAAATATGGTTAACAGGCAGGTCATTTTGAGATGAGAACAATAATTCTCATGGTAAAATTCTAGCATGCGTGTACTTGTATAGCATGCTCTGCTGATCAGAAAGCTTATAAAAGTAACTGTATTAAGCAGAGGTTTGACAGTTTATTATAAACCTAAGGGGAAAATCCAGACTTCATATTTTTTATATTTTGGGCATTTATGTATTATTAAAGACATGAAGACTGGTGAAATTTCATTTTAATTAGTCATTTCCTTTAAGGCCTCAAATCATTGTACTGTGTTCCATTTTTCGTTGCAGCTGCCTCAGTTCTAATTGGTCTAGACTCCCTGCCTCTTATTTGTTTGTTTTTCTTTTAAAACAGTAAAATGAGTCTTTTTCATATCTCTAGGTCTCATTTTTGTGTTGTATAGCACTTCTCTCTTTTTAGGAGTAGATATTCTTCAACATTTTTCTTTAACCTTTGTTTCCTGTAAACAATGGTCAACATCAGTTTTTCCATTTACAAAATGTAGAGTTTCATCTGCATCTGTATCTGCCATTCCACCCCTTCAGTATATGAACAGTGGTGAAGTTGCATATCTCTTGTATTTAAGAAAAAACACCCCAAAACTTCATCTTTAGGTTTTCTCAAAGTTTAAATGAACACACAGCTGTTCATTTATATATACCAGTTTCCCAATGTAAGATACTTATTTCCCCCCCGCCAGAGAAAAAAACTTATTAAAGAGCCAACTGAACTGTGAAGTAGAAATTTACTTATTTTTAATGTGATTATATGTTCCTGAGCAAATACAAACTGTTGTAGTTGTGTGCACACAATGTAATTTAAGGCTAAAGAGTGCTTGTGGTTGGGGGGAAGGCATAAATAATAAAGTTTCAGTTAAATAATGTTCATGCTATGCATTTCTTCCTCTTGCTGACTACTAGGAAATGATTCTTAGCCACTCAAACTTCTGTTTATATCGGCAGAACAAAAACAGATATTTGGGATATTTAGGAAATTGAGACTACAGATTGTTTTGGATTTTGTAGCACATTGTAATATTGTCCACTTTAACACCAGATTTGGGGAGGGGATTGGGGGCAGAGTATCTAAATGGTAATTTTAAAAATTCATAAAATCATTTTCTCCTAATGTGCATAAATGAGAGAACTGATTGGAACAAAGCTGTTTATATAATATTTAGAGAAACATCTAAAGCTAATGTTGGAGAAGGGGGAAGCATGAGTAAAAGCAATTGGGTTGTTTTTCATTTTGCTGTATGAATTTAAGGCAAACAATGTAGTCTGTGTCTTTTTCATTTCTTTATAGAAATACTTAGGAGATGTAATTTAATGTTAGAAATCCTATACTTGAAAGAAGCCTCGATTATCAGTGGCTCTTTGAAACACAGTTAAAAACAACATGGAAAGTGTAAAAACATTTGTGTTTGAATAGCTTGCTGCTGGTTATGTCTTCATTAAGTGTGAAAATTGTTTGATATTGTCACCTTACGTCTTGTTAAATAACTAGCTTTTGAAAATCATATAGTGTGTGGTTTTGAAGTTAGTTAATAGTGTCTACATTTTTTTTAAGTTTTATATTAAGTATTTATACATTATAAGAAATTGCAGTAGGGCCTTTTTCAATTAGTCAATGTTTTCAGGCCTTGAAATAAATCTTGACCAAGTGATGTTTCTTCTTTTTCTCTGTGTCAGTCTTGGTTTGTCTGTGTGAATTCCTGATTTGTTGGTTGATGGTTATTGGTTACCGTAAGGTTGTTAGAGGCCCTGAATAGTGAGTTACAGGCAACAGTTACAGGGAGAACCTGGCGAGCAGCAGCGGTTCTACAACCAGAGGCCTTGCCTTTAAGGGGCCCTGTAAGTAGGTCTGGATGCTTCCCTGATGGCTCAGCGGTAAAGAATCTACCTGCAGTGCAGGAGACATGAGTTTAATCCTGGGTTGGAGAAATCCCCTGGAAGAGGAAATGGCAACCCACTCCAGTATTCTTGCCTAGAAAATCCCATGGACAGAGGAGCCTGGTGGGCTACAGTCTGTGGGGTTGGAAAGTCTGACATGACTGAACACACACGCACTCAAGTAGGTCTGAGTATCTTTCCATATCTTCTGCTTCAAAACAGTTCTGTAACCCTCATGACTTGCCACCAACCCCACAGCAGTGAGTTGGGACTCTTGCCTATCTCTACTATATGCAGAAATTCACAGATGCTCTTTCAACACTTCATCACCAGTGCTGTCAGTTATGGAGG